>NC_077228.1:298328926-298691426 GCF_027887165.1 Monodelphis domestica
CTAGAACCCCAGACTGCAAAACCAGTCCTTTCTCCTCTGTGCCACTATCTGGTGGAAAGATGAGAATATATGTCCTAATGCAGAAGTATCAAACATGTGGCCTGCTGCCTCAGCACTCCTGAATGTTTCCAAAGTCAGATTAAAATGTGATTGGGAAATATTTAACCAAATAAATAAAAATAGAGTGAAAACAGATAATGTTACATTTTAAAACTAACTCAATATGCAGCCTGCAGGGATCCTTATGTACAGATGAGTTGTTCCTGTTTCTGTTTGAGTTTGACATCACTAAGCAAGTGGATGTCAAAGAAGATAGGGAAAAATAAAATGCTGAATAATTTAAGCATCAGAGAAAGAAAAATAATGGAGGTTGCAAAAACCACCAAATGCTATATAAAAAGAGGTGATTTGAAGAGTGCTGCTGTGAACCCCTGGGACTACTGTTCCATGACCTGGGATCAGGGAAGAAAACAAACGCTGAATTAGGGAACTGAAGGACTTGAATTCCATTTTCTAGCTCACCTAGATAAATAGTCAATCAATAGGTATGCTTTAAAGGCCCATTAAGGGATCAATATAGCACAGTGGATAGAGCATTGGGCCTGAAGTTAGGAAGACCTGAGTTCAAATCCAAATCATACATTTATTAGCTGTATAACCTTGGGCAAATAATTTAACCCTTTTTGCCTTCGTGTCCTCATCTCTAAAATGTGCTGGAGAAGTAAACCACTCCAAGATCATTGCCAAGAAAACCCCCAAATGGGGTCATGAAGAGTTGGATACAACTGAAACGACTGAGCAACAACAAATGACTTATTTGCCAGGCACAATGCTATTTGCTGGAGATACAAAGAATGCTACAGAGTCCCTGCCCTCTGGGAATTCACAGTCTAATATTTTCTCACTATCAAGTTCCTGTAGTCACCCTAGCTATTGCTGGATGTGTGTGTATGTGTTGAGGGAAAGGAGCAAGGGAGGAATTCTCTCTCCCTCCCCAAAGGAAGTCCAAGAGGGAGCTGATTGAGTCCCAAATGACATTCCTATGAGAAAGGAAGTAAGAGGAGGTTGTTTCTCCTCAGTTCCTCTTAGAGCCTCCCTAGTGAGTGGCTCTAACTGGCTCAGTGGCCATTCATCTTTACTACAGTCTGACAATCACAAGGATCCATGACGAATTGTTTCATTATTTCTAAGGCAAGTCCTACAGAACTGAGCCACAGCACATCTCTTTCCCTGGAGTGACACCACACATACCCAATTCCAAAGATTTCCCACAATGGCAGCAGATCAAGGGTCAACTCACACAATGAACGAGTTACAACTGTATTTCTGGTGTGTATGACCTATAACAAACCAAAGTAAGATACTTGAAAGAATCCCATTAGTACTTTCAAGGGAGGAAAAACCTATTGGAAAAGGTAAAACCTAGGAAAGTGTATCCAGTTTTATGATAGAATAAACAACATATTGGAGCATGCCCATGTAAGCTTCACTGGCCCCATAAACCAGGCTGAAGAAATCTAATCCTGCCCTAAACGTTAACTCTGTAGCTAATCTGGGCTGTTTGCACATTTTAGTACCTCAATTATAACTACAGAGGAAATACTAACAAGAAGCTTTCTCTAATTTCTTAATTAGTGTTCAGGGCTTATATTGTATGCATTGCAAATAGTCTTTCAAGCCTGTCCCTCTCCAACCCCCTCCTTTTTTTAATTCCTCTTTTCCAATAAGCCCTCAAAACAAACAGTCTCAAGTAAACAAAGACAGGAACCAAACTGGTATTCTGTCCCTGGCAAACTCATCCCGGGCTCCTTTTTCTGATTCCTAGTGAGGGTTTTGAGTGGTTTCAAGAAACATAAACTTGAGGTATAGCAATTCAAGATATACTAAAGATGGGTAATTGGTGCTGTTGCTCAAGCTACTTTGATTCATTAGATGAAGTAAATCAGACTGATTGAGTTGATGCTACTTAATGTATACACACCTTACTCTCCCACTCAAACTTAAACTAAGATGTTCCCTCCATCCTCCTATTAATAAGTAACAAAACAAAATAATGACCTGGCTGAAAGACTAAAGTCTGATGATTGATAGCAAAACATCAAAAACAATCAGCAAATTTATCACCAAGCATCTTCAATGTGCCTGGCACTCTGCTGACAAAATAATCTTACTAAAGTAGAGTGCTGTCTGACCATGCTACCCTCCCTTTTTTGTTGTTTATTTATTGTTCAGTCATGTAGAAATCTTCATGACTCCATGGACCAAAGCTGTCCATGGTCTTTTCTTGACAGAGATGCTGGAGTGGTTTGCCATTTTCTTGTCCAGAAGATCCTTTGGTTAGACAATCAAAAGTTAAATGACTTGCCCAGGGTCACACAGCTAATCACTGTCTGAGGCTGGATTTGAACTTTGACTTTCCAGACACCAGTCCCAGTGTTCTATCCACTGAACCACCAGCTGCCTCCTTGACAACCCTTCAACTCAATAAAATCCAGTGACTACCTATTGTCTCCAAGATAAAAAAATAAAATACTCCATTTTTTCTAATTCCAATGAACATGAATTCCACATACAAAGAAAAAGAAGCTAATACACAATTAGTTTTAAAGGCTCTTCAAAACCTGTTCCCTTCCTACTTTTCTAAACAGTTTACTATTAACTTGGTCATTGAACTTCATCTTTATGAGGACATATGAACTGCTGCTAATTCAATAAATGAAAATGGCCAAAGAATCCTAGTTGCAGGAGAGCCATAATGATTTATAATGGAGGAAATGTGGATTATGCAAAATTATTCTGTGAATGATGCTTGTCTACTAACTGGTAAAGAGTTGAATTTTTTGTTAACAGAAGCTATATTCAGAAGGAAGTAGAGAAAGAGAGCTTTTGTCCTATCACTTGGTTTGGTCCTTTTGACTCTTTCCTGAATATGACATCAAATAAGAGAATGCAATCAGGAAAAAAGCCTTGTGCTCTTTCCCTCTAAGGTCAAGATGTATCATCCTATGAACACAAGTCTTGGTTCTTTGCCTTCATGTTTGTTCTTTTCATTTAGGTAAAGGAAATTGTAAGGTATGATGTAGTGAGTCCCTCCAAGACTGGGAGTCTGGGAGTCAGGTTCATGATGGTTTTTGCAGATTATCATCCTCAAAACCTTGGGGATGGAAGAATAACCTTCTAGACCCAGTGACATCTGAAACAGCATATTTGAAAAAACTTGATGGAACCAATGTTATGTAGAAACTCTGTCAAGTCTGAGTTTATTCACACCAGAAAATGAGATGATGTAGAGGAAAGTATATTCTGGAACTGTTGAGGGAAACTATTTATACTGTTGTTCCTGTTGCATTTTTAAACCCCTACTTTGTATCTTAGAATTCAAAACAAGTACTGGTTTCAAGTCAGAAGAGGGATCAAGGGTTTAGGCAATTGGTATTAAATCACTTGTCCATGGTTAAACAGCTAGGGAGTATCTGAAGTCACATTTTAATCCAGGATCTCCTGTCTCCAGGGCTGGATCTCTATCCATAGGACCATCTAACTGCTCCACTTGCCATGTTTTTGAAGTAAATATTCCTTTGTTAAAAGCTAATAGACATTAAGTTGTTAAATGAAACTGGTGTGCTAGTAACAGTAGCTAACAATGAGGAGAGGAGGAGAGCAATATATTTGGCCTTGATTTGAGACATTTTGGATAGAGTCCTTTCTATGTTGTATCTTACTCCCCTCTATGATACAGATATACAGGCCTTCTTGTTGTTACTTGAATATGACAGTTCATATTCCAACGATATCCTTTTCCCCCAAACTATATTTCCTTAATGTTCCCCTTTCTCATCTCTGTCTCCTGACTTCCTTGGCTTCCTTCAGGACTCAACTCAAATTCCACTTTCTGCAAGAGATATTTCCTGGTTCTCCTTCCCCTCTCTCCCCTCTATGCCTTTCCTCTGAGATTGCATCTAATTTATACCATAAATATTTCATATGCATATAGATTTTTTAATGTTAGCTCCCCCATTAGATTGTTGTGATCCTTTTGAAAAAGGACTGTGGTTTTGCCTTTCTTTGCATCTCAGAGGCTTAATATAGTCATTAGAACATAGAAATCTCACAATAAATTCTTCTTGACTTTTGGAATGTGAGGATTATAAAAGAAGAAATACAAATATCTTGAAAGAGTGTGTGATTCAGCCTGGGAGGGGGATAAATTATTCTTGGTGGCAAGATTTTTGGATATTTGCCATTGAAGAGCCATGTAAGGAATCTTTAGTGAATTTAACTAAAATAATTTTTTATCTCATTTATGTAATTGGGTTTGAATTTAGAGGATCAGAGTGAAAGTTATTTAACTTTTTCTGACTTCATCTGTAAAATGAGAAGGATTGAAGGAGATGATTTTTAAGTTCCTATCCAGCTCAAATCTATGGACTAAAGTCAGTCATTTACTAACAATGTGTTGGATCGAGTCATGGACAAATATATTTTTATAAAGGTTTTACATTTTTACAAGACATTCAAGTATTTCGCCTTTCTGTATCTTTATAGAGGACCTGTGAGGAAGATAAGGCAGATATTAGTATTTCTATTTCATAGATGAAGAAAATTGAGGATCATTTTTTTTGTTTTCCTAATATATCACCCTTGAACTCTAATTAAGAGAGCCACTTTATTTAAAAAAGAAAAAGAAAGCAAAAAAATGGGAAGTCAATTGGCAAAGAAAATCAACATGTCAATGAAGTAAAACAATATATGTTAAGTGCCACATTGGTAGTCTACTTTGCAAAGAGGAGAAAGCTACATCCTCAGAGATATTCTTTGAAGTCTAGTTTAGTCATTTTAAATAGTTTTGATTTTTGTGCTCTTGTACTTTCCATCTAGCTTATAACTCTGTATGTTGTTTTCTTGGTTTTATTCCCTTTACTTTTTTATTAGGTTTTCCAGTGCTACCCTGTAGTCATCACATTCATCATTTATCATTAGAGCATGGCGATATTCAATCACATCCACATACTACAATTTGCTAATTTATTCCTCCCAACAATGAATATCTACTCTATTTTTAATTCTTCACTATTACTCTAAAAAAGGTTTTTATAAATATTTTAGATTGTGTGGTGTTGATTGTTTTGTCCTCAACTTTCTTGGAACAATGCCTACCAGAAGGCTTTCTGTCACAAAAATTGCTGCTTTGCAAACCTTACAGGGCTGTGTAAATCTTAGTCATCATCATCACTATGATCACCATCATGACAGTCGTCACCAACAGTGGTAGTAGTAGTAGTTGTGGTGGTGGAAGTAGTAATAATAGCAACAATAATACTAGAATTTTACTCGCTTTTTTCATAATTCCAAATTGCTTTTCACAATATCTTATGAAAACCAATTCATAACTCTAATCTCAGGGCATTCATTATTTTTCATTTTTTGTACCTATAGATTTTATTTATTCATTTATACACTTATTAATTTAAAATAAAATGATATATATAATATACCATATACATAGTATAAATAATATGTTTCTGCACTATATATTACATACAATTTTGATAACACCCAGTTCCCCAAAATATTCTTTTCCCATGCCAGTCCAGAGACTAAAGTTTCACAAAACTAACTAATACATTGAAAAAGTCTGAGGTATGTAGTCTTCTATACCTTTGCAAAAGATGGAGGGGAGACCCTTTCATATCTCTTCTTTGAGATAATTTATTTTCATGTAATAATGATGATGATACTTATATGATAATTAGATGTTTAATTGTTTCAGTTATGTCCAGCCCTTTATGACTTCATTTGTGGTTTTCTTGGCAGAGATAATGGAGTGACTTGTCATTTCCTTCTCCAGTCCATTTTAGAGATGAGGAAACTGAGGTAAACAGATTTAAGTAATTTGCCCAGGTTCACAAAGGGAGTAAATGTCTGTGGCCAGATTTGAACTCAGGAAGATGAGTCTTCCTGAACTAAGACCTGGAACTCTATCCACTGCACCACCTAGCTTCTCTAATAACAATAATTGATATTTGTAAAAGTTAAAATGAATATATGATTTCCAATTACACATATTTATACAGCAATTTGAGAATCTGTGTTCTGGTTTTTAGTGCATTGTGTTTTGAATTGGGCCAAGCTGCCTCTTATTACTAAGGAAAGTAGAGATAGTCTAGATTTAATCTACACTCAAATCCTCAAATATTCAAGATCCCTGGTGGCAAAGCAGAAACCTCCCAGCTTCTCCCAGGTATAGGAAGTTTTGACGGAGTGAATCTATCATTGTTTGGCAAAAACCTAGCATATGTGCCAAGAGGGCACAGAAGGGGCTGCTCTGTTCCCCCTCTCCACCACACCTGAGGACATTTTTCACATGTGCCTCCCCTGTCCCAGTCTAAGCAGACCAAAAGTGAGCACTTCCTCCCTCAGCTCTCTGGGGTAGAACAGGGGATAGGAAAGGGGTATGGTGAGGCAGGGCTGACAGGTGGCTTGAAGGTGCAGTTTGGGCATGTGATCTCTAAAAGGTTTGCCAGTGCTGGTCTTGGTATTTCTCAAGAAATGTCACCTGCATTTGTTGACCACAAATAGTAAACTCTCTGCCTGAATGTTCTGGAACAACTTTTGGTTTCTATTTCTTTTTCAAAGTTTTAATGAGGTTTAGAGTAGGTGGGTAGTTGTAACCAACAGTTTCTTTGTGTGCTACAGCCTGACAGCAGGTCACCACTGCTCTGTATCCCATCACTTCAGACCACATCAGGAATCCCTCCAAGCTGACACAAAACAGAAAGGCCATACAAAGAAGGTTCAAAAAGACATTATTTTAAAATTCTTTTTATATTGTATCTTGAAAGAAGAAAAGAGTTTTGGGGGAAAAAAAACAAACAACAAATAAGAAACCACAATGTTTTTCTATTTTCCCAGGGGTAGTTTTCTGCAGAGATCCCAGTCCATGAAAATATGAATACCTTTGGCAGCATGACTCTGAAAACAGACCTGGTGTGTAGCCTTACTTGTATGTCCTCAGGCTCTCCTTCATGACCCTGAGGATGAATTTCTAGAGGTGGAAAATAGTTTCAAGAGTACTAACCAGTATATGATAGATGATTATTGCTAGCCTGAGCCTAGGAAGTCAGAAATCTAAAGCTGGAGAAATGACCATAGATATAATCTAATCCTTCCCTTTTAAAACTGGAAAAGAAAACAAAACCGAACAATAATAATAACAAATGAAACCACTGAAGGTCAGGGAAGTTCTGATTTTGTCAGTCATACAACTAAATAATTGTAAAATTAGGGTGAGAATTGAGGTTTCCTGACTCCTGAACCAGTGTTCTTTCAGCTACAGCACATGTTCTGCTCACTCAGGGCATTCTTTTTAACTATGATGCTCCTTTCCTTCTTGAAGGCTTGTCCTTACTCTTCTACAATCCAGGAAAATTGGACCTCTATCCATTCCTCATACATGACATTCTAGCTCCTTTTCTATGCATTTGCCCTGGCTCTCCCTCATGCCTGCAATGTGCTTACTCCTCTCTTCTGCATCATTGATTCCTTGTCTTCTTTCAAAGACGACTCAGGTATGACCTCCTACATGAAACCTTTCTTGATTTCTCCAACTGTTATAGCCCCCTCCCCATCAAACTTCTTTGTATTTGACTTTTTTATATTTATTTGTGTTTATTCTCTTTGTATTTATTTCACATATAATCATTGTTGCTTGTCTTTGGTCTTTGAATAGGACTAATAGCATCATGAGTAATGTCTTGACTTGCACATCAATAGGATTTAAATGAAGCACAGTTGCACTAAGTCATCAGCCTCACTCTTTAAGTCCAGTGACAAGTCAGGACTATTAGAGGTGGCCTGAGATGCAGATGTCTGACCAAGCTCTGCTTCAGCTGCCTTCATGGCCATTGGAACAAATTGTTCTCTTCCTTTCATTCTGCTGGGAGAAGTCTTCACATGCTTGAGGTAGATATCCCCCTAACACACTGCTGGGTTTAAGGTCGATTTCCTTTAACATATATGATTGCATAGGCATTTGGGAACTCCTAAGTTAGAATATAGGAGTCTTAGGAGCAGAGATTGTTTCCTTCTCTGTCTTTGTAACACTCAGTCACTAGCAAAGTGCTTGGCAGATAGGTATTTAATAAAAAGCTTGTTAATTGATTGAATAACTGATATTTAACTAGTATCTAAGTTTTGAAAATAATTTTTCATGGATTATCTTATTTGATCCCTATAATAATGCTATGAGGTAAGTTTGTGATCATGTTCATTTTATTGAAAAAGAACTTGATGTTTTCAGAACTTGTTTTCCCATGGCTGTACAGCTAATCATTGCTGGAGACAGAAATTGAATACAGTTTCTTCCTGCTGCAAATTTGGCAATCCCTCTAGTATAACACCTAAGACAATATGTGAAGGCCAGCAGATGACAGAGAAAACGTTTAGAAACCCAGAAATGCATAAAATATATTTATGGTATCATATAACACCAATGTATTTTAACCTTTAAAATATATTTTAATTTCTTTTTTAGAGCTTAAATGAATAAAAGGTTAAAGTTTACTAAAAAACAGGAAAGCAAGGAGATGACACACAAAGGCTAGAAATGTGGAGATTTCTCAAAAAGTATAGTTACTCATAAATGAATAAAATATGTGCGGTGTTATAAAATATATTAACTACACAGTATGCATTTTAGTGTTTAATAATATAATTGAACTGCTACACATTTTTTTTTGCTTAAAATTAAATTTGTAGTAAAAGCTGCAGCTCTATGCATTGGTTTGGGAATGCCAAACATGCTTATAGCAATCTCTCACATGACATCTTGTAGTGGTCTTGGAGTTATCTTTGCATCTCCAGTTTCTTGTATCATATGTCATTTAAATGCCACAAACTTTATTAAAACCATGGGTTCCAAGTCTAGTGTTCCTAGTAGTTTGGAAAGTGCTCCCAAGAAACAGAGGAAAGTGATAAACTTGAAGGAAAAAGTAAAATTGTTAGATTAGCTTCATTCAGGCAAAATGGCTGCTGTGGTTGGCTGCCATTATAGCGTTAATGAGACTACTGTATGGCATATCAAGAAAAAAGAGAAGAAAATCTGTGAAGCCACTACTACAGCTGTACCAACAATGGCAAAACATTTGTATAAACCACAAGATCAGCATCTCTCTTGTGTAGAAAGTTAACATTCCTTTGTGTTATAAATTAAAAAAAAAAAGGGCATTCCTTTAGTCTCTGGCATCATTCAAGGAAAGGTAAGTCCTTGTATGATTCCCTAAAGGAAAATGAAGGTGAAGGGTCTATCTCTATAGATTTTCAGTCTAGCAAAGGCTGGTTGGAAATATTTTTTAAAAAAGATTTAGCCTACGCAATGTAAAAGTAACAGATGAGGCAATGTCTACTGACAGGCAGCTAGGGAGTTTCCTAAAGCCCTGAAGTAACTGAGTGAAGAGAAAGAGTACACATCAGAACAGATATTCAATGCTCCCCAAAATACTCTATATTGGAAAAAATGCCTCAGAGAACATACATCATCAGAGAAGAGAAGGGAGACACAAGGGATAGAGTAGGAACTGTAAATGCCCCATAAAATAAGATTATAAAATAAAACAAAATAAATATAAATAAAATAAAATAAAAAAAACCAGATTTCTCTTGTATGAAGGGAGTACAAAAATTTTTATACAGATTTTATAGATCACTTGGTTGGGGGCAAAAGGAGTGGCACTGCCCCTAACCATGGGATATGGAAGGGAATACCTATTAATGACTTAGAGAGTTGCTTAGAGAAATGAGAAGTCAAGTAACTTACCCCAAATCCTACAACCAATAATTGTCAAAAAATTCAGATATTCCTGGCTTAAAGAATAGCTGTCTGCCAACCATTCCTCATATGTGTATATATGTATGTGACTATACAAGATAAATATTATATATATGTATATATATATATATATATATATATATAAAACTACACATTATATTAGTTCTAGCTTTGGGGAAATACTTATACAAACATGTGTGTATATACAAACACATACTTATCAATGATCAATATAAATTGGCCATTCAACTACGTATGAACAGTAAGAGTTCTCTATTCATTTTTTTTTCTTGTGTGGATAATTTGACCAAAAAACCTTTTGAGAGGTTGTAAATCTTATCTGGGAGACTCAGCAATATTATGATGTTTGAAGCAGGTGGTTTCAGGTAGAGGCAATTGGTGACACAATAGATTGAGTGCTGAACCTGGGGTCAGGGAGACCCAAGTTTAAATGTACCCTTAGATACTTGCTAATTTTGTGACCCTGAGCATGTTTTTAACCTATGTTTGCCTCATTCCCCCCCCCCCCCCCCGCCATGGAGATAAAAAAACTTACAGGATTGTTGTGAGAATAAAATGAGATATTTATGAAAGTGCTTATCACACTTGTCACATAGTAGGTGCTATGTAAATGCTTATTCCCTTCCCTTTCTCCTATGCCCACCACCTTGAAGAAATAAAAATCCCTTTTTATGACACCCCTATTTTTAATTTCTGTTCTATGGATGTGATTCATGAAGTAAATCATATTGTTGCTGGAGAATTAAAATTGAGCATCACTCAAAAGCTAATGAAAAAGTACATAGTTACAGTAAGTAGATCATAATATACTTCAGAAAAGGAATTAAGGAAGAAAAGTAAAATAAAGGATGCTATCAAAGAAATATATGGGTCAAAAAAGCAGATGGGCTAGTGATGTGGTAAGTGTAAAGCACAACACATGTGGTCCAACTAACTTCATGATGTCAAGAGAAAACAAGGAAATCCCCAGCTCATTGAATCAATTCTTTAACTATAAACAAGAGTTGTATAGAATGGGGAAATACAGTTGGAGTTTTCACCTGCATCGTTGAAGGGAATATCCACAGTAATAAATGTATGGATACATTGAATGGTTGAGAAAAATAGAGAAAGTATGTAGAAAAAACATTTATGAGAAAGAGACAGTGGATGCCATAGCAAAAATAACAGTAGATTAATTGGTTAGGAGGAGTCTCAACTTCTGTTTTAAAAAATAATCATTTGATTAAAAAATATTCTGGTTTCCTTAAAATTATCAGTGTTCAAGAATAAATCTGAGTAAGAGCAAGATAACCCAGTTCTGAGATTCTGTTTCAGCCTCAGAAAACCTTAGAGATTTCTTCTGTTCAATGGAGGAAGTAATCACCTACACAGAAGGGGAACTATTGATGGGTAAAAATTCACATTCCAGAAAAAATATTTATTTTACTAACTATTCCTTCAATTAACCATTTTTGCTTTTCTTAGATTTTTAAAGATACTTTCAACTCCAGAGAATGGATTAAAATATTTAAAATATTTCTTCAAATAAACTATTTTTAGTTTTCCCTGATTCTTTAAAAATACTTCCAACTCCAGAGAATGGATGTATAAATTTAAAGTAGCTATTGTATCTTCTTCTTCAATCCTGTATGTTGGCAATATTGATTTGGCAGTTGAGGGAAGGAGGAAAGGAAGAGAATAAATTTTTATTAGGGGGCAACTATATACTAGGGACTATGCTGAGCTCTTTGTAAACAGTAACTCATTTGATCTTTACAACCATTCCTGGGATATGGATACTAATATTTTTATTTATATTTTATAATTGAGGAAACTGAGGAAGACAGATTTTAAGTGACTTGCCCAACTAGTTAATATCTGAGGCTAGATATAAATTCAGGTCTTCTTGATGCCAGACCTATCAGTCTATCCACTGTGCCCCTACCTGTTTCTTAGGGTTGCAAGGGGAAAGCCTGGATGCATGGAGACCACTTAGGAGGATATTGTAGTGGTTCAGACAAAAGGTGATGAAGGCCTAGACTAGAATTGTAGAATTAGATACAATATGATTTGGGAACTGATTGAAAAAAGTATATATATGTAGGAGAAAGGTAGTGAGGGAAGGGAAAGGTTGAGGATAACTCTAAAGCCTAGGGGACTTAAAGAGTGGTAGTGTCCTTCGCACTGAAATAGTGAAATTTGGAAGAGAGGTGAGTTTTGGTAAACATTTAATGTAGTTGCACCCCAACTCAAAGCTAGGGAAAGCATCTGTATGTCCAAGAATATTTTATGGCTGCTGTTGTTGTTCAATTATTTCAGTCATGTCTGATACTTTTTGACCCCATTTGGAGTTTTCTTGGCAAATATGCTAAAATAATTTGCTATTTTCTTTTCCAGCTCATTTTATGGATATGGAAACAGAGGCAAATAGATTAAGTAACTTGTCTAGGGTGACATGGCTAGTAAATATCTAAGGCTAGATTTGAACTCATGAAGATGAGCTTTCTTGATTCCAGGTCTGGCACTCTATCAACTGCAACATTTAGTTGTCCCCCAAAAGAGTTACAGTAATATTTAAATGATTTTTGTGGCCAAAAATAACAAACTAAAAATAGATACCCATCTATTAAGGAATAGTTCAACAAATATTTGTGAACATAAATGAAATTTTTATACTATGATGAGAAATATGACAGATTTAGAGAAATGTAAAGACATGGACTTAATTTACATTTGTTATTTTCAGAAAAAATGTTTTGGAAAGAGTTTTAAATTTTTAGTAAAGCAAGAAACAAGTATGATTTCAGAACACTGATATCTTTTACATCTGATAGAAAGGTGATAGTATTTAGAGGTACGGAATGAAATATGCATTTGTATTCTTGTACATGGCTAATATCCAGGTGTGTTTTTCTTGACTAGATATATTTGTTATAAAAGAGGAGGGGACTTGTTAGGTAGTGAGATCTAGAAAAATAGAAGGGACCAAAAACTTATTGTGGGATGATCAAGTGTTATTTAGGTTTAAAGATGTTATTGGCTCCTACTGTGTAAGAACGAGTGTTGAACAGAGGTTGCTGGAGTGATCTTGTTCTTGATTGGTAGAATCAATTGTAAAATCTTCAGTATAAACATTTACAACTTAGAAATGGAAAATTTTACAAGTCAGGTCTAGACTTATTATTCTGTTGTTTAGTTGGACTTGATGATGGAGAAAACGTCAATAATGCAGATTAAACAAAAAAGTATGGTAAATGTACATTTCTTTTCCCAGAGAGTCTGTTGTTTAACATTTACTAGAACAACATATCACTGTACAGGACTCACCAGAAGAAAAAAAAATGCCTTCCATGTGACCTGGGATTTCTGTGCTCCCTAGAGTTAACAGCAGAAATAGAAAACCTCTATATCCTGAAAATCTGGTTGTTCTGCAATAAAAATTGATTATGAAAGAATGGCAACATATACCTTCATATCTGATTTTTCCTTTTCCATATATTTCTTTTCTAATTGTCCTCATATTGGATTTTTAAAAACCCTTACCTTCTGTTTTAGAATCAATAAGGCAGAAGAGTGGTAAGGGCTAAGTAATGGGTGGTTAAGTGATTTGCCCAGGGTCACATAGCTAGGAAGTGTCTGAGGTCAGATTTGAACCCAGAAACTGTAACATTTAAAATTTAGGAATATTGGGGAGACTGAGGCAGGTAGAAATTAGTTTCTCTCTGCAAGGAGTATTATATTTTTTAGAGATTTATTAAAGGTTAAAGATTAAAGAATATACAAGTAAGAAACATGTGCCTAGGCCAGAGGCCTAGACAAAATAACCTCACATCAAGGAAGAGATGCCTCTGCTCCAAAATGGAAGTCAAAAAGAGCTAAAAGCTTTTGCAATCAGGTTAAATACCTTCTCAATCTTGGCCCAGGTGAGATTACAAAGCATTCTGGGGAAGTGGAGCAAGGAATTGTGGGGATTGAAGTCCAGAGTTCAAGTCCAAATTTACATTCCCCCCGTTTGATCCTCTGGGAAGAAGTCCTTCCCCAAAGGATCATAAAAACATAATCAATTTAAAGATTACAATAATTTGAGGATAAGAGAAAAAAAAACAAAACAAAACCAATAATTGCTGGACGCATTGACAGAAAGCCAGTTAGGGGGCAGTCCCCTTTGGCATGAAAGTATACATACAAATAAATGTTCAATCAACCACACCCAAAGTTCATTTTGGTGCACTTGTGGTCTGGAGGCTTCTTCATGGTGGCTTCTCCAACAGTTCAGTTCTGGATTCAGAGAGGTAGCATCTTCTTTACCTAAACTTCTTCTCAAAAGGAATTTAAACTTTGCAATTTAAATAATAATATTTTTTTTACAGACCTCCCATCTCTGGACTTGACTCTCAGTCTACTGAGTCACCCAGATGCCCCCCCCCCCCCATTGGATTAAAAAAAAAAGAAAAGAAAATCCTGGGATATACTAATATAAATTTCTACCTAAGTGTACCTCTCTCTCTTTCTCCCCCTTTCCCTCTCTCCCTCTCCTTTTCCTTCTTAATCTCTTTCTTCCTCTCATTCTCCTCTTCTCTCTTTGCCTTTCCCTTTATCTCTATCTCTTATTAGCTCTGCCTCTCATTTCAGATTAAATGGAGGAAAAAATGATTTCTCTCCTCATATGGTTTTTAGCTTCCACTCTCCCAAACCTGTTCCACATATTGTTGGTAGATAGACTAATATTAATTGGTCATCTAGTTTCTTTAAGAAGAGTTTAAATATCATAGAGAACAAAAGTAAGCATTTAAGGAATAGCTAATCAAATGATGGCATTTACAAATGAGAGGGAACAAAACTAACTTTTCTTCTCTTTCATCTCTCTCCTTTTCTCAGTAGTCTGAGTGAGGAATGAATTAGTTTGAACTCATAATGAAGAATATTTTCCCTAACATTATAAGAGAGTTGGGGTGTGTGTGTATGAATGTGTGTGTGTGCATGCATGTGAAGGTATTAGGGATTAGGGTTATATATCTAACAGGCTTCTCTATGATTCACTGGTTCCACTTCTTCAGTTTTTCCTCTTTCATATGGTCAATCACCTTCCTGAGCCATCCATCTTGACTGTTTTTCTTCTGATCCCTGGTGCATGGATGCCAGGAAAGTATGATGGAGAACACCATGCCATGATCCCCAGTCAATTTATTACATCCTCTATTTCTCTCCAGCAGGATGGAGTTGATCCTGGAATGGCTCCACTGGCTTCTTTTAAGCCATCTTTGTGAAGATCCCTTTCTCTTCCTAATCACTGAGAACAAGAAATTGAAACTAAGTGTGCCTGTTCTCTCTATCCTTTTGAATCCTCTCACCCCTTGCTTACCCATCTATAAGTGATGGACTGTTATACCTCAACAGGAAGGCTATTGACCAATTAGATTTAGTGCTAGAAGGGACCTTAAAGTTCATCTACTCCAGTCCCAATTTTACAGAAGAGGGAATGTGGGATGAAAAAGTTGAAGTGACTTGTTCAAAGTTATTAATGTTAAAGTTGAAAAAGTATCTCATAAGAGTTCCTCAAAAACAATCCTCCAAGTCTGAAGAAGGTACGTTATGAAAAGAAGCTTCTGGAGAAAAATAAATGATCATGCATGATAGTTAAAAATCAATTTGTTAAAGAAATGTTAATAATAGATAATGATGTGATATATATATAACAAAATACATAATAATGATAATAATAATAAACTAAAGAGAGGGGAAGTTAAGTAACTTGAACTAGTGCTCCCAGAGATAGAACAAGGTTTAAGGTATCTGGATTCCCAGGCCAGAGTTTTCTTGTTTCATTATTTTAACTCAATTTTATTTTATTTTCAATCTGGAATTGTCTTCATCCCTTCCCTCTTCCCCACCAACTGAAAAAAAACAAGGGAAACAAAATCCACTAGGAATATTCATACTCATACAAAAAATTCCTTATTAGCAAAGTTAAAAAAATAAAGAAAAAATTAAAAAACAGAATACACAATAATATGCAGTCTAAGTACATAGATCATTGATGGACATGGGTAAATTGCATGTTTCATCATAAATCCTTTGAAATGTGATTGCTTTTTGTGTTGATCAGAGTTACTAAGTCTTTCCAATTAACTTTATAATATTACTATTATTGTATAAATTGTTCTACTGGTTATACTCACTTCACTTTTAATGATTTCATATAAGCCTTTTCAAGTTTTTCTGAAATAATTTGCTTTATTATTTCGTACAGTAAAATAGTATTCTATCACATTCATGTTGTTTTTCACTTGATTCAGTTGTATCTTACTCTTTGTGACCCTATTTAGAATTTCCTCGGCAATGACACTGAAATGGTTTGCCATTTCCTTCTCCGACTCATTTTACAGATGAGGAACTGAAACAAACAGGGTTAAGTGACTTGCCCAGGATTGCATAGTAAATTAGTATCTGAGACCAGATTTTAATTCTTGAAGAGGAGTCTTCCTGATTCCAAGTACAGTGCTCTATCCATTGAATCACTTGCCCATATTGCCCATATGTATAGGATAATACATATTATAATGTATTGAACCATTCCACAGTTGGAGTGCACCCCATCAGGTTCTAAATCTTTGCCACTACAAAAATATCTGCTATAAATATTTTATATATATGGATTTTGTTTCTGTTTCTTTAAGATATTTGGAGTATAGAACTAGTAGTAGTGTTGCTTAGTCAAAGGATATGTACAATTTAATAGCTCTTTGGAGATAGTTACAAATTGTTTTTCACTATCAGTGTATTGAGTCTCAGCTCCACCAAAGGAGCATTGGTGTGTCTATTTTCCCATAATCCCTCCAGCATTTGTCACTATTTGGTATTTTTTTCTTATTAGATTTTTAAAAATATTTTGTTTAACTCAATTACATGAAAAATGATTTTTAACATCCATTTTCTTTAAATTTTTGAATTCCAAATTCTCTCACTCCTCACCATGCCCCTTTAAATCCCTCCTATCCCTTCCCTGAGACCATAAACAAACTGATAGATTTTACATGTACAATCACATAAAACATGTTTGCATATTAATCATTTTGTGGAAAAGATCTCAATAAAAAAGATGAAAGAAAGTGAAATATAATAAGTTTCAGTCTGCATTCAGCTCCATCACTTCTTTCTCAGAGGGCAGATGGCATTTTTTTTCATGAGTCTCAAGGATTGTCTTGGATCACTGAATTTCTGAGAATAACGAGGTCATTCACAGTTATTCATCAAAGAATATGCTGTCACTGGGTACAAAGGTTTTCTGGTTCTGCTCACTTCACTTTGCATTAATTCATATAAGTCTTTTCAGTTATTTCCCAAATCATCCTATTTATCATTTCTTAGAGAACAATAGTATTCCATCACTATCATATACCACAATTTGTTCAACCATTCCCCAATTGATGGACATCCTTTCAATTTACAGTTCTTTGTCACCACAATAAGAACTTATATATATATATATATATATATATATATATATATATATATTAACAGATAAGTCCTTTTCTATGTTTTTTTTTATCTTTTGGGATACAGACTTAGTAGTGGTATTGTTGGATCTAAGGATATGTATGCATAGTTTTAAAGCCCTTGGGCATAGTTCCAAATATAGTGGAATAAGTGGAATAGTGGAATAAGATCCCAACTCCATCAATAGTACATCAGAGTCTCAATTTCCCCACATCTTCTCCAACATTTATCATATTCTTTTTATATCATATTAGCCAATTAGAAATGTATAAGGTTATGCCACAGAATTGTTTTAATTTTCATTTCCCTAATCAAGAGTGATTTAGAAATAATCAATGATTTAGAGTATTTTTTCCTAATGGCTATTAATAATTTGGATTTCTTACTCTAAAAACTGCCTTTTATATGATTTGATCATTTATCATTTAGAGAATTACTCATTTTCTTGTAAATTTGACTTAGTTCCCTATATAGCTTAGAAATGAGAATTTTATAAAAAAAAACTATCTATGAAGATTCTTCTAGAAGTTTCCTACTTTTCTTTTACTTTTAGCTGCACTTTTTGTGCAAAAATGTTTAAAAATTTTTGTGTAATTAAGATGATTTATTTTACCTCTCAGAACTTCTCTTTCATTGGTTCTGAACTTTCCTTGTCCTTATATATTATATCTTCCATTCTCAACTAATTTCCTTATGATGTCTTCATTTTTGTCTTTATCATATACCATTTGAGGTTTTTCTGGGTATAAGATGTTATGAGATATTGGTCTACGACTAGTTTCTGCTCTCCTGCTTTCTAGTTTTCTCAATAGTTTTTGTTGAAGTGTTAGTTCTTCCCTCAATATCTAGATCATTGAATTAGTCAAACAATGGATTGCTATGCTCATTTGTTCCTGTATGTTGTGCATCTAATCTTTTCTACTGTTCAACCTTTCTCTTTCTTACTCAGTAATACATTGCTTTTGATCATTTCAGTTTTGTGATATTATTTAAGATATGATATTGCTAGCTAGGCATCCTTTTCCATAAAAAATGATTCTCTTGTTATTCCTGACCCTTTGTTGTTGTTGATAAATTTTAAAATCATTTTTAGCTATATAAAATATTTTTATTAGTGTAAAAGTTGTGGTACTTCATAGATGAATTAACTTAAGTAGTGGTATTATTTTCGTGGCATTTGCTCAGCCTATCCATCAATGATTCATATTTCTCCAATTGTTTAGATTTGTCTTTATTTGTGGGAACAGTGCTTTGTAACTTTCTTTATAAAAAGTTCCTGTATGTCTTGACAAGTAGACTCCAGAGTATTTTTTAATGTCCATGATTATTTTAAATAGAATTTCTCTTTCTGGTGGATTTTACTGATAATATTTAGAATTCTGATGATTGGTACAGATTTATTTTATATATCACATCTTAATTGAAGTCAATTGAATGGATTAGTGTTATTTTAATTATCTCTGAGTTTTCTAAGAAAAGCATCACATTATCTGCAGGAAAAGTGACAATTTTGTTTACTCTTTGCCTATGCTTATTCTTTCAAATTTTTTCTTGTCATTGCTATTTCTAATAAGATATTGAATAACAATGTTGATAATGGGTTTTTACTTTCTTTACCTCCATCTTGGAATGCATAGGGATAAACTTTCTAACTTACACTCATAAATAATTCTTACTCTTGGTTTTACATCTCTCCATTTAATGAACACTCTACTTGTTCTTATTTTTTAACAGGAAGAGGTGTATCAAAAATATCTTCTGTATCTGTTGAAATAATCTCATGAATTTTGTTGGTATTGTTATTAATATGGTCAACTATTGCTTATGGTTTTCCAAAAATTGAACCAGCTTACATTCCTCTTAAAACATTTGGCCTGGTTATATTATATGATCTATATTATATATTAACTATAGTCTCCCAGATAATCATTTAAATTTTTTTCATCAATATTCATTAGAGAACTTAGTCAATAGTTTTCTTTCTCTTTTTTGACTTTCCTTGGTGTTAGGTACCAAGACAATATTTGTGATAGAAACAGAATTTGGTAGGACTCCTTTTTATCTTTTTCTCTAAATAGTTTTAATATGAAATAATTGTTCTTTAAATGTGGAGTAGAATTCATTATAAATTCATCTCATCCTTGAATTTTTCCCCTTAGTATTTAACCTATAATTTCTTCCACTGATTTTTTAAAGATAGGATTATTTAAACATTCTGTTTCATTTTCTGCAAATCTGGTCAGTTTATATTTTTCTAAATATTCACTTCAATAACATCATTTTAGTTGACATATATTTGCATAAAACAGCTCCTAATAATTGCTATAAATTCTTCTTCATTGGTTGTGAACAAACTTTTTTTTTTCATTTTTAGTACTGGTAATAGATTTTTTCTTTATTTTTTTTGTGCAAATGGTTTATCAATTCCACCCCTCACCACACACACAAAAACCCTACTACTACTTTTACTTATCATTTCATTTTTTTCTTCCAAATTTTGTATTCTATTCTTTAATATTTTGTACTTTTACTTTGTTGTTAAATTGTTTTTAATTCATTGTTCTGTTTTTTTATTTGCATGTCAAATTCATTAATTCTTTCTATTTCTCTGTTTGTAAAATCTACCCTAAGTTGCATTAGCTCTATCCCACATATTTTGATATGTTGTCTTTGTTGTCATATTTAATGAAAACAAGAATGCTTCTTTAATATATTATTTGACACACCTGTTCTTTAGAGTGAACTTGTTGTGTTACTAATTAATTTTTGTTCTAGTCTTCAAATAGTCTTTATTCAATATAATTTTTATTGAATTATGTTCAGAAAAGGATACATTTAATATTTCTATTTCATTACATTTGTTTGTTAAGATTTTATGCCATAATACATGGACAGCTTTTTATAAAGGTGTCAAACACAGCCGAGAATAGCTATATACCTTCTATTCCTTTTTGGTATCATCTGGAGTTCTATCAGGTCTAACTTTTCTAAAATTCAATCTTTGTATCTTCTTTCTTTCATTTTATGATTAGAACTATATAGGTCTAAGAGAAATAAATTCAGATCTCTTAATTCCTCCTTTACTAGATTTAATTTTTCCTTTAATAATTTAGGTGCTATGCCATTTGACACACATGTTCCATATTTATATTATTGAATTTTCTATGATACTTTTTAGAGAAATATAGTTTCTATTTTAGTAGCTCTTTTTGTAGTGGCAAAGAATTGGAAACTGAGGGGTTGACCATCAGTTGATGAATGAATGAACTATTTGTGGTATATAATTATAATGGAATACAATTGAGCCATAAGAAATGACAAAGACGATGGGTTCAGAAAAACCTGGAAGGACTTATATGAACTAGTGCAAAGCAAAGTGAGAAGAACAAAGAGAACATACAGTAACAGAAATATTATTCAATGGTGAACTGTGAAGGACTAAACTATTATTAGCAAAGCAAATTCCTTAGTGTGATGATTAAAATAGTGGGAGTCATAGACTGTTACATATAAAAGAGTGGTTGGCTTAAATTGTGACCACAGAAAATATGGTTTCAAGACAGTGTCTTGTTTTAAATCAAATATAAGGTGATTGCTAGGGAAAAATTCCCAAATATTAAATATACCCAAGTCAGCTGGGTTGTATAGAGATTTTAATTAATACCAATGAGGAATTAATGAAAGAGAGAGAGAGAAAAAGGAAATAATGAGAAAAAGGGCTAGACCAGCCTAGGCCAGCATGAGCCAGCCTAGGCTGAAAACCCTAAGAGAGAGATCAGTCAGTCTTTTATCCACTCACCACAAGATTTGTCCAAGCAAGATTCTAGTGTTCAGAGAGACACCAGCTGCCTCCTCCAATTCAGCTTTTCCCAGATGAATCCCCCGAGACCTCCTTTTTGACCTCCTTTTAAAGGGAATTTTCTCCTATGTCACCTCCCCTAAGTTCTCACATCTACCAATCACAGTAGACGTTTTTCCAAAGGACAGACCATTCTTAATTCACACCAGAGTAGACTTAAACTTTTGATTAAGTTCACCCCTGAAAAAATCTCTAAGTTCTCACCTCTTTGTTCCTTGTAAATTCACAAGTTGCCTGACCTTTATAGGTACTTAGCACCCTTTTGTATTAGATCTAAAAATAGGCACAGCTTAAGAACTTTGGCCTTACTATAAGTATGGGTTTAAGTATTTTTCATTGTTCAGCAAGGAGTTTCTTCCCCTAAAGCATTCTTAAATAGGGGTGGAGTAGAGGTCTCACATTCCTGATCTAAGTTCCTTCATTGTTTAAAATAGGGAATGGTCTTAACCAAATCTTATGAAGTAGGATCTGAGAATTTCTAAGATTCACATTAGCTATTCACAAAGGACACAAATGATGAAAAGTAGTATCTGCAACCAACAAAACTGTTTGAATCTGATTACACATCAGAGCATACAATCTTCTACTTTATTCTATTTGTGAGGTTTTTACTGTATTTATAATATGTCTTCTTTTATGACATGAGCAATGTTAATACATATTACATAAAAGCCCTGGTATAACCTATATCAGAAATATTACAACTTGTTGAGGGGAAGGCAAGGAGAAAGAAAATATTAATGCTCAAATATCAGCAATAATTTTCATTCTAAAAGTAACTGAAAGAAATAAATATTTTTAAAGAAAAATATTGTTTTCCTGAGTCTCTTTTAATTACATCTACTTTTGCTTTTGCTTTATTTGAGGTCATGATTGCTACTCTTGCCTTTATTTTTTTTTTGCTTTAACTAAAGTTTAAAAGATTCTACTCTAGCCATGTTTCTTATAAACCACATATAGCTGGATTCTGTTTTTAGTCAATTCTGCTATCTTCTTTCTTTTTATGAGTGAATTCATCACATTAATATTCACAGTTATGATTGCTAACTATATTTTCCTCCATTTTATTCTCTTATACTTTACTTTCTTCTTTTTTTCTTGTCCCCTCTTTAATAAGTTTACTTTGCTTCTGTACATTCCCTAAGTTAACCTACTTTTTTGTCCTACTTCCCTATTGGATAAGATTAATTTCTATTTTTGAACTCTATTCTTTCCTCCTTTAATTATTATTAAGTTCAGATGTCACCCATTTCAACCTTGTTGTCTTACTGGTTGTATAATTCTTTCTTTTGTACACCATTTATGTGAGAGAATTTTCCTCATTTATCCTCTCATCTCCTCTTTCTCCCATTGTATTCCTCTTCTCTATACTTCCATTCTTCTTTTGAAATCATTAAAAAAATAGAATTATAATTAATTCCATCTCTGTATAAATTTTCCTTCTATAAATGTCTGAAGGGTTACATGCATTACCTCCCTATACAAGAAAATTAATAATTTCACCTTGTTTGTCCCTTCTGACTTTTCATTGACATTTATCTTTTTATGTTTTTTTTAACTCTGTTTATAAATAAAAATTCCACAACAGCTCTGGTCTTTGCATCAGAAAAATTTTAAAACCCTTTCTTTCCATCTTAGAAGCAATTCTGTGCATTGTTTCAAAGTCAGAAAAGCAATAAGGACTAGACAATGGGGGTTAAGTGATTTGTCCAGGGTCACACAGCCAAGAAGCATCTGAGGCCAGATTTTATCTCAGGTCTGCCATCTCTGGTCCTAACTCTCAATTCACTGAGCCACCTATCTGCCCCCTGCAATGTTGAAAGTCTTCTCTTTTATTAAAGATCCATTTCCCCCCCCTGCAGGATCACATTCAGTTTTGGTGTATACATGACAATTCTATTACTCATGAAGTCTGGTACAGAATCATAATGTTTTAGTGATAATAATAGCTGAAGCAAGAGTTGATGCGTATGTGGGAATGGGTTTATAAGGGCTATCCCATGGAACAAGAACCAAAACTCTTCTGGAAATATCTAGGAACTCTGGATAAACATGACTCAGAGCTGAAGGGTTTGTTTTGTGAAAAGATGAAGCAATCCCATGTTGGCCAGTGATCAGGAAAAGCTTATGACTCAGTGGATGTTTAAAAGTCTCCCACCCTCAGTTGCACTTTTCTCCTCCCATCTTTATGTAGATTGCATTCAGATTATCAAACCTTTCCCTGAGAATGATGCTCTTCCCTCACCCCAGGCATAGGACATATGTGAGAATATGGAATTGAAAGCATGTGTCCTGCCAACATGAAGTTGAGCCTAGATATCAACCCTGTTGTTGTTTACTTATTCAGTCATCTCCAACTTTTCATGACCATAGTGTCATTGAAGTTTTCTTGGCAAAGATACCGGAGTGGCTTGTCACTTTCCTCTTCAATAGATTAAGGCAAACAGAGGTTAAGTGACTTTCCCAGGGTCACACAGTCTTCTGAAACCAGTGGTTACACAAAGGTCTGAAGTTGGGTTTTTAATTTAGCTCTTCGTGACTCCATGCTCAACACTCTATCCCTTGAGCCATATAGTCCTAAATTCAACTTTTGTTTTGTTTCATTTCAGTGATAACAGATGACTAATCAGAAATCTTCTTATAGATTCAACCATAAAGAATCTTATGAGTTTAAGAGGTTAAGAGATCTTGCATCTTCAGTTCTATGGAAATCTTCTCTCCTCAATTATTGTGGTGTTTCTTAGAGGAGAAGGTGGCCATTGTTAGGAGAATAAGTTCAATATCTGGCCTAGCTTACAAAAAACAAACAAACAAACAAACAAAGAAACATGAATCTGGAGGGAATTGTTTGAATAGTTGAATTAAAAAGTATTATATGATGCCTATTAGCAATCCAATTGAGTGTTATATTTAGATATTTAAATTGTACCCTATCATAAAAATATAATAGTGGTAATAAGTTACTTCTATTTAAGTATCTTTGTCTGATAGAGCTTCAATTTGAGCCCAGGACTTCTAACAAGTTTAGAATCCTCTGACACATAGTCAGACACATTATCAATTGTGTCACTGAACCTTTTCTAGGTGGCCAAATGGATAGAGTCCTGGAGTCAGCAAAAAAATCAAATGTTGGCTTAGACTTTTTCTGGCTTTGTGATCCTGAGCAAGTTACTTAGCCTTTGTTTGTTTTAGCACACTGGAAAATAAAATGGCAAATCATTCCAAGTATCATTGCCTAGAAAACTCCATGGATGGCATTGACATGCTATGGTCCATGGGGTCATGAAGAATTGGACATAACAGAACAATCTCTGACAATTGTAGTATTCATTTTACCATACTACATATGTTGTAAGCTTCTTGAGGGCAGGGATTGGGTTGCTTTTGTATTCATTTACTGAGTTTTTCTACTCATTTACTCATAGATTAATAAATACTTTTTTAATTGATTGACACATCGATATGTGTCTGTATATAAGAATGATACAAAGATAAATAAAACCTAACCTTCAGTGGGCAAGGTAAAATGTTCAAGTAGACAAAGTTTATTTCTAGCATTTCTTATGCCTTTCCCTCTCCATTTTCTGATCCCTTAACTACCAGTTCCACCTCCATGTTCTACTTCTTGAACTTGATACACATACAATGTCTTTAAATTCCATGGTTTGTCACTATCCAACTTCCTGCTCCCTATTGACAATCTACATATCTTATATCCACAGCCAATTTGATGGAATAAAGAATATAAAACCTGAAAAAGGCACAAATCAAAAAAATAAACCCTGTTTTTCCAACTGATCTCTCTATGTGTGTATATATACTTACATGTATGCATATATAAATATATTTACTGATTACATGACCGTGGGTTTTCACTCTTGATTTGACATGACTCAGAATAAAATCCCTACCTTTTCTCCATATAGAAGCTATAACAGTTTCTTAACCCATCTGAAATCAAAGTACCACAACCCAAGGCCCATCCCTCCTTTGTGACTGGCTCAGACAGAACAAAATGAAAGGAAGGGGAAATTGAAAGAGGGAACAAATTCATTACTTTGCCCCATCTGCATGTGCATACATGGTGATTGCTGAAGTTACCACACCTTCATCTTAGTCCTAGACTGAAATTCACAAAAGAGGAAAATCTGTTTCATGATTTCTTTTCCTTTTTGCTGATATAACTCTTAAAATGCCCCAACCAATTTATTTGCTAAAAAAATGGGAGAAAATTTCCTTCTGGACTTAGTTCCCATGTGTTGAATCGGAGCCTGGAGCACATTTTTTACAGCTGGAAATAGGGGGTTATAATGAAAATGCTGACACAACCTCAACTATAGAGGTGCTAGCAGGCATTGCTATAATAAATAATGTGGGAAATATTTTACACTTCAAGGCAATTACATGTTCAGCCATCTTTAGGATAGCTGGCCCATGAAGGGTAAGGATTAGGTTTCTTTGACAAGTGTAAAAGACCCATGACTCATGAATGCCAGGAGGCAAGAATGAATTACAAGAGCTGAGTGAAAGCCACATAATCACCTATCATAGGTAAAAAATATTCTGTTTATTTGTAGGGAGTAGATGGCTAGGTCCATCCAGAATGTTCCTATCAGTTTGGGATTTCTCCATCTAGTTTGGTATTGCTAAACGCTGGGCAAAAGCCCTCCATGAAATCAACTGGAACCATCATAAATATTCAGAAATTATTCTTATACTAGCATTTCCACTCTAAATATGTATAACACATATGTGTAATATATACAAACACACATATAAACCTATATGTATATGCATATATGTATGAATGACCAGAGAAATGATGATGGCTAAGATGATGGTTATGAAGGTGTCTGATGTGTCATGTACCATAATGGAAATCATGGAAAACAGCAGTTGGATGAATGACGAAAGGTGAAATGCTTAAACAAGAGAGAGACAAATAGATCACTGAGTCTACATTACTCAATTAAAACATAAATTAGCAAGTATTCCTAATTTTCTTTCTTTCTAAATATAGCTCTCCTATTGTAGAAGGTAGTTATTTAAAGTGTGACCCAAATTTCCATCTGATGTGTCATTTTATTTCTTGGCATACCATAGATACATAAATTCAATAACAAAACATACAGTTATAATATGATGTAACTAATAATAAGGAAGGAAATCAAACAGTAAATCATTATAGACAAGGGGATATAACTCCTATAACTCAAGAGAATTATAATTTATATTGCCTTTAGCCTCTCTATCTCCCTAGAATAAAGGGAGACATTAGTTTTGCAACTCACAATATGAATCGTAGAGTGACGAGTACAATTCCACCTGGTCCTTGGAGTCTTTCTCAGGAGAACTTTGATGACAAACAGGAGAGTGATACAAAATTCTTATCTCTGTAAAAAATCATCATGGTCTAAACAAGATTCTGAGCATTAAGACACCATGACTAAAGGTCTAGAAATTGTGTTCTCTCCCTCTCTCCCAACCATATCTTCACATTCATATTGGCTTATCCATGTGTTTTCCCCAGTAACAAATTTTAAAACCTCTCTTCTGATACAAATTCTTGGCCGATCAATATACTCATCAGGTGGCATCATTATGCTGTAAGCATATACACAGACATATGGGAAATTTTTTCCCATTCCTAAATCTTATAAGAAATGAAATTTAATAGATATAGCTTTTGCTTCACTCTAAATTTATTTTTAGTCTAGTAATCCCAACAAAACATAAACAATTTGAAAAAAATGCATTCTTTTTTATTTTTACTAAAACTTCTCAAGTAGACCTTTGTCTTGATTTTGTTAGTTAGCTCTCTACTGAGTTTCTTCAGTTACCATGGCTGATAAATTCAGGCAAGGAACTTACATGATGAGAATAGAATCATAAATACTTATTTGTGTTTTTGATGAGCACTTTATCATGTCAGCATCTCACTGTAACCATAAACTCCTAGATGTGGGGACTCTAAGCTTCAGTGAGAGTCACAATTTATAGCTTATTTTCCTGGGAATTATTTTAAAAGGAAAAAATGCACCATTTCCTGCTGTATTGCTTCTCTGTGAAGATATTTATTCTAATCTGGCTGCTCATGGGGCTTGCATCTTCTTTCATTCCATTTTTATGTTCTCTTCTAGCTGACCTGTTACTAAGGTGTTAGGAATTTAATAACTTTATTGTGTAATCCATACCTTAATTAACATAATCAAAGAAAGCCCATCATACTTAAACTAAATGGATTTTCAATAAAAATGTAAGATATATTTGAATAAGTTATTTATCAATTTGTGAGGATAATATGCTTTGTCCATTGGATAAAGGCAGATGATATTACAAGAAAACATCTTAGGTAAAGGTTGTAAAACTAGAAAACTAATACACTGTTAATGGATCTATGAAATCATACAACCATTCTGGAGAGAAATTTGGAAGTATGCCTAAAGATTCATCAAACTCTGAGTACTCTTTTGCCCAACAATGCCACTATAAGATATATATCCCAGAGATCAAGGGTAGGGGAAAAGGACCAACTTGTACAAAAATATTCATGGCAGCTCCTTTTGTGGCATCAAGAAACTGAAAAATGAGGGGATATAAATCAATTGGGGAACAACGTGGGAAGTTGTGGTGTACAATTGTAATGGAATACTATTGTGCCATAAGAAAAAATGAGCAAGACAATAGCAAAAAAATCTTGAAACACTAATATGAAATGATGCCAAATTAAGAGAGCAGAACTAGGAAAGTGGCATATAAAGTAACAGCAATAGTGTATGATGACCAACTATGAATAATAAATTTTATCAGCAGTTCAAGGATCCAGGAACTCTAAGGAACTTATGAAAAAAAGGCTATTCACTGCCATAGAAAGAAGCTATGGAATCAGAATGCACATTGAAGCATGCCTTTCTTCACTTTATTTTTTCTATTAATTTTTTTTCAAGATTAAGTGATATATGTCTTCTTTCACAACATAATAAATATGGACATATATATATATATATATTGTATGACATAACATATATAACCTATATCATTATACTTGATACCTAAGGGATGGAAGAGGAATGGAAGGGAGGGAGAGAGCATGGATTGCCAATTGCCATAAAACAGTTATTAAAATTGTAATGGCATGTAATCTGGAAAAAATAAAAAATAAAAACATTTTATAATTAGATGAATCAGACATATCTATGGTATGACATATAGAAAGTAGTGAGTTCAGTCAACTGGTGAAGCAGTTGAATTTGGAAGCCAGTTTGGAAGATTATAGTTAGAATTGTAGTTTCCTTTCCTTTCTAATACTCTCACTCTATTTACCATCAGAGAGCCCTGATCCTAAAGCAGAAATCCATCCACCAAGGATCTATCATCTAATATAGATATACCATACAGAGACATCCATATTTACAATCAAGCAATGGCTACATATTGGCAAATGCCAAAAGGTCTTTATGAAGGGAAAAAATGACTACCAGTATTATATCAATTGATATAAATTACTCTTTACCTCTTGTAATCTCTGCACAAATGTTTCTGCATTTTTTACTTAAATTTTCTTTAGATTTTCTCCAGGGGTTCAATATTATATGTATATTTTTGTTTTGTTTGATTAGTGTCAGGATGTGCCACATTCTTTTTATTTTTTAAGAGAAGGGGAAGAAAGATGTAATTTTATAAGAGCAGTTCTTCCTAAATGCTTTTGCTAAAAAGGTAATTTGATCCATGGATAATATTAATGGGATGTAGCTTGGTGAACCTAATGAGTGACACTAACAAAAAAAAATTCCAAAAAATTTATGTCATCAAAATCATCCCTGGAATCTTGATGGCAGTAAAAATCCATCTAAGGTGACCAAGCACACCAATGCAAGTGGGAGTTAGGGAAGTAGCCTCCAAAGATAACTGATATAATTGATGAGGAAAACAGTTATATAAATAAGTACAGACAGATACCTTCCATGTGTGTGTATTTTCTCCTACAAAGTTTTGCAAATGAATTTATATTATACATGGTGTTGTCTTTGGTGCCATATCTCTTAGTTTGGAAGCCTATGTTTTCTGGCTGAGGTAGTTTCTTGTCTCTTTGACCTCTATCATGTGGTAAAGGTTTTTTAAAAAACAAATCAAGTCTTAGTTTCATTGATCAGTTCAATAGTTTTTAAATTGTTTAAGTTTTTTTTTTTAATTTCCCAAATGTCTATTTTTTTCCAATTGTTTTTATTTCATATTTTTCCTTCTCTGATTTTTTTTGGGGGAGGGAGAAAGACAGTTTGTGCTCAACTGATTGATCTTTTCTTTCTTTTTTTTTTATAAATGATATAAGGGGAAATTTTAGGGTTGTGACCTAATCTAAATTTAACTAGTCGCCAGGGAAGGAATCCCAAATAAAATACCCAAGTCAGTTTGGAAATTTATGGTGGTTTAATTAATATAGAGGAAAAGAATTAAGGAGAAGAGAGAGGGAAAGGTGTAGGATTTCTCCCATCTGGCCTGTCCCAGGGTGGAGTTCAAAGTCCTCCACCACGAGGTCTTTGAAAATTAGAGGCTTTTTAGAAGAGGATGGTGTTTGGAAGGTAAAGGAGGAAAGAATCAGCCTTAACTCCAAGAGAGCTCAGAGAAGATGCCTCACCTGAACTAGGTTAGTAGGCTTCTTCCAGCATGGTATAAAGGAAAATTCACCACTAACTTGGATAATAGCTTCCGCCAATGCCAAGATGTCAAAAGACTCAGCACGCTGCCACCAGCCACCTCTCTGCCACCAAAGAGGCCAGAGAGAGGAAATGATGTGAAATATATAGACACTTTTACATCACTTTCCTGCATCCCACATGTACCAATGGTACCTTAAGCTTGACTTAGGACAGCCCTGGGGTCTGTCAGTTGTTTCTGATTTGTCATTTGCCAGCACATCCTTCTCAATACTTAATCCTTAAGTAGGGGTGTAGACATTCCTGTTTTGTTAGACTAAGCAGGGTGGAGTAAATCTAAAATTCACAATGAAACATTTTTTTTTCAAAGAATAGTTTAGATGCATGTCAGATCCTGGGTCATGGTGTCTCATGCTTAATTTATTTAATCAAATTTATCATTTTTCTAATTTGTTTCTGACACACTAGTTATTTAGTTTAATTTTTTTAGTCTTCATTTAATGTTGAATATTTTCTTCAGAGGTTATGTATTATTATAAATTGAAAAACATATATTTATATATAATATGTGATGTTATAAATATGTAATAAATTATAATAAATATATTCATTCAAGAGAAATAAATTCTCACATTGAATATGCTCAAAAATTTATGTCTCAGTCCTTTTCCCTTTAATCCCCCCAAGGAGGCAGGTAATATTATGTAGACTGTACATATATTATCATATAATGCATATTTCCCTTTTCATCATGTTGTGAAAGGCACACATTGCTTTTGCTAGACAAAAATTCATGGAGGAAATAAAAAAAAGAATTACACGCTTCAATCTGCATTCTGATGCCATTTATTTCTTCCATGGTGAAGAATATTTCTTTGTCATGAGTTCAATGGAGTTGTCCTAGATTATCTTGTTGTTAGCAGCAAAATCATACACAGTTGATCACATACATTATTATTGTTACTGTGTATAACATTTTCCTGTTCTGCTCACTTCACCTGGCTTCACTTCATATAAGTCTTTCCAGGCTTTTCCATAATTTTTTGTCATTTCTGATGGCACAATATTATTCCATTACAATTATATACCTCAATGTGCCTAGCAATTACCCAATTGATGAACATTCTTTCAGTTTCCAGTTCTCTGTCACTACAAAAAGAGCTACTATAAATATTTTAGAACACAATATCCTCTTTTCCTTTCCCTTGATACCTTAGGAAATATGCCTAATAGTAATATCAGTGGGTCAAAAGATATACACAGTTTTGTAACTCTTTGAACATAATTCCAGATTGATCTCCAAAATGGTTGGATCAGTTCACAGTTCCACCAACAATATATTCATGTATCAATTTTTTACATCACCTCAAACATTTGTCATTTTGCCCTTTTATCATTTCAGTAAAGTAATAGGTATTCCCATTGAGGTGCTATCCAGTGGCTATATTGGTATGTTTTTGTGTGGGTCAGAAGTTACATTTTGTTTTATTCCAGACATTTGTTTTAACATGATTTTTGGATGACTGGAGAATAGTAAGATAATGAAGAATTAACCTCCATGTAAATAAAGATGCTTAGCCAGTAAAAATAAATAAATAAAAAAATTAAATGGTTTTTAGAGAAGTTTTCATGTAATTATTATAGTTTGATTTGCTCATCCAACAACTGATTATTTGTATCATTTCATTATTTATCAATTAGGGAATGGTTTGCACTCCTACACTCGAAAAAAATAATCTTTCTATGTTTTAGATAATAGAGTAATATCTGAGAAACTGTCCACATTTCACACATACCCAACTTATTGCTTTCCTTCTAATCTTGGCTATTCGTTTTAAATGTCACATGGGAGATTTCAATCTTCCCATTTCAGAACTATATAAATCAAACCAAAAATTAAATAAGAAAGAAGTAAGGAAAGTAAATGAAATACTAGAAAAATTAGAGTTAATAGGTACCTGGAGAAAACTGAATAGGGATAAAAAGGAATATGCCTTCTTTTCAGTACATATACAAAGAACAACCATGTACTAAGGCATAGAAATATTTCAAAAAATGCAGAAAAAAGCATAAATAATAAATGACACTTTTCCAGATCATAATACAAAATAATTATAATTAGCAAGGGTAAATAGAAAGACAAATTGAAAATTAATAGTAAAATAAATAGTCTAATTCTTCAAAACTGATGGATCAAAGAAGAAATCATAGAAACAATTACTGACTTCATTAAAGAAAATGAAAATGGGGATACATCATATGAAAACCTATAGGATACAGTCAAATCAGTACTCTGGGATAAATTTATACTGCTGAGTGCCTTTGGCTTGCAACTTAAAAAAAAATTAAAAAAAAAAACTCCCAGATAAAAACAAAATTGTAAATCCATTTAAAACATAACCTTCAATATAATGTACTCATAATTATCCATTTTATGTTTTACAGTGCTTTCTATTGCTTGTCCATTAACACATTTTTCTTCTACCCACAAATCTGATTATAATTTATATTATGTTTTGCTTCATAAAATGTCTTTCATATTTCTGCTTTTTTGTACTTCTTATGAAAATTGTATTGCCCAGTACATGGTCAGATTTTATAAAAGTGCCATGCATAGTTAGGATATATCTATATTTCTTTCTTTTTTATTCAACAATAAGTATAGATATGGCACATCATATTAATTTTCTAAAGTTCTATTCAGTTAGATTTCTCAAGGTCTAGAAAGGGAAAAGTGATGCCTGTAACTATTATAGATTTTTTGTTCATTTCTACCTATAATTACATAAATTTTTACTTTGAGTCCTTAAATATCATGGAATTTAAAACATATTCAGTATAGCTATTATTTAATCATCTGTGGTACCTTTAAACATACTATTCAATCCTATGTTTTTTATGTGTTGCATTTTCTGAGAACCTAATTGCCATTCCTGTTTTTTAAAATGTATTTGTTTAGCTGAAGAATAATGAGTTTGAATAAACAAAGAAGGAGTTCTATCAAATTCATTTTACGACACAAATATGGTACTGATTCCAAAGCCAGGCAGGTCAAAAACAGAGAAAGAAAGCTACATACCTTTCTCCTTAATGACTATATATGCAAAAATCTTAAATACGATACTAGCAAAAAAGACTGAAGCAAGTGATCACGAGGTTTTTCATTATGACCATGACGAATTCATACCAGGAATGCAAGGATGGTTCAACATTAGGAAAACCATCCACATAATTGACCATATTAACAAGCAAACTAACAAAAATCACATGATTATCTCAATAGATGCAGAAAAAGCCTTTGATAAAATACAACACCCATTCGAATTGAAAAGACTAGAAAGTATAGAAATAGAAGGACCTTTCCTAAAAATAATAGACAGTATATATCTGAAACAATCAGCAAACATCATCTGCAATGGGGATAAACTAGAAGCCTTCCCAATAAAATCAGGAGTGAAACAAGGGTGTCCATTATCACCTCTATTGTTTAACATTGTACTAGAAACACTAGCAGTAGAAATTAGAGAAGATAAAGAAATTGAAGGTATTAAAATTGGCAATGAAGAGACCAAGCTATCACTCTTTGTGGATGATATGATGGTCTACTTAAAGAGTCCTTGAGAATCAACCAAAAAGCTAGTGGAAATAATCAACAACTTTAGCAAGGTTGCAGGATACAAAATAAACTCACATAAGTCATCAGCATTTCTATATATCTCCAACACATCTCAGCAGCAGGAATTAGAAAGAGAAATTCCATTTAAAAATCACCCTAGACAATATAAAATACTTAGGAATCTATCTGCCAAGACAAACACAGCAACTATATGAACATAACTACAAAATACTCTCCACACAACTAAAATTAGATCTAAACAATTGGAAAAACATTGATTGCTCATGGATAGGATGAGTTAACATAATAAAAATGACAATTGTAGCCAAATTAATTTACTTATTCAGTGCCATGCCCATTGAACCACCAAAAAACTTTTATACTGAATTAGAAAAAAACATAACAAAGTTCATTTGGAAGAACAAGCATATCCAGGGAAATAATGAAAAAAAAAATACAAAGGAAAGTGGCCTTGTAGTCCCAGATCTCAAACTATATTATAAAGCAGTGGTCATCAAAACAATTTGGTACTGGCTAAGAGACAGAAAGGAGGATCAGTGGAATAGACTTGGGGTAAATGACCTTAGCAAGACAGTCTATGATAAGCCCAAAGATCCCAGCTTTGGGGACAAAAATCCACTATTTGATGAAGAATGGCGAGTTCTGCTTCATCTCCTCATTTTAACTGCATGTGAATCTTCATGTTCGAAGTATGTTTCTTATAAATAATAATTCTAGTCCCAAATTCACTCTTATTCCTTCTTCATTTTTATGAGTTAATAAATAAATTTCATTTATATTCATAGATATAATTGTGGTTTTATCCTTAAAATCTTAATGCCTTAATGTGTTTTTCTCTTTCATTTCTAGAATTCTTATTATAAAAAAACAATATAGAAAATAAGAGAATGATAGGCACAAAAATCCTATCTTTCCCAATTTTAGAGCAGAATATCTGGTTCTAAAAACATTTTGTATCTTTTTAATCATCCTGTTTGATTAACTCTCTAAAACTTTTTTGCTTAGAATTCCCTTCATGACTTTACTCTTCTTTTTATAACCAAATGAAGCTTCTCCTGATTCCTTAACTAATAGTGATTTTCCTCACAAATAATTTAGTATTTAACTAATTAGTATTATATACATATATCCCATTAAGAGGAAGTTCTTTTTGAGTTTTATTCATTGTATTTTGTGCCAAAAATCTTGAATACTGATTAGCACATAGAAATCACTTAATAAATTCTTGTTAACCAATTCCAACTTTATATTCTTTTCAAATTTATTCTTTGTTATCTTTGTTATTCAATTTTATCTTTGCTATAGTATGTGATCTTAGTGTGCATAGATAGATTTAGAAATGAATACTGTATTGACAACTAGTATTTGTTGTTTGTTAAGAATCAATTTCATCTGCTGTAATGCCATTTATTACCTGTCATGTTCATCATCTTCTTAATCACTTCTTGAAGAAAGTCTTTATCAGGGATATGCATTAGTTTTCTATGCAGTCTATAAATTACTGTTTGTTCCTTGATGTTTGACCCATGTTTTCCAACATATTCTTTATTGTCTTCTTATTTAATATTTTATATTCTTGTAATAAATAAAAGTAGGAAAAACCAAAACAAAACAAAGCTAGTTCTAGCTCAAAAAGATATGAAATACATTCTCCCTTTAGAAAAGGTAATGAAGTTTATATAGTTGTTTTATTGGTAAGAAGAAATATTGTCTCATGAAATATTGGTAATCTCAGTCAACAGAGCAAGTAAACATGTAGTAAGTGTAAACTATGAGTCAGGCATTATGCTATGGGATATCCTCATGACAAGTATTTGTAAGCAGACTTCTAAGAAGATAATTATAGATAATAGAGTAATATATATGGCAGAGAATGAAGATAGAAAACATTAATGAAGAACTTAATAAGATCTTCCAAATTAAATTGTCTTGTAGTTTACTACTTGGTGACTTCAATGTAAAGATGGGCATACAAAAAGATAATGAAGATCAATTGGAAAATATGATGCAGAAATAATAATCAAGAGCAAACAATGACTTATAGACCACACAATACTCAGATATACAACATATCTATATTCTTCAAAGTAAAAGTTAAACATAATTGCCAATGAATATCATTACAAAATTAAAATAATTAATAGACATGGCTAGAAATGACCAAGTAAAATATTTAGACAACTGACTTTTCAAAAAATTTTAATTTAATATTAAAGTTGAAGTAATTGATTAGTGAATGATATGGAACATAATTGAGGCAATTCCAAATTTACTTGTTTTAAGAAATGTTTAAAATGAGGAATGACTAAAATAGAAATTTCTCCAAAATAAATTTCCCAATGAAAAACTATCAAGAAAATAAAATAAAACTAGAATCTGTTTCAGCCAACAAAGCACTTGGCTTTGCCAAGAAAAAACACACATGCCAGGCAAGAGGAACAGTGAGAATGTAAATCAACTTTAAAAGTCTAATAGGGGAACATGGTGGAAGATTTTGAACATTACTGCCACCATAAACAGAGAAATTATAGATAGGAAAACGAGTTTATAAAATGTTTGGCAGGAAAAACATTGAATCCAGAGCATCCCAGAAATATTTTAGGATGATATTGGAAAGAAGACTAGAAATATGATCCTAGAAATATATGACAAAAATGGAATAAAATGGTGCTTGTATTCCTACAAGGAGATATATGAAATGTATTTGCTTTTTAACCATAATAATAATTCCCGCTCTAAAGGCAGATAGGCAACTGAACTATGACTTAAATCTTAGGAAGTTATCTGGTATACTAAACCCACAGAAAATATGTGTCAGAGATGAGACTTAAATGCAAATTTCCCTGACTGTGAGACCTGATCTTTGATCTCGACACTATTTTTATTCTTTTTAATGAATGAGACAATTAATCTCTTATACATATGTACTTTGAAAAATCATAAAAAATTCTTGAAATAGGTGAAACAGATAACTTTCATTGGTTATCAATAACAAGAGGCATGAAACAGGGAAAGATATCATTGCCAAAGGTGTCTGACTTTGTATGATATGAAAAATCCAGAGTCCAAATGAAATCTAATATATATATATATATATATATATATAGAGAGAGAGAGAGAGAGAGAGAGAGAGAGCTAACAAGATCCTTCAATGCCTCTGCATCAATTCTCAGGATATTGCATAATTGTTCCATAATTTCTTTCTTTCATTTGTGGTTGAAGAAGTTTGGAGAAAGCCACTTGGCAGTCTTCCTGGTCTTCCTGGCCCCATTTACAAATGCTGATAATCTTTCAGTAATGTGTGTTTGTGAGTCATGGTCTTAAAGCATTTACTAACTAAAGTTGTGGTCATCCAAAGGGCAATGCAAAGGTGCATGGTGGAGTATGGGAACTGAAGTTCTTTACCAAAGAAATGCATAGGAAAGCCTAATAAAGGATATCATCAGAGAGTTATATACATGACCAGAAAAAGAGGTAAACTAGTTATACATGGTAAGTGAGGAATCAAGGATTAACTTTCCTTATATCCTCCCTGGCATCTTAAGGCAATTCTGGGCACATACTATGTGCTTAATAAATAGTTGTTGATTAATTGACGGTTAACATGTATGAAGAATAATTATAGGTTGTACTTTAGAAGATAATTGGTTGGAAATTGAGTTTGTGGAAATTCCCATGAAATGAATTTATGTTTTCAGGCTGGATCCTAGCTTTGATGAGGAGAGGAATAGAGAAAGTAGAAGACAGTCTGTGAAATAATTGAGCAATAGGGTTCCAGGCTTATTTTTTCTAGAGATTTATTAGGATAGATAACATATTCTCCTTATGCCTCAGTTTGTTGTAAAATGATAAAATAAATGGCAACTTTCATACCTCACAGGTATATAGTGAAGATGATTTCAATTCAACTCAAAATATCAGTCACTTAACAAGACATTGCCATGTTACAGTCAAGGTTGTAGGTGCTGGTGGTGTAAAAACAAAAGGAAAGCAATCCTGTTCTTTAAAAATAACTTCTGTTCTTTTGGAGAAAGGGATTACAACGTGGATACAGTAAGTAAATGTAGAAAAAATATGTAAATACAGAGTGGTTCAGGAGAAAAAGAGTTATCCCTCCCCCATACTGGGAATATCAAGAATAGCATTTTATTAGAGGTGATACTAATTTAGTCTAGCCTTGAAAGGAATTAGAAATTTCAAGAGGGAACGATAAGGAGAAAAAACATTCCAGACATGGGAAATACCTATACAAAGGAATGGAGGAATATCATGAATAGGGAAGAATAAGTAATCCACTTTAGCAAGAAAATTTTATTTGCATGTAAGAGTAATGGGAAATAATTCTGTACATATAATTTGAAGTCAGAAGGAAAACCAATTATTTCTTTTAAATTAAAATATATATTTTCTCTGTGTGGATGCAACAAACATGGATACATTTATATCTGGTTATAGAGGTATAAGGACCTCTTAGTGAGAAGAACAAAAAAATAACAATTTATATTATAACATTAGTATTTTAAATATGAACAATTTTGAAGACTTGTTTAAACTATTGAAGAATGAAATGAGCAGAACTAAGGGAATATTTTATTTAATGACACCACAAAAATAAACTTTAAAAGCTATTAAGATCTCTGATAAATGTGATGACCAAACCCTGATTCCAGAGGCCTGATGATGAAGAACGTTAACATTTTTCTGACAGAAAAGTAATAGATTCAGAGTGCAGAATGAAAGATATTTTTGAACATGGACAATGAAAGATTTTTCCCCTTCATTATGAATATTTCCCAGAAGAAATGTAATTTTCTCACCATATTAAACAGAGGAGAGATAAAATAAATTTCTATTAATAAAAATTTAATTTAATAAATAAATTGCATTTAAATATGCAATGTTAATAGTAATTTCTACATAAATGGAAATCTACTTTGTATTTTCCTCCTTTTTTACTACAAAATATGCTATAAATATTTTATGATATATGGAACATTTCTTTTTGGTAATGACCTTAACATGTCTAGGATTAGAAACTCAGGATCAAAAGATATAAAAATTTTAGCCAATTTATTCACATAATTCCAATTTGTTTTTCAGAATGATCATATCCATTTAAAGTTCTACTAATGTGCATGTCTTTCAATATTTTTCCAACATTTATTAGTTCTGTTTCTATCAGTTTTGCCAATTTGCTGGGTGTAAGTTGAAATGAAATTTGTATTGAATTGCATTTTTGTTTGTATCAGTGATTTGGAACATTTTATATGGTTATTAATCATTTAAGATTATTCTTTTGAGAAATGTTTATTCATATCCCCAATCCACTTTTCTATTGAGGATTCTTTAACCATTTATACATCCTTTAAAAAGACCCTTACCTTTCATATTAGAATCAAGATTAAGTATTGAATCCAAGTCAGAAGAAAGGTAAAGGCTAACCAATATGGATTAAGTGATTTGCCCAAATAGCTAGAAAATGTCTGAGGACAAATTTGAACCCAGACCTTCTGGGTTCAAGTTCTGGCTTTTCTATTTACCTTATCCACTATATTCACCTAGCTTCCCCATACAATTTGCTCAAACATAAAATATTTACAACAAAATAGAATTTTACTATGTACTTATATATGTATATATAATTTTACTATAAAATATAAAATATTTAGCATAAAGCAAAAGCAGAAATAATCAAAGATTAGTTATTCATTAGAAGATAAAAATCAGAAACAATCATTACTTTTACTCAATAAAAGATAAAATCAGAATTAATAGAATTTACTATGAACAAAGAATGTGAATAATCAAAATATTTACTCTGTAGAAGACAAAAATGTACTACTCTATGACTATAAACCTTTATATAAATTTGGATCTTACTTTCCTACCAGTATACATAATTTCTATAAGTGGAACAGAGTGTATAAATGGAAACGTATCAGGGAAAATATAGTTGGAGAAACATAATTGCCCAAAACAACTTATGATTCTGAACTTCAAATCTTGATATCCTTGATTCCTTCCTAAACAACATATAACACTTGAAGCTAAATATCTGCTTTTTTCCCCCATGTTCTTCTAGTATCTTCTAGTATCAATGTTCTTCTAGTAGACAAAGATCTTTTTGATCAAAATCATTCATGAGAGTGCTAGGAAAATATTATCCTTTTTTTTTTGTAAAAAAAAACAACTTTCCTTAGATTTTAAATAGGAATGAATTCTTCATTAGTTAATTGCTCTAATCCTCTTTTGAAAACAAAGCTCAACTCAGAGAAAAACAGAATCTACACCTGTCTTTTCCCTTCTTTTTATCCTTTTCTAAGCAAAGAGGACAACAAATGTAAATAGAGACATACTTCAAAGGTTAGCCCTCTCTGAGACTTAATTTTTTAAAAAATTATTTTCAGTAACATAGAGAAACAATTTTGGGAATTGCCTTGAAGTAACAAATTCCATTACATTGGATTATACACAGTGTTTCACTTTCTGTGTATAATGTTCTCTTGGTTCTGCTTATTTCACTCTGCATCAGTTCCTGGACATTCTTCCAGTTCATATAGAAATTCTCCAATTCTTCATTCCTTACAGCACAGTTGCATTCCATCACCATTATATACAACAGTTTGTTCATCCATTACCTAATTGAGGTACACCCCATCATTTTCCAATTATTTTGCCACCAAAAATAGTGCAGCTATGAATGTTTTTGCACAAACATTTTTTTCATTATTATCTTTTTTAGGGTACAAACCCAATAGTGGTATTACTGGATCAAAGGATCATTCTCTTAAAGTCCTTTGGACATAGATCCAATTTGCCCTCCAGAATGGTTCGATCAATTTACAGTTCCACCAGCAGTGTATTAATGTCTCAATTTTGCCACATACTCTCCAACATTTATTATTTTCCTTTACTGTCATATTGGTCAATCTGCTAGGTGTGAGGTGGTACTTCAGCATTGTTTTGATTTGCATTTCTCTAATCAGCAGGGATTTAAGACACTTTTTATGTAATTATTGATAGTTTTGATTTCTACATCTGAAAACTGCCTATTCATGTCCCTTCACCATTTTGTCAATTGAAGAATGGCTTGATTTCTTGTATACTTGATGTAGTTCCTTATAAAATTGAGAAATTACATCTTCATCAGTTTTTTATTATTAAATTTTTTTTCTCAATTTGTTGCTTCCCTTCTAATTTAGGTTGTATTGTTTTTTTTGTACAAAACCTTTTCAATTTAATGTAATCAAAATTATCTCTATCTCTTTCTTGGTCCTAAATTCTTTCCTTTCCTATAGCTCTGACAAGTATAATATTCTATGTTCACCTAATTTACTTGTAATTTCCCCCTTTATATTTAAGTCATTTACCAATTTGAATTTATCTTGGTATAGGGTATGAGATGTTGATCTAAACCTAATCTCTCCCATACCATTTTCCAATTTTCACAGCAGGCTTTGTCAAATTGTGGGTTCTTGTCTCAAAAGCTGGGATTTCTGGGTTTATCAAACACTATCTTGCTGAGGTTATTTACCTCAAGTCTATTCCATTGGTCCACCATTCTATCTCTTAGCCAGTACCATATTGTGTTGATGATCACTTTATAGTAGAGTTTAAGGTCTGGCACTGCTAGGCTTCCATACTTCATATTTTTTCATTATTTCTCTTGATATTCTTAGTCATTTGTTATTCTAAATGAACTTTGTTTTACTTTTTCTAATTCCTTTAAAAAAAGTTTTTTTGGTATTTTTATAAGTATGCCACTGAATAATTAATTAGTTTAGGTAGGATTGTTATTTTTATTATAATAGCTCATCCTACCCATGAACAATTAAAGTGAGGAATAATTTTGATAATTGTTTTCTAATATTTTGGGATTAAGATTTTTCCCTCCTTTCCTTCCCAAGGCAGTGAATATTCTGAGAATTCAGGAAGAAATTAAGACTATCTATAGTTACAAGAAAAAAATGCTTCAATTACTATTGATTAGAATTCTGAGATACAGCCTTATACCTATCAGACTAAAAACCTAAACAGAAAATGATAGATGTTGGAGAGGGTGTGAGAAAATTTGTACACTAAAATTTTAATATTTGTACACTAATAAAAATTTGTACACTGTTGGTGGAACTGTGAACTGATATAATCATTTTTGAGAGCAATATGGAATGATCCTCAAAGGGCCATAAAACTAATCCACCAATTTCTAATCTTTGTCACCACAAAAAAGAGCTACTACAAATATTTTTGCACAAGTAGATCCTTCTTGCTGTCCTTTTTTATCTCTTTAAGATACAGTACTAATAGTAGTATTACTGGATTAAAGTGAATGCACAACTTTATAGCACTTTGGGCATAATTCCAAATTGTCCTCCAGAATGGTTAGATCAATTCTTAAGTCCACCAACAATTAGTTGTTCCCAATTTTGACCTATGCCCTTTTATCTTTATGACTTTCTTTTCCTTTCCTATTGACCAATCTTATAGGTGTGAGGAAGTAACTGGGAATCTTTTTAATTGGCCTTTCCTTAATCAAGAATGATGAAGAGAGAGGGAGTCAAGATGGTGGTATAGAGGCAGCAAACTTTCAGACCTCTGAAAACCCTTCCTTACTGATTACAAACTAAAGCTCCTGGGGGACTGAAAATCAAACTTAACCACAAATCAGAGACAAGGAACCCTCCTGCTGGACTCAACTTAAAAAGTACGCTCCCAATTGCCAGAATTTGAGAACACTCTGGTTTAAAGGAAAGGAAGAAGGAAGGTCCTGGAACCCCTCCCCCACCTACAGTGCTAAGCCATCAGTGTAAGCTGGAACCTCTGGGTGAGCAAAGGCACTGGCCTGGAGGAAGTACCTTGCTGGCAAAGCTGTGCCAGGCTCAGAACATCCAACACTGGCAGTGGGGAAGCAGATAGAGAAGAAATGCAGAGCACAGAGTGGGTAGCAGTGGCAGCAGTGGAAACATTTCATATTGCCCCCCTTCCTTCCCTAGATTTTGGCCTCTGGGCATATCCAGCAACCCAGCTGTACTTAATCCCATCAAAGCTTTCAGAGGGCAGGGAAGCTCAAGCTCCAAAACCCCTCCCCAGCAGACTTCTGGACTTAATCCCATCAAAGCCTCCAGAGGTCAGGGAAACTCAGATCCAACACCCCTCCCCCACAGACTGTACTGAGAGATTTAATGACAAAACTCCAAGAGTGAAGGTGAAAAGAAAAGCCCAAAACCACACACACAAAAAAAAAATCAGTAGAGCAAGAGCTCAGGGAACTAAAGGAAGTAAAGAAGGGGTAAATATGAGTAAACAACAGAAAAAGAAAAAAAATTACAATTGACAGCTCCTATAGAGGTAATGAACAAAGAGCAAAAGGAACAGAGAAGGATGAGGGAACACCAAGCAAAAAAACAGAAAACACAGCAAATTGGATATAGGCTCTGGAAGAACTCAAAATGCAATTCAAAACCCAATAAAAAAGAGTCTGAAGACAACTGGGAAAAGAACTTAAAAACTAAGATAAGTCATCTAGAAATAGAGGCATTTGAACTAAAACAAGGAAATAGCGTCTTGAAAGCCAAAATCAACCAGCTGGAAAATGAGGCAAAGGAGATGAAAGATGACATCCAAAGAAAATCAGACCAGAAGGAGAAGGATGACTAAAAAACTAGGTATGAAATCTCGTCTTCAAGAACCAGACTACAACAACTACAATCAAATGACTTCCCAAGGCAGCGGGACACTATAAAACAAAATCAAAAGAATGAAAAGATTGAGGAAATTATGAAGCATCTCATTCACAAAACAGAAGATTTAGAAAATCAGTCCAGGAGAGACAACATAAGAATCATTGGTCTACCAGAAGACCATGACAAAAGAAAAAGCCCAGACATCATACTACTGGAAATTATCCAAGAAAACTGCCCCGATATTCTAGAACAATAGGGAAAAGTAGAGATTGAAAGAATTCACAAATAACCTCCTGTACTTAATCATCAACTGGCAACACCCAGGATATTATAGCCAAATTCAAGAACTATCAGACCAAGGGAAAAATATTACAAGCTGCTAAGAAGAAGACATTCAGATACCATGGAACCACAGGGAGGAAAACACAGGATCTGGCTGCATCCACACTGAAAGACCAAAAGGCATGAAATATGATATTCTGGAAAGCAAGGGAACTAGGTATACAACCAAGAATCAATTACCAAGCAAAACTGACTATATTCTTACAGGAGAAAGTATGGTCATTTAATAAAATAGAAGAATTCCAAACATTTGTAAAGAAAATACCAGCCCATGCCCAAGCACAGAACTCAAGAGAATCATCAAAAGGTAATTTAAAAAGAGGGAAAAAAGAAAAACAAAACAAAACAAAAGCCAAAACTTTTTTTTAAAGAGACCCAAAAAGTTAAAATGATATGTATCCCTATAAGAAAAGAGGTCATTGGTAAGGCTTAAATTTGTTATTATCACCTGGGCAGCTAGAAGAATCACACCTAGAGGGAACAGTGACAAACTGTATAGGATGAAATGCCAATACATAAATATGTATATAGATATATGTATACATAAATACATATATATGTATATATATATATATATATATATATATATATATATATATATATATATATATATATATATATAACTAGAGTAAAAAAAGAGGTTAATACTAAAAGAAATGGGAAAAGAAACCCAAGGGGCTTATTTTATATGTCATAAAGAAGCTCATGGCAGGAGAGGGGTAAACATCAATACACTGGAAGGGTAAAGAGGTTGTAGATAGGAAATACTCAACTCTTACATGCATTGAAATAGACTCAAAGAGGAAAGAACAATCTAATCAATTTGGCAGAGAATTGATTCATGCCCTATAGGGAAGTAGAAAGGTAACAAACATATTGGTGGGGAGGGAAACAGTACAGAGGAGAGAGAGGATGGGGGGGTAGTTTAAAAAGACTGTAAAGAAAATAAAGGGGGAATAAGAAGAGAGGGGGTAGAAAGGGAAGTAAAATAAGCTTGGGAATTAGGGGGACTGATTAAAAACAAAACATTGGTGTAGAAGGAAATAGTGAAAGAAGAAAAGACAGGACTAGGAGCAGAAATCAAAATGCTGGGAAATACAAAGTTGGTAATCATAACTCTGAATGGGAATGGAATGAACTCACCCATGAAACATAAGCAAATAGCAGAGTGGATTAGAATCTAAAAACCTACCAAATTATGTCTACAAGAAACACACATAAGGAAGGTAGACACACATAGGGTAAAAGTAAGAGGATGGAGCCAAACCTATTGGGCATCAACTGATAAAAAGAAGTCAGGAGTCACAATCATGATATCTGACAAAGCCAAAGAAAATTATATCTAGTTAAAAGAGATAGGGAAGGTAATTACATCCTGATAAAAGGCAGTATAAGCAATGAGGAAATATCAGTACTCAACCAAATGGCATAGCATCCAAATTTCTAATGGAGAAACTAGTGGAGTTCAAGGATGAAATAGATAGAAAAACTATATTAGTGGGAGACCTGAACCTTCCTCTATCAGAACTAGATAAATCAAATCAAAAAATAAACAAGAACGAGGTAAGATAAATTAACGAAGTCTTGGAAAAATTAGAGTTAGTAGATATATGGAGATAAATAAATAGGGACAAAAAGGAATACATCTTCTTTTTAGCAGCACATGTTACATTAACAAAGATTGACCGTGTATTAGGGCATAAAAACATTGCAATCAAGTGCAAAAGGGCAGAAATAATATATGCAACCTTTTCAGATCACAATGTAATGAAAATAATAATTAGTATGGGTAGATGGAGAGGCAAATCAAAAATTAATTGGAAATTAAACAATAAGATTCTCCAAAATCAGTTACTGAAAAAACAAATCATAGAAACAATAACTTCATTGAAGAAAGTGAAAAATGATGATACATCCTTTCAAAATCTATGGTATGCAGCCAAAGCAGTACTCAGGGGGAAATTCATATACTTGAATTCATATATTAAGAAATTAGAGAGGGCAGAGGTCAATGAATTGGGCATGCAAATTAAAAAAAAAAAACTAGAATATGAACAAATTAAAAACCCTCAGATGAAGACTAAATTAGAAAACCTAAAAATCAAAGGAGAAATTAATGAAATTGAAAGTCAAAGAAATATTGATTTAATAATTAAAAAATTAGAACCTGGTACTTTGAAAAAACAAATAAAATAGACAAAGTACTGGTCAATCTATTTAAAAAAGAAAGAACAAAACCAAACTGATAATATCCAAGATAAAAAGGGAGACCTCACCTCTAATGAAGAGGAAATTAAGGCAATCATTAAAAATGATTATGCCCAATTATATGGCAATAAATATGGCGATATGATATGAATGAATATTTACAAAAATATAAATTTCCTAGACTAACAGAGGAAGAAATATACTATTTAAACAACCGCATATTGGAAAAAGAAATTGAACAAGCCATCAATGAATTCCCTAATAAAAAATCCCCAGTTCTGGATGGATTCACAAATGAATTCTATCAAACATTGAAAGAACAACTAATCCCAATATTATACAAACTAATTGACAGAATAATTTATGACACAAATATGGTACTGATTCCAAAGCCAGGCAGGTGAAAAAAGAGAAAGAAAATGATAGATATAACTTCTTAATGAATATAGATGCAAAAATCTTAAATAAGATACTCTCAAAAAGACTTCAGCAAGTGATCATGAGGGTTATTCACTATGACCAGGTAGGATTCATACCAGGAATGCAAGGATGGTTCAATATTAGGAAAACCATCAACATAATTGACCATATTAACAAGCAAACCAACAAAAATCACATGATTATCTTAATAGATGCAGAAAAAACCTTTTACAAAACACAACACCCATTCCTATTGAAAGCACTAGAAAGCATAGGAATAGAAGAACATTTCCTAAAAATAATAACTAGCATATATCTAAAACCATCAGCAAACATCATCTGCAATGGGGATAAATTAGAAGCCTTCCCAATAAGATCAGGAGTGAAACAAGGATGCCCATTTTCACCCCTATTATTTAACATTGTACTAGAAACACTAGCTGTAGAAATTAGAGAAGAAAAATAAATTGAAGGTATTAAAATAGGCAATGAGGAGAACAAGCTATCACTCTTTGCAGATGAAATGATGGTCTACTTAAAGAATCCTAGAGAATCAACCTAAAAGCTAGTGGAAACAATCAACAACTTAGCAAAGTTGCAGAATACAAAATAAACCCACATAAGGCATCAGCATTTCTACATATCTCCAACACCTCTCAGCAGCAAGAATTAGACAGAGAAATTCCATTTAAAGTCACCCGAGACAATATAAAATACTTAGGAATCTATCTGCCGAGACAAATACAGGAACTATGTGAACACAACTACAAAACACTCTCCATACAATTAAAACTAGATATAAACAATTGGAAAATCATCAACTACTCATGGGCAGCATGAGCTTACATAATAAAAATGACAATCCTACCCAAATTAATTTACTTATTTAATGTCATACCCATTGAACTACCAATTTTTTTTTTACTGAATTAGAAAAAAAAACATAAAGTTCATTTGGAAGAATAAAAGATTAAGGAAATCCAGGGTAATAATGAAAAAAAATGTGAAGGAAGGAGGCATTGCAGTCTCAGATCTCAACCTATACTATAAAGCAGTGGTCATCAAAACAATTTGGTACTGGCTAAGAGATAGAAAGGAGGATCAGTAGAATAGACCTGGGGTAAGTGACCTCAGGAAGACAGCTATGATAAGCCCAAATATCCCAGATTTGGGGACCAAAACCCACTATTTGATAAAAAAAAATGCTGAGAAAATTGGAAGACAGTGTGGGAGAGATTAGGTTTGGATCATCATCTCACACCCTACACCAAGATGAGCTCAGAATGAGTGAATGCCTTGAATATAAAAAAGGAAACTATAAGCAAATTAGGTCAACACAGAATAGTATACATATCAGATCTTTAGGAAAGGAAAGACTTTAAAACCAAGCAAGAGCTAGAAAAAAAATCTCAAAATGTAAAATCAATAATTTTTATTACATCAAATAACAAATGTTGTGTACAAACAAAACCAATTCAACCAAAATTAGAAGGAAAGCAACAAATTGGAAAACAGTCTTCATAACAAAAACCTCTGACAAAGGTCTAATTACTCAACTTTATAAAGAGCTAAGTCAATTATACAAAAAATCAAGCCATTCTCCAATTGATAAATGGGCAAGGGACATGAATAGGCAATTTTCAATGAAAGAAATCAAAACTATTAGTAAGCACATGAAAAAGTGATCTAAATCTCTTATAATCAGAGATGCAAATCAAAACAACTCTCAGATATCACCTCACTCCTAGCAGATTGGCTAACATGACAGCAAAGGAAAGTAATGAATGCTGGAGGAGATGTGGCAAAGTTGGGACATTAATGCATTGTTAGTGGAGTTGTGAATTGATCCAAAGATTCTTGGAGGGCAATTTGGAACTATGCCCAAAGGACTCTAAAAGGCTGTCTGCCCTTTGATCCATCCATAGCACTGCTGGGTTTGTACCCCAAAGAGATAATAAGGAATGAGACATTTACAAAAATATTCATAGCTATACTCTTCATGGTGGCAAAAAATTGGAAAATGAGGGGATGCCCTTCAATTGGGGAATGGCTGAAGAAATTGTGGTATATGTTGTTGATGGAATACTATTTTGCTCAAAGGAATAATAAAGTGAAGGAATTCCATGGAGTCTGGAATAACCTCCAGGAAGTGATGCAGAGCGAAAGGAGCAGAACCAGGAAAACATTGTACACTGAGACCAATATACTGTGGTACAATCAAATGTAATGGACTTCACCATTAGTGGCAATGCAGCGATCCTGAACAACTTAGAGGAACCTACAAGAAAAAAACATTATCCACATTCAGAGAAAAAATTGTGGGAATAGAAACTCAGAAGAAAAACAATTGCTTGAATACATGGGTCAAGGGGATATGGCTGGGGATGTAGACTTTAAATGAATATCCTAATGCAAACACAAACAATATGGACATAGGTTCTGATCAAGGACACATGTAATACCCAACGAAATTTCATGTTGGCTGCAGGAAGGGTATGGGGAAAGGAGGGAGAGAAATAATGTGATTCTTGTAACCAAGGAATAATGTTCTAAATTGACTAAATAAATTAATTTTTTAAAAAAGAATGATTAAGAATATTTTTTCACAGGATTATGTTTTTAAACCCTTACCTTCTGTCTTAGAATAAATAAATACTGTGTATTTAGCTTTAATTTCATTGTTGTTAAAATAAAGTTAAACCAAAGATAAAACCAAAAAAGAAAAAAAAAGGAAAATATGGCTTTGATTTCTTTATCGAAAAACTGCTTATACATACCTTTTGACCATTTTTTCAAATTGTGGAATGATTGTGTTCTTATAAATTTGACTTAGTTCTCTATATATCTGGGAAATGTGACTTTGATTAGAGAAATTTGTTACAATTTTTCCCATTTTAGTTTCCCTTCTAATCATGATTACATAGGTTTTGTTTGTACAAACCCTATTTTTTAATTATTATTTTGTTTGTACAAACCCTAAATTTAATATAGTCAAATTTATCCATTTTATATCTTGTAATGTTTTCTGTCTCTTGTTTGGTCATAAAATTTTTCCTTCTCCATAAATCTGACAGGTAAACTATTCTTTTTTCCCCTAATTTACTTATGACATCACTTTTTATGTATAAATTACAAACCCATTTTGAACTTATCTTGGTACAGTGTGAGATATTGGTCTACATAATTTCTGCCATACTATTTTTCAGTTTTCCCAGGAGTTTTTGTCAAATAGTGAGTTCTTATCCCAAAAGCTTGGATCTTTGGGTTTATCCAACAATAGATTGCTGAGGCCTAAATTTACCCTTGTATATTTTGTAACTAATCTGTTCCATTTATCCACCATTCTATTTCTTAGCCAGTACCAAATTGTTTTGATGATTACTACTTTATGGTACAGTTTGAGATGTGATAAGACTAGACCATTTTCCTTTATGTTTTTTTTCATTGATTTCCTTGATATTCCTGATCTTTTATTCTTCCAGATGTATTTTGTTATTATTTTTCTAATTATATAAAATATTTTTGGTAGTTTAATTGATATGGTGCTGAATAAGTAAATTAATTCAGGGAGAATTGTCATTTTGTTATATTAGCTTGGCCTAAGCATGAACAATTAATATTTTCCCGATATTTGGTCATTTGTCAATTGAAGAATGGCTTTTGTTCTCATAAATTTGGCTTAGATCTGAATATATTTGAAAAATGAGTCCTTTATCAGAGAAATTTGTTATAAAAAATATCCCAGTTTGTTGTTTCCCGTCAAATCTTGGCTTGTTTTTACAAAACCTTTTTTAATTTAATATAACCAAAATTATCCATTTTATTTTTCATAATGTTCTCTATGTCTGGTTTGGTCATAAATTTTTTCATGATCTCTAAATCCTACAGGCAAATTTTTCCATGTTCCTCTAATTTGTTTGTTTGTTTATTTCTAGATCAAGTATTCATTTTGATTTCATCTTGGTGTATGGTGAGATGCTTTATGGCTAGTTCTGCCATACTGTTTTCTAGTTTTCTTAGCAATTTTTGTCTAATAGTTCTTTCCCCAAAATCTTGAATCTTTAGGTTTATTGAATACTAATTTTCTATAGACATTAACTGCTATGTGTTAATTACCTAATCTATTTCATTGATCCACTACTCTTATTTCTTAGCCAATATCAGATTGTTTTGATGATTGCTGCTTTATAGTATAGTTTGAGATCTGGTAAGACTAGGCCTCCTTCCTTCATACTCTGAGACTTTAGATGGCAATGGAAAACACAAATTTCAGTATCTCTTCTCATATGGTTAAGATTTAGCTATCTTCCAAAAAGCTTCTATCTAGTCAGCACATTCCTAGCAAAGCAACTGAAATGTTCATAGGTTCAAACAGAAGCTTTCTATGTCTGTTTCAGTTTTGTGCCTACAAGTAAGGTCAATTTACTCCCCTACTTCCTCTATCTTCTATTTCTTTTCTAGATTTTTCTCCTTTGGCTTCTCATAATTTTCTAGTATCTCAAATTAGAGATCCATAATGGTACATGATTCATATTTATCTTCTGAGGTAAAAATGAGAAAATCCATTTTTCTTAGGGTATAAATCAAATAGTCCTCAGACCATTTCTACACCACCCAAAGTTGTTCAATTTATGTTTTTGTAATAACCTTTAAAAATATAAAAATAATAAAATGAAAAAGGACTTATACATCACTATGCCCTAAACTAACCTTACCCCAGTCAGTCCTCTGACTTCAAATAGGTCATCTTGATACATTTACTAATGGGTAATTCTCTAGTTGCTCCTCCAAAAAGTCTATGTCTCTGTTCAATATTTTATCTGAGACTGTGTTTCTGTGCAAGTTGATTTTATCATTTTTTCTAATGCAAATATTCTTTCCCTCTCTTCCTTCTTCAACAACAATACTATCCATATGCAAAATGGGCAGTATGTTATACTAACTTCCTAGTATATATTTATGATACTTTACTGATGAAATTATTTTGACCTTAAAAACCCAGGAAATTATATAAACTCAAAGGGAGTGGGGCTTACCCATTTTAGCTATGGATCAAATTAGGCCTGGTCATAACAATTACGGTAATAAAGCAACACAATTAAATTGGAAAAGCCACTGCCACTCATCAAACTTGTATTTTGCAAGTTGGGGGAAGTGTATTTCCTTTCAAAGAAGAGACTTGGTTCTACCTTAATCAAGTAAGGAATTAGTAGTGTCAGGGATTGACTAGATAGGACATTATGTTTGCATATCAGATTCTCTGAAGCCCAGTATATCTCTACTATAACAATTGAGCTCCCGTAAAATAATAGTTGGGTAACACCTCCACTACCTTTTGGATGTTCCATGTGCTTGTATGTGTAAACAGGAGAGCTTTAAGAAAATAGGCAATACTGGGACTCTATTACTATCGTGACACACGCTTTAACTATTTGACTTTATATTCCAGTCAGGCTACCAACTTTCAAAGTTCTATTATATTTTCAGTCATGTGGGAGAAGGGGATATTCTATGTTGGTTCCCTATTAGAAACTAGTCCGTGTTTAGGTCAGGTTGTTTCCCTCAATTCAAGAGGAAGAGACAATCTAAAGACATAAATGATAGTTTCAAGTCTTAGGTTATAATACTTATTCTTTCTCACTATCAGCACTACTAGATGTATTGCTTATAATTTGGCCAATTACTTGATAACTGACTTCAAATGGCCCACACCAATACTTTAATGAAATTGAATATATTGCTATGTCTAATAAATTGGATGATCTTAAAGAAATGTTTCATTTTTGTACTTCAGCTATCAGAATCATACTCTTATGAACCAAATGGTAGAAAAATCTGTGAACAAGTAAGAAGGGACTGGTATGAATTCTTTCCTTGAATATTAATTAGGGTTGAGACCAATATTAGCTGTGCCCCCATGGTGGAAAACCTTAATGAACAGCACTATTTTGAAGCATTCTTTTCCCCATGCATGTTTTACTTCTAGTGGTGGCAATAGCATTTCAGAACTTAGAAAAGTGCTTCCTTCTTAAGAGCACTTCTTTCCTTTCCTCCCTCCATGTTATGACTATATCCCAGGGGAGCTTTACTTGTCTACCATTTGTACCTGGTGCAACCATTTCTACTTATGCCAAGTTGCCAAGTTCTGACTGCTATTAATTCACTCTATAATCTTGGGAATTCCATTTAACTTATGAACTTCAGTTTTAAAAAAATGAAGATGATGGACAAGGTGATCCCCTAAGGTCTCTCTCCAGCCTTAACTTTATATGAATATTGTATTTAAGTTTCTGTAATCAAAATGTGAATGTGTACAGTCTGATGTCAAAAAGAATTCTTTAAATATTTGCAAGACTATATAGCATAGTGTATTAAAAGTACATACATATATTACTCCATGCATATACATTTTTCATTCAGAGGCAAAGTCATGATTATTCAAGAGATTTAAAATAACACGCCACCAATTTATTATTGCTACTTATAAAGTCTTTAGAAGGGGGCCTTGAACATTATGTTAGCATTGATGTGTCAATCTTTTAGTTGAAGGATGGCAGTCTGAATCCCAGAACAGCCTTAATTAACAGAAAATAATTAGCATCATTTCCCCAGAAGTGAATATGAGATTTTTTTTTCCAACAGAATCCATTGATTGATAATTAAGGAGGAGTTGGTTGTAATAAAACTCCCAGTATTGCAATTTCTAATTGGCCTTTAAGGACATTTTTACAGTTACAGTTACTTTGTTCCAGGCGTTTTCTGCCTTTTGAAGAGTTTTAATAAGGAAACTGTTCTCTCCAAAGCAAAGGCACTACAGAATATAAAGGAGACTAATATGAGGCCACATTTATATGTGCTTTTAGGCCTGAGTGTCAGTTAGTGCTATCAGTTGTGTCTTTTTTTAAGGTAATGTGGGCCATTGTCTCTCTCTAGGAATTAGCCTATGGATCCCTTTTTTGGGGGCACATTTTCTGAAGTTATTTAGTATCCTTTACATTCAATAACTTTTTTGTTGAAGGAGATCCTTCTTGGAAGTTTTCTATCAAGATTTTTTCTTTATTTTCTCTTTTAATTTAAGATAATCTTGTTTAGCTCTATAGTCTACACAAATAAATCTTCCTTTATCCCTTGCCACCACCACACCAACTTAACACAAAAATAATATTGAAAATGCACTCTCAAAAAGACCAAAAGTATTTATTTATTTAGGTGACTTTTTCTATGAGCATCATTTTATTTTCCCCAAAGAATGTAAATTACTTAAGGTCAGAGACTTTTATTTTTGTTTTTGCCTTCTCAGTGCTTGCCACAATGCCTGATATATATATATATATATGTATATATATATAACTTTAAAATATTAAAATATTGTCAAATGATTGTTTAAGAGTTTGGGGGTTTACACAACACTATATGCATACATATAAAAATGAATATGAACCTTGGCTCAACCCTAAAATAAATACTACAGATATAATACACTTCCTACAGCTGAGAAAACTGAGTATCTGAGGCTGAATCTGAGCCCATATCTTCCTGATTCCATGGTTCTATTCTGCTTTTCACATAACCATGTTCACATCTTTCTTAACTCCGTAATTCTAAAAGAATTTTTTATGAAAAAAATTTAAGCCCTTACCTTTCATTTAGAATCAATATTGTGTATAGGTTCCAAGGTAGATGAGTGGTAAGGTCTAAGCATTGAATATTAAGGGACTTACCCAGGGTCACACAACTCAGAAGTATCTATGGTCAATTTTGAAATCAGGACTTTCTATCTCTAGACCTGGCTCTCAATCCACTGAGCCATCTATCTGTTCTCTGCTTTTTCTTAATCCATAGATATAGAGGGAGAATTGGACATCTGGGTATTGGTTTGTTTCTTGAAATTTGATCAATAAATAATCTTATCTGATTAAGTGTGAAGGCAGCCCTTTTCTAGTTTCTTCCTTCACATTTGCAAACCGGTATAATTGGAAGGGCACTGTATTTTGTTTGAGCAGACACAGTATTGAGACCTGATGCTATAATTCATATGAGCATGATTATGTCACCACAAGACTCTCGGGCTTAGTCTCTTCCTCTATAAAATGAAGACGTTGGATTAGATGACTTTTAAATTCCTTCCAGCATATTCCTAAATAATGATATTTCTTAATTTCATCATTAGAAACTATTTTATTTCTCACCAAAATGTTCACATATGTGTGTATTTAGTTATGATTTACATAGATGTGTTTATATAAACATATGCATAGACACATGTCATATATATGCACACACATGTATGTCAAGAGAGGGAGTAACATAGACACAGAGACAGAGGCAGAAAAAGAGAGAGAGACAGAAAGGGGAGAGAACATACTGCTATGCCTAAAAAATGAAGTCCCATCCAAAATATAGTTCATTGGCATTTGCACAACAGATATCAAGGAAGAGTTACTTGTGTGAACTAATTAGGATATATTGAAGGCAGCAAACCAAAAACAAAGTGAATACTGACCATAGGTTATTTTATTGATTTAATAAAACAGTAACAACTACTTTGGAGGCAGCAGCTCCAAAGAAAAGTTGTGCTTTTGATTCTTTATTTGAAGATTTATCCATCAATAAATCAACATGTAGAGTCTATCAGATGTTCCATTTAAGAGAAAAAAATAGTAGACCACGAATTTAAAAATGTGTATTAAAGGAAAAAATATAAATATTGCTAAACATCCAGGATTTCCTTTGTATTTTTGAGTAAGTTTTATCACTTTGCATAAATAATTTTGTAATTCATAAACCTTTACTAAAGTCTGGATGGGTATGAACTAAAAGTATCATAGATGATAAATTGAATGCAGCTTAAGTTTAATATTTTATTTATTTTATAAGGAAATACTAGTGACAATATAAATTAAATGCTTTGTGTTTGTGTCACTTTGGGCATGGGGCCGTCTCTCTGGGCTCCAGTTCCCTAATTTGTAATGAGGAGCTTGGGCTAGATGTGTTCTAAGATCCCTTTCAGTTTTATGTAAGCAATATGTAAATATTTCCACCCAACTTGGGAAATGGTAATGTAATACTGCCTGAGATAGAAAATTCAAGGTTACTGCCTAACATATAAATATTTGTCAAACTGAATTTGTTGAATTACTATAGAAACTCATTGATTAAAATGTTGAAGATAACAGAAACATTCATTTGATTATAAATTTCCTTGATTTTAATGGAATTATATTTGGATTGCTCCACTAAAATCCTATTCTCATATTTCATTGCAGTGTAGAAATGATGTGCTTTGTAAATCTTAGAACATTATATAAATGTTAACTATTATCTCTATTAGTAGTGGTACCAATGACGATGATGATGATAAGGGTGCTGCCAATAGGCCATAAACTCTGCCTTCTCTTATTATATCAAGATGGAGAACTTTAAGTATAGAATCATAGTATCATAAGATTAAAGATTTACTTAGATGTGACCTCAGAGTCCATCTAGTCCAATCCTCTTATCTTACAGATGAGAAAACTAAGGAGTCTTAGAGAGGTTATACAATTTGCCTAAGGTCATTCAGACAATAGGTAAGAGAGAGCCCAGGTTTTCTGAGTCCACTATTGATGCATTTTTACTGAATCATATAGTGATATATTGTAATATTTTTATTATCTGAGGAATAGCCTAGCCTAATTTAGAGAGGCATGTGACCAAGTTGAAAATAAGATGCTGAAACTGCCAATTACCTCTTAAATGAAAACCAGCTATTAATGGACCAAAGGTTCGTGATCTTCAGCACTTGAGGGGGTCTGATGAACCCATGACTTCTTGTAGTTCTAAAGCTGGTTTGCATCATAATGGGGCTCTAAAAACTGGAAAAATAAAGATGGCTATTATATAGTTGTTAAACCCTTTTCTTGTCCATTTATAAAACCTGAATTCAAAAGACAATTGCTTTTCTGGCTTATTGTGTGCCCTATTCATACGTAATCTTCCCCCAAGCCCAAAAAAGATGTCAGGATATAATAGCATGTAAAGCTATAACTTCAAATCTGACACTTTCATGTTTGTTGTTGTTGTTGACACCACCCATGAACTTTAGCTCACTCCATTTCTTTGGTTTTCATTACAGTGTGGTCCTCATTTTACAGGAGGAGAGCCAGATGTCCACTTGTCTTCCTTTTAGACCTAGCTTTATTTTTTTCTAAGAGAAGCTCCATAAGCATCTCTAAGGCTTTAGAAAGTTAAAGAATTTCACTGAGTAAATAAATACTTCAGAATACTGACTTTTTTCTCCGTCAAATAACAAGGTAGTTCTCAATCTTGGCCTCTCCCTTTTTTCCACTTTATTCTTTAGAATCAGTGCAGTATCTGCTCTCTCAAATGTCTAAGATCATGTAATCATTATGTGCTTGGATATGTGCTTTCACATCACTTCTTCCAGTAGCTCATACACCTACCTTGAGCATGAACAAAGGAGCCAGTCTGTTGTAAGAGTTCCAAACAGTGCTGCTGGCAAAAAGATTCTCAAATAACTGAGATTCCCCTGAGAAAAGAAATAGACTGACATGTAGAGCTCTCCATAGTTATTCTTTTCTTCTCTTTGTGTTTGTTTGTTTGCATAGTCTTTGATGTCCACCTGAAAGCATGAATCTCAAACATGTTAAATCCATTAGGAGAAATTATTTTTTTTCTCACAGCAAAATAAAAAGGAATAGCTCTCTTGTCTGTGATGCCATCAAACATCAGTCAGAGCATTTGGTGCAATTCATCTATTACAAACCAATTTTATAGCTATATAATGAGATCTAATTGCTGCTTTATTAGTCTGGCTAATATTAAAAGTGTAGGTAATTGCTTTGCATTCAAGTTGGTTTTCCAATTTAAATTGTGCTTCCAATACATTATCATTAACTTATATACTTATTTTATTTAATAGATTTTTTTCCTTCTCCATATTTATGGGATTTTCTCTTGTCAGCAAATTTACTACCTGGCAGATGTGAAGATGTATAAGGGATGGGTATTTTGCAATGATTTTATTCCCAGGGGATTAGATAAGGTAAAAAACAAACAAACCTTACCTTCCATTTTAGAATCAATAGTATGTATTGGTTCTAAGGCAGAAGAGTGGTAAGGGCTAGACAATGGGGGTTAAGTGACCTGCCCAGGGTCATACTGCTAGGAAGTAAGTGTCTGAGGCCAGATTGGAACCAAGGACCTCCCTTCTCTGGGTCTAGCTCTCAATCCACTGAGCTACCCAGCTACCTCCTAGATAAGGTTTTGGAATAATATAAATTCATTATAATTTTTGCATGTTTAGCATTTGAGTATCAACTTCATGCAATTACACAGTGAAGACATGAACTAGATTACCTATTAAGATTTCATTCTAAAGTCCCATCATTTATAAGCATAATTGGGCCAAACACATTGGCAATTCAGTTATTTGGGGCATCATGTCTAAAATAAAAAAGTTCAAATTAGCATTCAGGAATCCAGTTCATTCCTTAGTGCTTAACAATATTGAGGGTCAAAGAAAAAAAAGAACTCATGGAAAATTTTCCTATAATTGATTCTGATATACAGGAAGCCCAAAATCAAGTGATGTGACCTACTTTCTTTGGTCGATACGCTAATGTTTTGGGAAAGTAGCCTGAGTGGCAGCCTTGGCATAATGCAATTATTTCTAAATGCTTATATTTATTCTATAGAACCAAGACCTTGGCATTCTCAGGAAGTAGAAGGTAAAAGTAAGAAGAAAATAGCCAGTTTCTCCAATCTATGTGGAAAAAACTCTTAAAGTATAACTAATTATTTAATTTTATTAATGGAGGTCTTAGTTCTAATTAATCCATTTAGCCTTTCAAATATAACACTTTGTTTTATGATAATTTTCGAAGGACTTGGTTTATTCTGATTAATTCTTAAGATTGGGGGGGGGGATCTGGGTGGCTCAGTGGATTGAGAGACAGGTCCTAGGTTCATATCTGACCTCAGAGACTTCCTAGCTGAGTGACTCTGGGCAAGTCACTTGACACCCATTGCCTAGCCCTTACCACTCTTCTGCCTTGGAACCAATACACAGTATTGATTTCAAGACAGAAGACAAAGGTTTAAATAAAAGGAAAGATTGACTTTTTTTTTGACTTTGACAAACGAAATGGTGACCAATGGAAAATTCACATGCTATATTCTTAGTATTCTTGAATGACAGAAAACCTTATGTTAAAGCAATTCAATCTAGGACTAATGTAAAAAAAATATTCATGTGTTAATTTTGCTGGACAAAACTTCATCTTTTTGTCTGAGTATGGTGGAGATTGTGGGGTTAGATGTATAAAATTAAGAGCCTCTTAACACTAGAAACTCAGTTTATCTCTTCTATACACAGCTATCAAGATCAATATCCTCTGTCACTTCATCCCCCCACCAAATTGTAGTGAAAACATAAATATGAACTATTTACATTATCTTTTTTCTTCATTTTGTTTATTCTTTTTCCTGTCTCTCCTGAGCCATTACCACTGAAATGTCATGGAAATAAACAACAAGGTTTAAAACTTAAAATCAACCATCCAAGTTAATTAAGTTCAGTCAACCTCAATCGCATCATCTGGTGATACATCAAACTCATCTTCATCATCAGAGCAAATATTGAGAAAGAAGACCCAGTTTTGAAGACTGCTTCATTTAGGATTTCCAAAAGAGGCAATTTAGGGCCCTTCTTCTTTCCCTTTCCTCCCTCTACTAGTTTTAACTCCCCATTTTACATGTTGTGATGCTGATAACTTGCTAAAAATCATTTGGCTACTGAATTCTGAGGGATACTTTGTATACTACCAGTGTTGTAAAATATATATGTTTTAATACAGGGAGATTTATTATATCAGATAATATTTTGACTTTTTACTAAATAGATATGTCTGTATGCATATATACTTGTGTATGTATATGTATAATGAATTGTACTGTGATTCTGTATAATATTTTAAAAGTTAACAGGTGTAAATATTATGATTATTATTTTTGTTATTGATTATTTCTCCAATACCAAGGAAACCAAATCTTTGAGACTCCTTAAATATGTTGTATGTGCATTGGAAAATCACCTACTCCTATACTGACATTGTTTAGCTTTACAAGTTAGGTACAAGGCTTCATTGCTCTGATGGCATTAAGGTCAGCCACAGTGAACTGAACTGGAAGCATTTTTCCATTCCCCATATTTCTCTATACTTGTATAGAAACACCTGCTGCCTGCTTGAAATAATATAATACAGTACTTCTTTTGAAAATACCCAAGAACTAGTCAGATTATATGCTAGTTCAAAAAGACATCATTATATGAGGAAAATCAATTCATTTTGTCCTGCTGTGCCTCAGTTCCTCTTTTTTAAAATGCATGTTAGGCTGTATGGTTCCTTTTTACCCTACTGAATAATACTCTCTTTCAGAAGAGGGATCTCAAGGAAAACCTTTGAGAGAGGAGAGGACCACCATCTATCTTTCTAGAACTCCAGTTTGAGAGCATTTTGTTTCACTCAACAGATCTACAGCAAAAGCATATGGCTCTGTGATGCAGACAGAGAGAAGCCAGTGATTATTAGAAGGGATAATGTATGCAGTGACATGAATTTAGGAAAGCATAGAGAAGCCTAAGACTTTGTAACAGAGATAGAGAGTGGACCACAATTACTTGTTTTGCACCCTCTGCATTTGTCAGTTTATTTGCCTGACACATTTTAACCTAAAGCAGACCCCCAAATGAGGGTCAGGATTTTTAGCTTCTAAGATATTTCTGGGGACCAAATAAAGAGTGGGGAGTGAGGCAGCTCAGCTTTGAAAGCAATGCACACTTTCCTTAGACCAGACTCAGCCTTTAGAGCTCAATGGCACTGAGGAAATCTTTCTTGTCAGAACCTTGGAGGAATCAGGATGAAGATGGATAGTTGGGGGAGTGGCATGTAGTAACTTGTGCTGGACTCAATTCATGCACATGAAGTAGAAATGTAAGTGGAACCCACTGCCATAGGAAACATGGTGCAGAGACCCATCATAGCTGGCCTGGGCTTAGTGTTGAACCCATGGGGATACTTAAGAGGGAAAGAATATAAAGGCAGATAAGAAGAGTGCCTAGGTCAGAGCCTTTAGAGTTTTTCATGAAAGAAGGAGATCAATAAATCAGGAGAGGAATTCAGGAATATAGCTAATTAAAATGCATTCCTCTGTCAGAGCCTAACACCTGGTTCTGCATGCCAATGGTTTATTTTGTTGAATTCATTTTAGGTCAATCTGTACTTTTATTTAGAAATATCCTGATTTACTCCTAGCCAGATTCTTAGATTAAAAAAAAAACTATATTGTTTCTCAGCGTATCAAATTTCTCTTCATCTTTAGTACTCTTTTTTTTATCTCCATAGAGGCTAATTGTAGGAAAGAAGAATAAGTCAGGGCAAAAAATGTAAAGACATTTGGAAATCCTTGTCTTGAATGAAATAGTTCATGGGCATGACTAATATAGAGAATCATTGATTTATAATCATATATTCTGGAAAGGAAGGGTCTTTAGAGGGCTGGTAATCTAACCCTTTCATTTTTCTGATTAAGAACTGAAGTTCAGAGATGTTTGGTTACTTGCCCATAGATAGACACAAGATAAATGGCAATGGCAAGATTTGGGCCCAGTCTTCTGAATCCAAATCTAGTAAGTTTTCCATAGTACCATGTTAATGGACTCCACTGGTAGGGACCTTAATGGTCATCTAGTCTAACCTCCTAATTTCACAGACTAGGAAATTGAGATGGATAGAAGTTAAATGACATATAGGTTCACAAAAGTAATGAGCAGAGCTGCAATGTTAATCTAATTTGCTACAAATACAATACATCAGTAAAAAAGAATAGTGAATAGCCCAGGTGATAGAATGATTTGTCTTTCCTACCTATGCATTAAGAGAAAAGAGTCATTGTCTGGAAAGCAATAGGAGTATTTGAGAATTTTCAGAAAGTGGAAGATTATAATTGTTCAAAGCAGCAGTCATGCTACTAGCCTTGGTACTAAGAGTAGTCAAGCTTCCAAATAGGCTACTGCTGGCCACGGTGCTGACCAGGATATGTTCCAATGGTTCTTACTCTAGTGCTTGGCAAGTATATAAACTGGCTGTAGCCTCCACTCCTTCTGTCTCTATAGGTATATATGTATGTATTCCTCTTATCATGATACATCATATATATCTATATAGATATAGATATCTATCTATAGACATATAAATATTTACCTTTTGTGATTGCCTTCATCAGTTTGCTCTCCTTTTCAAAAAGCTCTCGTGACATTAGGAAACCCATAGTATAACATCAAAGTTTTTCAACCTGGTATTCTAGATCCTCCACAATGTAGTTCTTGACTAGCTTTGCAAATTTGTCACTCACTGTTCTCCTACTCTTCCCAAATCTCCAGAATAAGCCCTGCTCCAACAGTACTGACTTATTCACTGTTTCCTGAAGCTGACTTTTGTATCTTCATCCCATATCATTTTCAACTGGAGTGATTTCCTTCCTTCTCTCCATAATGTTGGGAATAATAATAACAATAATCTTTGTTTAACCACTTTATTTTAAACTCACTGAGGACAGTAAATAAGGCTTATATGTCTTTTTACACCTACTCCCAATCACTTAACAGAGTTCCTTGCACATAGTAAATACTCAATTTGTGAATCAATTAATCTTTCTGATTGGCGGAAGGCCTCACTCAATCTTAATGCTGCTCTGAGTAAAATAGAGCTTTCTAATTTTCTCAGGAGAAAATATAGTTATAGCTTGCATCAGTAGCTCCTGTTTACAATTTACATGTTTTCCCTTCTCTCTTTTCATTTTTCCAAAGCAGTACATTTTAAAATGCTGTAATCATTTATCTTCTAGATGGAGAGCTCATATTTGTGCATATCTCACATTTCTCCTGTGTACATTCATTTTTTGTTCCAAGCTCTTCCATCTGATTTACTAGATAATTTCCAACATTACAGGGTCATAACATATTTTTTTCTCTGTGTCTTTAAAGAGGGTACCAAAAGAAGAGGTCTTTCAGAGAAATTAGACAGACTGGCAATAAATATTATAGACATCATAAAGAACAGGGCAATTCAAGTCCCAAAAGTTCATGTGCTAAATGGTTGTGAAATATCCAGGGGAATCTAATATCTGTGAGAACCAATTTCTTTTGATTGCCTGTTAGTTTTTTCAAGGCATAGGGCACGACATCAAATCTAGGGTAAAAGAAGCAAACTTGTGCATGTGTAGTGATTGGAGAAATAGGACTAGGAGGCCAAACTCACTGGTTTTATTCCCTTACCTACTCCTGTGTTAGTGAGAGTATTTAGAAATGGCCTCAGGGACTAACAGAAAGTATATCTCTCTAATGAAAGCTCCCTTCCTTTTCCTGTTTATTTACCTATAAAATTGGCAAAGAATCCTACCACACATCTAAGAAGATCCTTTACCCTTTGTCTCATTACCCCAAGACCTGTATTGTCACTCCCTTCATTAGCATTTCTTTCCCATTTTATCTCTCTTGCTCTTACAAGATATTGTCATTTTTCTAGTTTGATTCCTTGGTAGAATACTTCAACTCTCTACTATATTTTGTATTTTAATTATATGTCCCTTTGTCATGTTACAAAACACCATGTTTTTCTCCACTACACCCTCTATCACTCATATCTCTGATGATGGTTTTGCTTCATGTGTAAAACCCTCTACATTCAATGGGCTCTATGCTCCTGGTCTTAATCTTCACTGGCAGTTTACTCCTTCTACTTTCAGGCCCTTATTCTTTTTCTCTGTGTGTGCGTCTCTGTCTCTGTCTCTGTCTCTCTCTTTATCTTTATCTCTCTCTTTATTCTCTCTCTCTCTCTCTCTCTCTCTCTCTCTCTCTCTCTCTCTCTCTCTCTCTCTCTTCAGAGGATTTGTGAAACTTTATATCTAATTCTAGTCTCTACTAAACTACAATCCTACATTGCCAACTGCCTTTAGGACATCATGAATTGTATGTCTCATAGACATATTTAACTTAACATATCTAACATTAAACTCATCTTTCATCCCCTAAAATCTGAACTCTTCCATTTTTTTCCCTGTAACTGTAGAAATACCATATTTTAGGCTATGCAGTCTCAAAATCTTGATGCCTTCCTGGACTTCTCACTTGGACTGTGTGTACTTCTACTCTTTGAATTTTATCATCCATCCACTGTCTTCCTTATTGTTAATCTCACTGGACACTCCATCTCTCATTTTTGAGACTTGGTAGTAGCAGTTCTTCATGCCTTGAATCCTCTACTTCCTTATCTCTACCTTTGTGTTTCCTGAAGCTTTCTTCAAAATTCAGCTCAAATTATGTCTAGCATAGGAGCTCTTTCCCATTCTCCCCTCCTCTCCTCTTCCCAGTGTCTTTACTCTGAGATCACTTTCCTGTAGAATCTATAGAAATATTAAATATTCATAGTTGCTATTATATGTTTTCTCTGCCATTAGAATATGAATTTCTTGAAGAGAGTATTTTTTACCTTTTCTTATATAAAATCCTCTATTTAGTATCCAAAACTTTTCATGACTTGTCTTCCACCTACTTTCCAATCTTTTGACACCTTACTACCCATCATATTCTCCTTAGGCTGATGACACTGGTGTCCTTAATGTTCCTTGAATAGGAAACTCCATCTTCCAACTCTAGGCATTTTACATGGCTATTTCCCATTACTTGAATTCTTTCCCTTTTCAAATCTACCTTTAAGATTCCCTGAATTACTTTAAGTCCCAGGTAAAACCCCACCTTTTGTGGGAAGTCTTTCTTGATCTTTAATTCTAGAGTCTTTCCTTTGTTTATTCTAATTCATTGTGTATAGCTTATTTATAGATAGCAATTTGCATAGATCTCCTCCATTAGACTAAGTTCTTAGAGATCAGGGATTTTATTTTCCCTTCCTTTATAACCCCAGAATTTAGCAAAGTTCTTAACACATAGTAGATGCTTAATAAATACTGACAAACTTACTGAATTTGTATTCCTAGGACTTAGTATAATGCCCAGTGTTTAATAAAGATGTTTAATAATTTGTTTCTTGTTTATTCTTGTTTATTATTAAAACATTGCTCTTTAACAAACTGAACTAGGAGGATGTTTATATTAACTTAGAAGTGATCATCAATAGATTCAAGCATGTCTCATTGGGATGAATAAATGAACAAAATCAGCAGTCCTGACTTACAGATCCTGGCACATAGAAGATAGTTTTGAATTGAATTATTTAATTAAGTGATTACCCTATGATCAGGAGATATTTCAGTACTTTCTCACCCTAGATATTCATGGTTTCATCCATTGGGACAGTTATTTCACTAAAAATTATTTTAACTCTTCTACAATGATGCAAATATTCTTCTGATATTATTTTGTCCCTCCTCTTTCCCATGATAATATTTGCTATCCTTATGATCAGACCATTTGTATTAGCTAAATTTGTATTCAGATAAAGATGTACAGTCCTCACTGTGCCCTTATTCTGGACCTTTCCTGCTTGATAGAACTTTACAGACTTGACATTTATAGCACTTAAGGGCCCAAAATTATCTGTGTATTGTAATAAGGCAAGGAATGAATCACTGAATAATTATAGTCATAATTAGGATTTTATATAGCATGTTAAAGTTTATCCAAGCACTTTACAGATATTATATTATTGTATCCTCACAATTATCCTGGGTAGTACATGCAATTATTATTCCCATTTTACAGATGAAGAAACAGGCTGACTGAAGATAAGTGATTCATACAGGGTCACACAATTAGTAAGTTTCTGAGATCAGTATTTAAACACATTCCTTCCTGACCTCCACATCATTCTATTCATTAGATCATTTAGCCTCTTCCTAAAAGATCTACATATGACCAATACTAGACTGAATCTTTGATTTCATGTGTGTGGGAACTCCTTCCAATTGTCAACCTATGCATACCTGCCCATCCTTGGTAATTCTCTTACCCATGCTCTCCTATATGTTCATCACAGGGGATCCACCTAATATGCTAGAGTCCTTTTTGGCTTTTCTTGGCACAATTTCTCTGAAGGATGCTGGTTGTCTATATGTGGTAGTAGTAGTGGTAGTCTCTCGGTGACTGAGAATGACTATTGTCTTTGTGCAGTTTCATCTACTGTGTACCCTCATGTGGCTTTGAAGTCCAAAGACTGAGGCGCAGAGTTTGTGGCACTTGGGGCCTGGGACGCCAGTTGTTACGGGAGGTGCAGCTGTGGCCTGGTGTCGGCGTTCACGCGCAGCGGCAAGACGTCACGTCACTCATCTTCAATGGTGGCGGCATGGTTAATGTGGGTTCGCCAGCTGCTTCTGTCAGAGGCAGCGAGTTCTAGTTGCTTTGGTGTCATGCCAGCCCACTTCAAGTCTGACTTTAGCTGATCCTTGAATCTTTCCTTTGGTCGGCCTTGTTTCCTGAGTCCAGCTGACAGTTCACCATAGAATACCTGTCTTGGTATTCGCTGTGGGTCCATGCGGATGACGTGTCCAGACCATTGTAGCTGGGTTTTGAGGACCAGGACTTCGATGCTGGTGGAGTTGGCTCTGTCGAGGACTTCCTGGTTGGTGATTCGGTCCTGCCATCGGATCCTCATGATTGACCGGAGGGAGCGTTGGTGGAATTGCTCCAACTGTTTCATGTGCTTCCGGTACAGTGTCCATGTCTCACAGCCGTACAGGAGCGAGCTGAGGACCACTGCGTTATACACTTTGAGCTTCGTCGCAGTGCTTACACCACTGTGTTAGAGGACTTTGCAGCACAGCCTCCCGAGTGCCTGGCTGGCCTTTTGGATCCTGGCATTAATCTCGTGGTCTAGGGACCCGTTGTTGGCGATGGTGCTGCCCAGGTACTTGAAAGTGTTGACATTAGAAAGCTGCGTGCCATCAATTGTAATGCACGGCTGGTTCATTGGCCTCCCTGGTGCAGGTTGGAACAGCACCTCTGTTTTGCTGAGGCTGATAGTCAGGCCAAACAGTTTTGTTGCAGTGGAGAACCTGTCCACAATGGTTTGAAGATGATTTTCTTGGTGGGCCATGAGAGCACAGTCATCTGCAAAGAGAGCTTCCAGGATGAGTCTCTCTGTTGTCTTTGTGGTAGGGGAAATATACTAACCCTTGCTCCTTGCTTCAATGCAATTTAGGCTAGTTTTTTCTTAAAAGATTTTTTTTTTTAATTCAAGACTTAATTGGCTTAAGTGACTAATGGCTTAAGTTGTTCACATCACTTCTTGATCTTCTAAGTACAAAATTGCCAGGAGGAGAACCATATGTTTTCTGATGCTTTTTGGGCCATGATTGGCAACAAAGGCAAGAGTGCTTCATCATTGAATCAACTGTAGTTGTCCTCAGTGTGTATCCTTATTTTATATCCTTCTGCTATAGCCAAGTAAATAGTTTATTAATTGTTGAACAATTCATATCTTCTTTTCCAGGCATACATTTCTTTGATGAAATCATTTGAATCTTTTTTCCTATGTAATTCTTTCTTTTTTATTGTGATTAAGGACAGTTGTACCCACAATATCCCTCTCTATTGCCCTTGAGATGATCTACAAACTAAATTATTTGAAGCCTTTGATGTCCTACAGGATAGGATTTGTTTTGGGGAGAATCTTAGAAATGTTAAAAGATCATTGCAATTTTCAGTCCAAAGAATTCAATATGGCAGAATAATCCAGAGCACTTTCAGTAGGAGAAATAGAATTATTCACTCAGATTTCAAAAATCTTATGATCCTCATGTTAATCATGTGGTTTTTAGATCCAAAGGACCTCAGTTCAAATTTCATTTCTGCTACTTACCACGTGTGTGGTTTTAGGCAAATCCCTTTATTTCTTGTAACTTCAATTTAATAATCTGTAAAGCAGGGACATTATGTTAGATGAACTCTGTGTCCTTTCTCTTCTAAATCTATAATATTATCATCTTCTAGAAAATTATACTTATAATAACTCATTTGTGGGGATGGAGAAGGGGAGAAGTTATTAAAAAAATATCCATTAAGTGCCTACTTCATGACAGGCATTGTGCTAAATGCTTGGGTTTCAAACAGGGGTAAAAGACAGTCCCTACCATCAAATGGAAGTAATGAAGGAGATAAAAAGTAAACAAATGTTTAGAATCAAGTTATATAAAGGACAAGTGAGAAATAATTTAAAAAGAGGGCTGATATTAGAATTAATAGAGGTTTTTAATGGCTTCCTGTAAGATGAGATTTTAGTTGGAAATTGAAGGAAGCCAAGGAAATTAGTAGGCAGACATGAGGAGGGAGTGTCCTAGCCATAGGAGTCAGAGAAAACACCAAGAATTAAGAGATGTGTCTTAGTGGAACATTCATGAAGTCAGTGTTACAGGATTTAAGGGGAGGTAGCCAAGAAAGTAAGGTATAACAAAGATGGCAAAATTTGTGGATGGGGTAATAAATCATAATAGGTATTAAATGCCAAACAGAAGATTTTGTATTTTTATCATAGAGATGATAAGGAGCCACTGAAGTTTAGGGAGAAGGAGGAGGTAACATGTTTGGATTTATATTTTAGGAAAAATAATTTTGGTGGCTGAATGAAGAATAAATTGGAGTGAAGAGAGCTTCACCAGCAGCTATTGCAGAAGTAGTAAGTACAAGGTAATAAAATACTATAACATGTTTGTGATAAAAATCAGATGAGAGGACTATCGGGTAAACATGGTGGCAGTCTAGTTGCAAGTCTTGTCCTCTCCTCAGCACCCGCCAATATAGACTACTTCAAAACACAAGAAAAACCCCAAATTCATAAGAACTAAGGGACTCTACAGTAGGGCACAGCATTGAAGGTACATGGGATTTAGGCATTTCCACATTATTAGGGGGTGAAAAAGCTCCCACTAAAACACAAGCTCATCTACCCTCCTCTACCCCACCTACAGAGCCAGAGTCAGAGCCAACACATGCCAGAATCAATAAGTGAGTGAGGGGTACCTCTAGAGTGAGTAAGGGGCACCTCTAGGTCCTTGGGAGCTGATTAAGATAAACAAAGACTACCCCTGAGAGCAGCTACACCTGAAACCCCAGCAGGCTGAAGAGCTCAGACCATGGGCACTAGTGGGAAGATAGCATAGAGAAGGGCAGCAAGCAGCAGAAGCTGTGGAGATTTGAGAGCTTGCCTCAGGCAAAATGCTTGCTCATTAACTTCATACACAGAGAGACTGCCCATCTCACTCAGATCTCTGACTAAAAAGGGAAGGAAAAATTTCCACAGTGATGACAAACTGTGCCCAGGAACAATAACCTCCCTCCAAGAAAAACAAGAAGAATGGATTGATCCTGGAAAATTTTTACAGAGGAAAAACCCAGGCTACAGAGGAAATAAAGGAGGAAATTCAAATAAATGCACCAAAACCTTCCAAAGAAATGGAAATTGTCCACAAGCTCTTGAAGAATTTAAATTGGAGCTCATCAAAAAGATGGAAGGCATCTGGCAAGAAAAGTGGGAAATAGTTCAAAGAGAATAATAACAGTTTAAAGGACAAGACCTCCCAATTGGAGAAACAGTTGGAAGTTACAAAAAGCAGGATAGACCAAACTGAAAAGGAAAACCAGTCTTTAAACTCCAGAATTAGGCAACTGGAAGGTAATGATCTTAAAAAACAGCAAGAATTAATAAAGCAAAGTCAAATGACTGGCAAAATAGAAGAAAACATAAAATATCTCACTGAGAATATAACAGATTAGGAAAACAGATCACAGAGAGACAATTTGAGAATCATTGGTCTACCTGAAAAGCTAGAAATGAACAGAAATTTTAACATCACACTACTAGAAATCATCCAAGAAAACTGTCCTAATGTTCTTGAACAAGGGGGGCAAAATAGACATTGAAAGAGTTCATAGAACACCCTCTACACTAAATCCTCAAAAGACAACTCCCAGGAATATAATTGCCAAATTCAAGAGCTTTCAAGCTAAGGAGAAAATTCTACAAGAAGCCAAAAAGAGACAATTCAGATACCAAGGAGCACTAATCAGGATCACACAAGACCTGGCAGCTTCCACACTAAAGGACCACAAGGCTTGGAACATGATATTCAGAAAGGCAAAAGAATTGGGTCTTCAACCAAGGATCCATCAAAAATGACTATATACTGCCAGCGGAAAGTACAGGCATTCAACAAAATAGAAGATTTCCAAGTATTTGTAAAGAAAACACCAGAACTAAGTGGAAAGTTTGAAATCCAAACACAAAGATCAAGAGAAACATGAAAGGACAAATAAGAGAGGGAAAGGGGGAAATGTTTATTTTTTTATTCAAACTTTATTTTTAAGGGTTACAATTTGATTGAATTATACACACACACACACACACACACACACACACACACACACACACATATATATATATATATATATATATATATATATATATATGGGGGAAATGTTATTTGTAGCTCTCAAAAAATTATATTCACTATTATAGTAATTAGAAGAATCATTCACAGGAAGAGACTGGGGTAATAGGTACTATAAAATGATTTGCAAAAAAAAAGAAAGAAAAAGGGAGGGGGGAATTGAAGATGGCACCAAGAAATACTTGCAGAAATAAAATAAATAAGGTAATCTTTATCACACAAAGATATGCATGGGAAGGGGAGGGGAAGAATACTATTATAAAAAGGAGAGGAAGCGAGTGCTATTAGGTAATACTTAAATCTTACTCTCAGTAAAATCAATTCTGAGAGGGAAGAGCATCTAGATCCAATGGGGTTTTGAATTCTACCTTATCCTACATGGAAAGTGAGAAGGGAAAACTAAGGGGGTAGGAGGGAATGAGTACAAAAATGGAGGAAAAGAAAAGGGGGAGGGAACTTAGATCCTATAAAAACAAGAAGGTAACAAAAAGGGAGGAGCCAGAAAGGGAAGCATATTAGGAAAGGGGATTAGGGGGATTGATTAAAAGTAAATCACTGGTTTAAAAGGATATAGCAAAAGAAGAAAGGACAGAACTAGGAGACAATATCAAAATGCTGGGAAATACACAAGTGACAATCATAACTTTGAACTTGAATGGGATGAACGCACCCATAAAATGAAAACAAATGGGAGAGTGGATTAGCATCTAAAATCCTACCATATGATGTCTACAAGAAACACACCTGAGGTAGGTAGACACTCACAAGGTTAGAATTAAAGGTTGGAGCAATACCTATTGAGCCTCAACTTATAGAAAGAAGGCAAGAGTTGCAATCATGATATCTGACAAAGCCAAAGTAAAAATAGATCTGATTAAAAGGGATAGGAAAGGTAAATACATCCTGATAAAAGGGAGTATAGACAATGAGGAAATATCAGTAATCAACATGTATGCACCAAATGGTATAGCATCCAAATTTTTAAAGGAGAAACTAGTGAAATTGAAGAAGAAAATAGATAGTAAAACTATACTAGTGGGAGTTTGAACCTGAACTAAACCTACCACTATCAAATTTAGATAAATCAAATCAAAAAAATAAATAAGAAAGAGGTAAAAGATGTGAATGAAATCCTAGAAAAATTAGAGTTAATAGATATATGGAGAAAAATAAATAGGGACAAAAAGGAATACACCTTCTTTTCAGCAGCACATGGTATATTCACAAAGACTGTTTGTAGTAGGTCATAAAAACATGGTAAACAAATGCTGAAAAGCAGAAATAACAAATGCAACCTTTTCAGATCATAACACACAAAAAAATAATGATCAGGAAGGGTACATGGAGAGCTAAATTAAGTAGAAATTAAATAATATGATTTTCCAAAATTGGTTAGAGAACAAATCATAGAAACTCTTAATAATTTCATTGAAGAAAATAACAATGATGAGACAGCCTGTGAAAATCTTTGGGATGCAGCCAACACAGAACTCAGGGGAAAATTTATATCCTTGAGTTCATATATTAACAAATTAGGGAGGTCAGAGGTCAATGAATTGGACATGCAAATCAAAAAACTTGAAAGGAAACAAATTAAAAATGCCCAGAAGAAAACTAAATTAGAGATAAATAAGACTAGAAGCTGGTATTTTGAAAAAAAAAACAAACAAAAAAAATAGGCAAAGTACTGGTCAATCTAATAAGAAAAAGGAAAGAAGAAAACCAAATTAACAGTATCATAAATGAAAAGGGATACCTCACCTCCAATGAAGAGGAAATTAAAGCAATCATTAAAAACTATTTTGCCCAATTATATGGCAATAAATATGCCAATCTAGGTGATATGGATGAATATTTATAAAAATATAAATTGCTTAGTTTAACAGAAGAAGAAATAGAATTCTTAAGTAATCCTATATCAGAAAAAGAAATTGAACAAGCCATCAAAGAACTCCATAGGAAAAAATCCCCAGGGCCTGATGTGTTCACAAGTCAATTCTATCAAACATTCAAAGAACAGCTAATCCCAATTCTATACAAACTATTTGACATAATGAGCAAAGAAGGAGTTCTACCAAATTCCTTTTATGGCACACATATGGTACTGATTCCAAAGACAGCCAGGTCAAAAACAGAGAAAGAAAACTATAGACCAATTTCCTTAGTGAACATAGATGCAAAAATCTTAAATAGGAGACTAGCAAAAAGACTCCAGCAAGTCATCACAAGGGTTATTCACTATGATCAGGTGGGATTTATACCAGGAATGCAAGGATTATTCAATATTAGGAAAACCATCCACATAATTGACCATATCAACAAGCAAACTGACAAAAATCACATGATTATCTCAATAGGTGCAGGAAAAGCCTTTGTCAAAATAGAACACTCATTCCTATTGAAAACACTAGAAAGTATAGGAATAGAAGGGTCTTTACTAAAAATAATTAACAGTATTTATCTAAAACCATTAGCCAACATCATCTGCAATGGGGATAAACTAGATGCATTCCCAATAAGATCAGGAGTGAAATAAGGATGCACATTATCACCTCTATTATTTAACTTTGTTCTAGAAACACTCACAGTAGCAATTAGAGAAGAAAAAGAAATTGAAAGTGTTAAAATTGGCAATGAGGAGACCAAGCTATCACTCTTTGCAGATGATATGATGGTCTACTTAAAGAATCCTAGAGAATCAACTACAAATCTAGTGGAAATAATCAACAACTTTAGCAAAGTTGCAGGATATAAAATAAACCCACATAAGTCATCAGCATTTCTATATATCTCCAACACATCTCAGCAGCAGGAATTAGAAAGAGAAATTCCATTTAAAATCACCCTAGACAATATAAAATACTTAGGAATCTATCTGCCGAGACAAACACAGGAACTATATGAAGACAACTACAAAAACACTTTCCACACAATTAAAACCAGATCTAAATAACTGGAAAAACATTAACTGCTCATGGGTAGGATAAGCTAACATAATAAAAATTACCATCCTACATAAACTTATTTACTTATTTAGTGCCATACCCATTGAACTACCAAAAAACTTTTTATTGAATTAGAAAAAAACATAACAAAGTTCAATTGGAAGAACAAAAGATCAAGGATATCCAGGGAAATCATGAAAAAAAAATGTGAAGGAAGGTTGCCTTGCAATAACAGATCTCAAACTTCCGGTTAAGATGGCGGCTTAGAGAAAGCTAAAGCTCAGATCTCCTGAAAACCCTTCCCGACCGATCTCAAACGATAAGCTCCTAAGGCACCGAAATTCAAAACGATCAACAGCACAGACCCTGGGAACCCTCCTCCTGGACCTGGACCCGGTTCAAAAGGTACGGCTCCCCTTAAAAGCCAGAACCCGAGATCACTCGGACCTCAGGGGTAGGAGCGCAGAGTCCAAGGCTCCCGGAAGCCGTAGCCCGGCCGGGATCAGAGAGCAGAACCCTCAGGGCCTTCTACAGTCCCGGTGAAAGTTACTGCCTGGGGCTTCCGCTGCAGAGAGCTGGTCAAAACAACAGCAACCCTCAGGGCGGGCAAGACAGCCTCACGGGCTGGATCCTGCTATCCAAGTCTCAGTGAAAGTCCTTGCCCGGAGCTTGGGAAAGCTGCAGCCCATCCCCCCCGCAGGCCAACGAAACAGCCTCACGGCCAGCGATTCTGAAGGCAACTTCCGGAAAGCGAGCCGGGGGGGAGAGTGTGGCCTCGTGGTCCGACCCTTCCATTCCAGTTCCAGTGAGGCATATTCAGTTTAACCCAGGGAAAGCTCATAGAACTATCTGCCCAGGACTAAAGCCCCTGAACACCAGAAAGAGACAAGAAAAACTAATCCTCCACATTCAGAAATGGCAAACTCCACAGAACCACAGAAGCCCCAAAATACCAAGAAAAATAAGAAGAAAGGGGCGACTTTGGACACATTCTATGGAGCCAAAATACAAAATACAGAGCAGACAGAAGATAATATAAAAGAAAATGCTCCAAAACCTTCCAAAGGAAATGGAAACTCTCCACAAACCTATGAAGAATTTGAATCAGAAATGACCAAAAAGATGGAAGCCTTCTGGGAGGAAAAGTTGGAAATAATGCAAAAGAAATTCACGCATCTACAAAACCAGTTTGACCAAACTGTAAAAGAAAACCAGGCTTTAAAGGCCAGAATCAGGCAGCTGGAAGACAACGATCGTGTAAAAGAGCAAGAATCAATAAAGCAAAGCCAAAATACCAAGAAATTAGAAGAGAACATAAAATATCTCACCGACAAGGTGATAGATCTGGAAAATAGGGGGAGAAGGGATAATTTAAGAATAATTGGACTCCCAGATAAGCCAGAAATAAACACCAAACTGGACATGGTGATACAAGATATAATCAAAGAAAATTGCCCAGAGATTCTAGAACAAGGGGGCAATACAGCCACTGACAGAGCTCACAGAACACCTTCTACACTAAACCCCCAAAAGACAACTCCCAGGAATGTAATTGCCAAATTCCAAAGCTATCAAACAAAAGAAAAAATCCTACAGGAAGCCAGAAAAAGACAATTTAGATATAAAGGAATACCAATCAGGGTCACACAAGACCTTGCAAGTTCTACTCTGAATGATCGTAAGGCATGGAACATGACCTTCAGAAAGGCAAGAGAGCTGGGTCTCCAACCAAGAATCAGCTACCCAGCAAAACTGACTATATACTTCCAAGGGAAAGTATGGGCATTCAACAAAATAGAAGACTTCCAACTTTTTGCAAAGAAAAGACCAGAGCTCTGTGGAAAGTTTGATACCGAAAATCAAAGAGCAAGGAATACCTGAAAAGGTAAATATTAAGGAAAGGGGAAAATGTTATCTTCTTCTTTTACTCAAACTCTCTTCTATAAGGACTACATTTATATCAACCTATGTATACTAACATGTGGGGAAAATGTAATGTATAAATAGGGGGTAAAGAAAGACCAAATAGAATAATCATTCTCACACAAAGATTCACATGGGAAGGGGAGGGGAAGAAAACTCCTATAAGAAGGAGAGGAAGAGAGGGGGGGGGGTTACTTAAACCTCAATCTCAGGGAAATCAGCTCTGAGAGGGAAAAACCTCCAGATCCATTGGGATCTTGAATTCTATCTTACCCAACAAGGGTAAGGAGAAGGGAAAACCAAGGGGGGGAGGGGGAGAGGGAGAACAAAAAGGGAGGGAAAGAGAGGGGGGAGGGGGAGGGAACAAAAAGGGAGGGACTAAAAAGGGAAACATCAAGGGAGGGGACAAGGGGGACTGTTTCAAAGTAAATCACTGGACTAAAAGGTAGAGCCGAAGAAGAAAAGGTTAGAATTAGGGAAGGCAATCAAAATGCCAGGGAGTCCACAAATGACAATCATAACTTTGAACGTGAATGGGATGAACTCACCCATAAAACGTAGACGAATAGCAGAATGGATTAGAATCCAAAACCCTACCATATGTTGTCTTCAAGAAACACACATGAGACGGGTTGACACCCACAAGGTCAGAATTAAAGGATGGAGTAAGACCTTCTGGGCTTCAACTGATAGAAAGAAGGCAGGAGTGGTAATCATGATATCTGATAAAGCCAATGCAAAAATAGACCTGATCAAAAGGGATAGGGAAGGTAATTATATTTTGTTAAAAGGGACTATAGACAATGAGGAAATATCATTAATCAATATGTATGCACCAAATAATATAGCACCCAAATTTCTAATGGAGAAACTAGGAGAATTGAAGGAAGAAATAGACAATAAAACCATACTAGTGGGAGACTTAAACCAACCATTATCAAATTTAGATAAATCAAATCAAAAAATAAATAAGAAAGAGGTAAAAGAAGTGAATGAAATCTTAGAAAAATTAGAATTAATAGACATATGGAGAAAAATAAATAGGGATAAAAAGGAATACACCTTCTTCTCAGCACCACATGGCACATTCACAAAAATTGACCATACATTAGGTCACAGAAACATAGCACACAAATGCAGAAAAGCAGAAATAATGAATGCAGCCTTCTCAGATCACAAGGCAATAAAAATAATGATTAGTAATGGTACATGGAAAACCAAATCTAAAACCAATTGGAAATTAAACAATATGATACTCCAAAACCGTTTAGTTAAAGAAGAAATCATAGAAACAATTAATAATTTCATCGAGGAAAATGACAATGGCGAAACATCCTTCCAAACCTTTTGGGATGCAGCCAAAGCGGTAATCAGAGGTAAATTCATATCCCTGAATGCTTATATTAACAAACAAGGGAGAGCAGAGATCAATCAATTGGAAATGCAAATGAAAAAACTGGAAAGCAATCAAATTAAAAACCCCCAGCAGAAAACCAAATTAGAAATCCTAAAAATTAAGGGAGAAATTAATAAAATCGAAAGTGATAGAACTATTGATTTAATAAATGAGACAAGAAGCTGGTACTTTGAAAAAACAAACAAAATAGACAAGGTACTGGTCAATCTAGTTAAAAAAAGGAAGGAAGAAAAGCAAATTCACAGCATTAAAGATGAAAAGGGGGACAGCACCTCCGATGAGGAGGAAATTAAGGCAATCATTAGAAATTACTTTGCCCAATTATATGGCAATAAATACACCAATTTAGGAGAAATGGATGAATATATACAAAAATACAAACTGCCTAGACTAACAGAAGAGGAAATAGAATTCCTAAATAATCCCATATCAGAAATTGAAATCCAACAAGCCATCAAAGAACTTCCTAAGAAAAAGTCCCCAGGGCCTGATGGATTCACCTGTGAATTCTATCAAACATTCAGAGAACAGTTAATCCCAATACTATACAAACTATTTGACATAATAAGCAGAGAGGGAGTTCTACCAAACTCCTTTTACGACACAAACATGGTACTGATTCCAAAACCAGGCAGGTCAAAAACAGAGAAAGAAAACTATAGGCCAATCTCCCTAATGAATATAGATGCAAAAATCTTAAATAGGATACTAGCAAAAAGACTCCAGCAAGTGATCAGAAGGATCATTCACCATGATCAAGTAGGATTCATACCAGGGATGCAGGGCTGGTTCAACATTAGGAAAACCATCCACATAATTGACCACATCAACAAGCAAACTAGCAAGAATCACATGATTATTTCAATAGATGCAGAAAAAGCCTTTGATAAAATACAACACCCATTCCTATTAAAAACACTAGAAAGCATAGGAATAGAAGGGTCATTCCTAAAAATAATAAACAGTATATATCTAAAACCAACAGCTAATATCATCTGCAATGGGGATAAACTAGATGCATTCCCAATAAGATCAGGAGTGAAACAAGGATGCCCATTATCACCTCTACTATTTGACATTGTACTAGAAACACTAGCAGTAGCAATTAGAGAAGATAAAGGAATTGAAGGCATCAAAATAGGCAAGGAGGAGACCAAGTTATCACTCTTTGCGGATGACATGATGGTCTACTTAAAGAATCCTAGAGATTCAACCAAAAAGCTAATTGAAATAATCAACAACTTTAGCAAAGTTGCAGGATACAAAATAAACCCACATAAATCATCAGCTTTTCTATATATCTCCCACACAGCTCAGCAGCAAGAACTAGAAAGAGAAATCCCATTCAAAATCACCTTAGACAAAATAAAATACCTAGGAATCTACCTCCCAAGACAAACAGAGGAACTATATGAACACAACTATAAAACACTCGCCACACAACTAAAACTAGACTTGAACAAATGGAAAAACATTAACTGCTCATGGATAGGACGAGCCAATATAATAAAAATGACCATCCTACCCAAACTTATTTATCTATTTAGTGCCATACCCATTGAACTACCAAAATACTTCTTCACTGATTTAGAAAAAACCATAACAAAGTTCATTTGGAAGAACAAAAGAGCAAGGATATCCAGGGAAATAATGAAAAAAAACACATATGATGGGGGCCTTGCAGTCCCTGACCTAAAACTATATTACAAAGCAGCAGTCATCAAAACAATTTGGTACTGGCTAAGAAACAGAAAGGAAGATCAGTGGAATAGACTGGGGGAAAGCGACCTCAGCAAGACAGTATACGATAAACCCAAAGATCCCAGCTTTTGGGACAAAAATCCACTATTCGATAAAAACTGCTGGGAAAATTGGAAGACAGTGTGGGAGAGACTAGGAATAGATCAACACCTCACACCCTACACCAAGATAAATTCAAAATGGGTGAGTGACTTAAACATAAAGAAGGAAACCATAAGTAAATTGGGTAAACACAGAATAGTATACATGTCAGACCTTTGGGAGGGGAAAGGCTTTAAAACCAAGCAAGATATAGAAAGAATCACAAAATGTAAAATAAATAATTTTGACTACATCAAACTAAAAAGCTTTTGTACAAACAAAACCAATATAACTAAAATCAGAAGGGACACAACAAATTGGGAAAAAATCTTCATAGAAACCTCTGACAAAGGTTTAATTACTCATATTTATAAAGAGCTAAATCAATTGTACACAAAATCAAGCCATTCTCCAATTGATAAATGGGCAAGGGAAATGGATAGGCAGTTCTCAGATAAAGAAATCAAAACTATTAACAAGCACATGAAGAAGTGTTCTACATCTCTTATAATCAGAGAGATGCAAATCAAAACAACTCTGAGGTATCACCTCACACCTAGCAGATTGGCTAACATAACAGCAAAGGAAAGTAATGAATGCTGGAGGGGATGTGGCAAAGTAGGGACATTAATTCATTGCTGGTGGAGCTGTGAACTGATCCAACCATTCTGGAGGGCAATTTGGAACTATGCCCAAAGGGCGACAAAAGAATATCTACCCTTTGACCCAGCCATAGCACTGCTGGGTCTGTACCCCAAAGAGATAATGGACACAAAGACTTGTACAAAAATATTCATAGCTGCGCTCTTTGTGGTGGCCCAAAACTGGAAAATGAGGGGATGCCCATCAATTGGGGAATGGCTGAACAAACTGTGGTATATGTTGGTGATGGAGTACTATTGTGCTAAAAGGAATAATAAAGTGGAGAAGTTCCATGGAGACTGGAACAACCTCCAGGAAGTGATGCAGAGCGAGAAGAGCAGAACCAGGAGAACATTGTACACAGAGACAAACACACTGTGGTATAATCGAACGTAATGGACTTCTCCATTAGTGGTGGTGTAATGTCCCTGAACAACTTGCAGGGACCCAGGAGAAAAAAACACCATTCATAAGCAAAGGATAAACTATGGGAGTGGAAACACCGAGAAAAAGCAACTGCCTGAATACAGAGGTTGAGGGGACATGACAGAGGATAGACTCTAAATGAACACTCTAATGCAAATACTATCAACAAAGCAATGGGTTCAAATCAAGAAAACATCTAATGCCCAGTGGACTTACGCGTCGGCTATGGGGGGTAGGGGGGGGGAGGAAAAGAAAATGATCTATGTCTTTAACGAATAATGCTTGGAAATGACCAAATAAAATATATTAAATAAAAAAAATAACATATCTCAAACTATACTATAAAGCAGTGGTCATCAAAACAATATGGTACTGGCTAAGAGACAGAAAGGAGGATCAGTGGAATAGACTTAGGATAAGTGACCTCAGCAAGACAGTCTATGACATGCCCAAAGATTCCATCTTTTGGGACCAAAACCACTATTTGATAAAAACTCCTGGGAAAAATTGGAAGACAGTGTGGGAGAGATTGGTTTGGATCAATACCTCACACCCTACACCAAGATAAACTCAGAATGGGTGAATGACTTGAACATAAAGAAAGAAAATATAAGTAAATTATGTGAACACAGAGTAGTATGCATGTCAGACCTTTGGGAAAGGAAAATTTTTAAAATCTACGCAAGACTTAGAAAAAGTCATAAAATGTAAAAGAAATAATTTTGATTACATCAAATTAAAAAGGTTTTGTACAAACAAAACCAATGTAACCAAAATTAGAAGGGAAGGAACAAATTGGGAAACAATCTTCATAACAAAAACCTCTGACAAAGGTCTAATTACTCAAATTTACAAAGAGCTAAATCAATTGTACAAAAACATCAAGCAATTCTCCAACTGATAAATGGGCAAGGGACATGAATAGGCCATTTTCAGTCAAAGAAATCAAAACTATTAATAATCACATGAAAAAGTATTCTAAATCTCTTATAATCAGAAAGATGCAAATCAAAACAACTCTCAGATATCACCTCACTCCTAGCAGATTGGCTAACATGACAACAAAGGAAAGTAATGAATGCTGGAGGGGATATGGCAAAGTTGGGACATTAATTCATTGTTGGTGGAGTTGTGAATTGATCCAACCATTCTGGAGGGCAATTTGGAACTATGCCCAAAGGGCGCTAAAAGACTTTCTGCCCTTTGATCCAACCATAGCACTGTTGGGTTTGTACCCCAAAGAGATAATAAGGGAAAAGACCTGTACAAGAATAATCATAGTTGCCCTCTTTGTGGTGGCAAAAAATTGGAAAATGATGGGATGCCCTTCAATTGGGGAATGGCTGAACAAATTGTGGTATATGTTGGTGATGGATTTTGTGCTCAAAGGAATAATAAAGTGGAGGAATTCCATGGGAACTGGAACAACCTCCAGGAAGTGATGCATAGCGAAAGGAGCAGAGCCAGGAGAACATTGTACTCAGAGACTGATACAATGTGGTACAATCTAATGTGATGGACTTCTCTATTAGTGCAATTCAGTGATCCTGAACAACCTAGAAGGATCTATGAGAAAGAACACTATCCACATTCAGAGGAAAAACTGTGGGAGTAGAAACACAGAAGAAAAACAACTCCTTGATTACATGTGTTGAGGAGGATATGATTGGGGATATAGACCCTAAATAAACATCCTAGTGTAAACATCAACAATATGAACATAGGTTCTGATCAAGGACACATGTAATACCCAGTTGAATTGTGCGTCGGCTACAGGAAGGACAGGGGCAGGGGAGGGAGGAATAGAATATGATTTTTGTAACCAAGGAATAATGTTTTAAATTGACCAAATTAAAAAAAAATCAGATGAGAGAAGGGTACATTTTTGAGTGATGTTATGAAGGTAAAATTAGCAGCTTACAATGGGAGAATGTTGGTGCCCTTTGTAGTAATAAGGAAAATTGGAATTTAGAATTTAGGGTGTAAGATATTGAGTTGCCTTTTGGACATGTTGAGTTTACGATGCCACTTACTACCTGTGTGTCTGAAAGGCAGTTGAAGATGGAAGATTGGAAGTCAGCCAAAAGACGGGTATGGGAAACGTATAATTGAAAATCATCAGCATAGATATAGCAATAAAAGTGTTGTGACCCAAACACTTCAGTATTTTCAAATAGTCATATTTAATATAAATTCAGGATGGTGACTATAATCATCAAAATTAATATGAAATAAGAGAAATATCAAGAACCCATGCTGCTATTTAGATAAAAAATTTTCCTTTTGAAATGCATCTAGAGGTTAGAAAAGGAGAGAGGAAATTTTCATTACATGATATGTGGGGAAAATATTTTTGCATATGATTTGTATGTGTGTATCTGAGTCTCAGGACACTTGATATTTGGTTGGACCTAGTTTTAGCTACGGAGTAAAACCATATTGAGAGAGCTGACCTTCTCATCTGAAAGGTGATGATTGCTTAACAAATCACAGATTTTTAACCTGGGGCCACATGCCAGTTTGGGGGAAGGATTTAAACAAATGTGTCCAGTAATTCAATCAGCTCCATTAGCTGACTTATTTTGTGTTATGAGGATTCTTGTTTTAAGCTTAGTTCTTGATACATTTGATTTAATGTGATTTTTTTCCTTTGTGGGTTCCTCTCTTTTACATGTTTTTCAGAGGAAATGCTTGCTGGTCAGTCACTTCGTTCCCACCCTCTGAAAATGAAAGTCTAGATTGGAAGTGACTAAAGTAGACTTTACCTGGGTGATGAATATGAATAGCTAGTTAACATGAGCTAAAGACAGAATACAAGCCAGGGTACTCAATGAAGTCCTCCTTTAAACCCCTTTAGACATAAGTAACTATTGTCCTCTTAAGGAAATCTATTCTATTGTAGAACCCAGAGCTCGAAAGTTTAGGAAGACTTTCCGTTTGAGTCAATATTTGCCTCTCATTGCTCCTAATTCTGCCCTCAGGGACATTGCAGAATAATTAATTCCTCTCATAAAACTACTCTTCAAACACTTGAAAGCAATTATTTTATCTCCCAAACCTATCCCCAAATCTTCTCATATGGTTATGGGGAAATATCAATTGAATTAAATTCCCCTTTTGAGGTCAAGAAAGCAAAGTGAAACCAATTCTTCTTTTTGGTACCATCGGGTAATCTTCATTGAACCCAGGTCTTAGCAGGTGTATTGACACTGAGAATTTTCTTTCATGTGTGACTCCAGGAATTGACCAAGAGCTCCAAGTCCTTTAGAAATATAAAAAGTAGAAAGGATCCAAGGAAGAGGTTCTAATATCCCTATATAGTCTATGAATAGATTTCAAGGATCCATGAACATGTATAGGAAAAATGCCTTTCTTTTCAGTAAACTATAACAAAAATTAGCATTTCCTTCAAATGATATTTTTAAAAATATGTGATTTTATTATTTTTTATACTTATTTAAAAAAAACTTATTTTGGAGTCCAGAGGCTTTATTGACCTGACAAAGGGTCCCTGGAATACTCCCAAAATATGAATCCCTATTCTAAAACTTACTCTGGAATTAGATTGGGGGTATTTTTCATGCTTTACTGTGAATTTAAACTAAAAATCCACAGCAAGGCCCATTTTCCTACAATGGTTAGAAGTGTTCAAGGGAAAAGTAGTTTTGGACCATGGATCTAAAAATAACAAAAACCTTATTGTTATTATGTGATATATAAATGGCATAATGACATGAAATGAAATGTCATGATACAATATGACTTAATATAACATAATATGACATGATATAATATAACATAATATAGCACAATATAGCAATACAACACAATACAATGTAATACAACACAACAGAATGCAATACATTGCAACACAACACAACAAAATATAAAATAATTGTATAATATATTATATGATATAATATAACAATATGATATGATAGAATATAACATAATATAGCACAATATGACAAAATACAATGTAATACAACAAAACAGAATGCAATCCAATGCAACACAACACAGTAAAATATAACATAACAGTATATTATATGATGATATAACATAACAGCACACTATAACGATACAATGCAAAACAACACAACAGAATGCAATATAATGCAATGTAACACAACATAACATAACATAATATACACATGGTGTGAAAATATTGTATAATTATTATTAACCATAATATTATTAACACTTCTCTAGCACTTTATAATTTTTAACACATATCCCTCATAAGTATCCTGTGAAGGAGGTAATGAAGATATTGCTGTCTTTGTTTTTAAAGATGAGGAAACATTAAATGCCTTGCTCAAAACAACATAGTGCCATGAAAAAAGAACTGGTTTTGGAATCCCAGAACTTGTGTTCAAATTTTTCCTCTGATTCTACTTGTATGATCTCTGATTCTACTTGTAGGCAAATAACTTAACAACTTGTCTAATTTATAAAATTAGGAGATTGGACTAATTAATCTCTTTGATCCTTAAATGTATGTATTATTTTTTAAACCCTTACCTTCTGTCTTGGAGTCAATACTGTGTAATGACTCCAAGGCAGAAGACTGGTAAGGGCTAGGCAATGGGGGTCAAGTGACTTGCCCAGGGTCACACAGCTGGGAAGTGTCTGAGGCCAGATTTGAACCTAGGACCTCCTGTCTCTAGGCCTGGCTCTCAATCCACTGAGCTACCCAGCTGCCCCCTAATGTATGTATTTTTAAATCTCTGTTTGCCTCAGTTTCCTTAGTTATAAAATGGAGATAATAATAGCACCCTTCACACAAGGTTATTGTGAGGATAAAATGAGGTAATATGAAAAGCTCTTAGCACAATGCTTGGCACATACTATGTGGGTAGTAAATGCTTTTTTGTTTTTTTATTCTATCACCTTCTAGGGAGTATTATGAGAGGAGATTTATATAAATGTATTCTATGAGTAGATTCCCATTTAAGGGCATTATATTAATAGTATTAAATACATTTAAGTATAAAGTCTTGAGACGCATAACCCAGGAGAGACAGTATGATGTAGTGGAAAGTGCATTAGCCCTGGATATGAGAAATAAGCATTTGACACCAAATACTGATGCTAACTAGACTTATGGCTATGGGAAAGTCACTGAATTTCTGAGACTCCATTTTTCTATCTGTCCAATCAGGATAATGTATTTCTATTGTAGTTCCAATAAAGGAAATAAAATCAAAAGTGTGAAATATGCCATGTTGAATTGTGAATGATATGGCATAGGGGGAAATTTCAAGCCAGGCACTAGGATAAATTTCGGTTTGAATCCCACTTTTGACATTTTTAAGTTATATGAATGTAAGATTGCTCATAACTTCTCTGAATCTCAACTACCTTGCAAATAAAAGGGAGATAATCATAATTATTGCACTTTAGATGTCACAAATATATTGAAGGAAAGTACTGTGTAAAACTGAAAACCCTTTAGAAATAAGAGTAAACCTTAGAGCAACATAGAAATGTTATTTAATAATTATTAGTTAATGTCACTTATGCAAGGTTCTCTGGGGATTCATGGATGGATATATGGATGAAAAAAGTAGTTAAGTATATATAATGCTTCAGTCACTGAGCTAAATACTTAGGAAAAAATATTATATTATACCTTATAAAAGGGGAAAACACACATAAACAGGCCCCAGATAGAGTGAAATAATGAATTCCTGAAGTGGTTGCATTGTTTGAATTCACACTGTGAATATTCTCACTGGAACCAAGGAACATATTTTACATAAGTATAACTTTAAATAATGAAAGCTTGAATGCATAGGGCCACTTTAGGAATGCATTATTTGAACTAACCAGAACATAACTGCCTAGGAGAGGGATGACCAGGGAAAAATATTTGATCTGAGGTGGCACAAGAATGGTGGGTGGAGTCAAGAGGATAATCATTTATCATGCTAGTTCCAGAAAAATAAAATGGTAGTATTAATTTGTCACTATTATTAGAGCAAAAAAGGAAAGCTGATACAGAAAGGAGGAGTGGTAGATAGGGAGATATGAGAATAATTATCAATAGCTCTGGTGTGCTTTTGGCTTCAGTAAATGAGAGTAAATCCCAATTTCCGAATATGAGTGAGAGTAAAAAACAAGGTTTCTGGTGGAGATGGATGTAAAGCATGGCCCGAGTCTGGCTAGATATGGTAGGTGAAGTGAACACAAATTTAAACTCATTACTCACTATTTAGGGCATTTCAATTCTAGGGAAGAGAGTTCCAAAACTGAGAACACTGATTTTTGAGGGCTGGGAGAATGGAAAAATGATGTTAATTTATAATCTCTGGAAGTCTGGTCCAGAGACTCCTGTTCCAGGTGGGAATGATGGAGCCATTTCTGGACAGATGTTAATATGTTGAGTGTGGATTAGATAATAAAAAGGTAGGTCTGTCCTCACAGAGTTGGCAGTCTGGCAGAGAAGATCATACACCTATAAATGTCAATCAATAAACATTTATTAAACACCCACTATACCCCAAGCACTGTACTAAACACTGGAGATATAAAAAAGAGAAAAGACAGCTCCTATTCTGCAGGATCTTACAACCTAAATGGGTACAGACTGCAAACCAATATATCAAAGCAAGCTATATACAAGATAAAGAAAAAAAGAATTAAAAGAGGGAAAGGACTAGAATTAAGAGGGGTTGGGGATAGCTTCCTGTGGAAGGTTGGATTTTAGTTAGGACTTAAAGAAAGCCAGGTATATCAAAAGTTAGAAAGGAGTAGAGAGAACATTCCTACATGAAGGACAGCCAGAGAAAATGTCTGGAGCCAAGTGTCTTATTTGTCAAACAGCCAAGAGGCCAGTGTCACTGAATCAAATAATATATGTTGAGGAGGTAAGGGTAAGAAGACTGGAAAGATGGGATGGGCCAGGTAGAATATTAAAATGCAACCAGAAATAGCCAGTGTATTATGGGATTCCAAAGAAAGGGGAAAGAAACTGAGATAAATCACTCTTAGACTATTGTCATTGACAACAAAATAGCTTTCTCAAGCCATTAGAGCATCGCCATCTGTTAAGATGCAGTACAGATTATATTAATCAGGGTTATCATTAGTACAATTTAGAGGACTAAAGATGCACTGTACTCAGAATATGGTGTCTGTTGCCCTGTGTGCCCAATTATATCGTCCTGGAGGATGTAAAAGAAGTCAGAGAATTAATCCTTCCTTACAATCTAATTCACAAGATGATAAATATAACAAGGCGTCAAACCACTCAACAACAGAAGACAGTTGTGTGATGTTACTGAGGAGTCATTTTCAGTCGTGGTCAACTCTTTATGACCTCATTTTGGGGTTCTCTGGGCAAAGAGTGAAATGGTTTGCCTTTTGCTTTTCCAGCTCATTTTATAGATATGGAACTGAGGTGAACAGGGTGAAACGACTTTCCCAGAATCTCTACTTGATAAGTAAATCTCATACAATAGTGGTCAAGATGCATTTGTTAAATTCCTAATATGTGCTAGACACTGTGCTAAAGGTACAGAGACAAAAGTATGACAGTTCCTTCCTTCAACAAGCATTTATCAAGATTCTACCCTGTGTCGACACTGCTAAACAAAGAAAGGCAAGTAACAACATAAACTAAAACAAATCAAAACCAAAAACCTGCCTGTCCTGAAGGAGCTTACACTGAGGTAATATGAGAGGGAAGGCACTAGGATAAAGGAAGACTGGGAAAGACTGTAGAAAAGGCAATTTTTAAAATTTGTCTATTTATTATTATTATTTTTTTAAACCCTTAACTTCTATCTTAGAATTGATTAGTATGTATCAATTCCAAGAAATAAAAGCACTTAGGGCTAAGCATTTGGGGTTAAGTTACTTGCTCAGGGACAAAGAGCTAGGAAGTCAGATTTGAACCAAGAACCTCCCATTTCCAGTCCTGGCTCTCTATCCATTGAGTTACCTTCTTGACCTAATCTGGGAAGCCAGAAAGTGGAGATGAGGAAATTGATAATTTCAGACAGGAGGGACAGCCAAAGAAAATATCATAGTGATTGTGGAAAGGAAAAGAAGGGGAGCATATAAGGGTGAGAATAAGCATAGAAAACAAGCAATATAAAGACTGGAAAGATAGAAGAAAGCCTAGGAAGTTTATGAAGAACTTTATAAACCAAACATAGTTTACATTCTAATAATGATATTTGTCCTACCTACTTCATGGAGTTATTAAGATCAAAATATATAATGATTATGAAAATACTTTGTAAATAGCAAGTGTCATATAAATTACCTATCTCTGTCTATTCCCCTTTCCTCTTCTCTCCAGGACATTTCTTCCTCTCCCTTGATAATGTTATCATTTTTATCTTTAATATAGCAAATTCCAGATGATGATTTTTTTTGTATCTATAGTAAAACAGAAAAATAATTGTATGGGAAATCACGAATTTCTATATTTACAGCCTGACTTTCATTTAAAATAGACAATCTATTCAACATATAACTTTAAAGTTGTTTTACTTGTGATTCTTTTTGGTCATTCTTAAGTTCTCTTCTGTACAGAAAAAAAATTCTTTAGTAGCCTCTGCTTCATTCTTTGTTTTTGGTTTTTTTGTTTGTTTGTTTTTTATTCTATTCTTAACCCCATCTTCTCCCCATCCCTGTACCTCAAATTGAAAAAGAAAAACAACAACAATCAAACTTTGGTAGTAGTAGTAGTCTCTCGGTAATGGAGGATGATGATTGTCTTTGTCGTTTTTGTGCACAAAGACACTTGTGTGTGAAGATTTAAGTGGAAAAGTTGATGAACAGAGACAGTCCCACTCTCTCAGCATTGGAAGTCTGGGTCCATTGGCACAAAAAGTCGTTACACCTGGAGACTTCCTCAGCTGCATTGGATGCACGAGTTGTCTTTTGTGCTCCAACACGCCCTAAGCAGTCCACAGTGCCTTGCTGCGTCGCCATCTCAGCCATTGAACCTTCTTGTTGGTTTCTTCTGCTTGTTCCACGGAAACAATCTTCACATGCTGGGTGAGCAAAGCCCTGGTTCGTCAGTGGTCTATGACGCGATGGCTACCCTCACAAGGTTTAGCCGGCCTGTCGAAGCCATTGCCTGGGGTGTGGTGTGGCCGCTGCTGTATGCTAGCAGCTACTAGGATCCACAAGTGAGATCTGGGTGTCAGGTGAGGGTCAGAGGCTGGAGAGCTGCCCTAGGAGGACACGACAAGCCCTCCATGCCAAAGATATTACTCCTTCCTGAGCACCCCATACACCCCAAACTTTTGTAATAAATATGAACAGTCAAGAAAAACAAATCCCTGTATTGGCGGAAATTATATTAATTTATATATCTTCTGCATCTTGAATTCTCTAAAACACTTCAAAGAAAGGTCGACCAGGGATAGTTTCCTGGGAATTTTTTTCATAGATATGAACCTTGTTTCAGAGGAAATATAATCTGTGGAAAGAGGAAAATGAGTTGGTGAATTCTACCAACCATCACAGGGCAAATTTGAATCCTCCTTCCCAAACTTTTGTTCATAGGGTCTTTAATGGTTCTGGAATTAAAGTCATTGAAAAAAATGAAGTTATTAGCCCTTGCTAGGAATCAGGACCTCCATTTTCTACCCAAATTTGCTTTCAGTTCCCTTGGTATCTTAGTTTGGTGAACTTCCAAAGTGACTCACTCTACCTCTACTGAATTGATGAAGTATTGAAAAAAAAATAAGTAGAACTAATCCCCAAGCTTTTTCCTTCAGCACATCTATGAACACCTTGCAAATTCTAGATATTTCTCTTTCTCTTTCCTTTGGAAATGCAAGAAACTGATTTTTTTGGGGAAAGATATTTTATTTTCAGGCACAAAGAAATTCTAGTATCTTAAATCTTCATTTCACCTATCTTCCCTATGACCCCCACTTAAAGGATTCTCTGTCAGATATTCCTGCATCTCTCCACAGAGTTCTCAGATTGTAACCTTCTAAAGTTGCTAGTTGTTTTTGCTTTAAAAAAATCTCTCTGTGCTTCTTTCAGCATTTCAAATCTATGATTTCACCAGTGTGGGTCTTCTCTGCCATTGCAGATCAGACTTCCAAAATATCTTTCTTAATAAATGGATGAATGAATTTCTAAAGTTAAAAAAAAGACATGGTATAAATGGAGGATTGTTGTTTGTCTATTAAAAAAAATCTTTACCTTTTGTTTCAGAATCAATACTAATTATTAGTTCCAAGGGAGAAGAATGTTAAGGTCTAAGAAACTGGGGTCAAGTCATATATCTAGGAAGCATCTGAGGCCACATCAGACTGCAGAACCTCCCCTTTCTAGGCTGGCTTGGCTCCATATCCACCAATCCACCTACCTGCCTCTGTCCTTCATTTTGAAGAGGGTCAATGACATCAAGGGGTAATGGCTTGACTTACCTGTGAATTGGGCTCAACTGATGCAATGTTGCACAAATTCATCAGCCTCATTAACTTTTCCAGAGTCATTAAAGTCTAGAAGCAAAACAAAAGTCAGGACAACTTCTGATGACCCAGATGTAGAGAAGGATGTTGGCATCTCTGATGTCTGACTAAACTCTAAGGACCCAGCAGTGCCTGTTTCAATTGTCTTCATGGACTGGACAAATTCCTCTCATCCATCCATCCATCCATTCACTGTAGGCAGCCTTCATATGCTTGGGGTAGACATCCCCCCAACTCACGGTGGGTTTGAGGCTTCTCAGTTACCCTCAACGAGAAGATAATCTAAGAGGGAAGGTATTATCATGGAGATAGGGATGGAATAGGAGCACAAGAAAGGTCTTCTGCAAAAAGTAATATTCATGTTCTTGTCTTAGAGTTTAGGCAATGGAGGTTTTCTTGGTAGGTGATGGATCCTCCTTCACTAGAGATCTTTAAGCAAAGACTGGATGGGATGACTATGTGTCACATTGAAGAAGACTGATAATTATGGATTAGGCTTAGATGGCTTTTAAGGTTCCTTACAACTCTTAAATCTGTGGTTCTTTGAAGCATTAGTGACTTTTCCTCAGATATCAGAACAGTAAATATCAGGGTGCTGGTATTACTTCTTGCTACCCTCAGACAAGAGAGATTCCCATATTCCTTGTCTTCCCTTCCTTTATTTCCTCATTTTCTTCCCTTTTCTCTCATTTATTAGGGCAATTTTTCTTCTGGTCATTCTGACAGTGGGTCAGGGCAAAAATTCTTCTGAAACAAGGATTTCATCATTTGTTTCAGTCAGGATAGATCCAAACAGAGTTCTTCTGGCTCATTCCAACCAAAATAAATCCATTTGCCTGCATTGACCAGATAGGGGAGCTGAAAGCAGGTTTAGAAGGTCAGTATAATCTGGCTTGGCCATAAATTCACACCCTCATTAAAGTACTTTCTCTTCCTACTGGATATAATTGGGTCCATCCTTTCTGGGTTCCTGGCTACCTGAAGATGTGCAGATGACCAGTCTTAGGACTGAAGCCTCTTACTCTATTACTTTGAGATACTGAAACCTCTTTCTAGCTGTTAAAATCTTGCACCAGATTACTAACACTGTAGGTCACTAATTCACATCACAATTGAGTTGTTGGTTTATTTTTCATTTTGCTGACTATTTAAAATGAAGTTTTCATGTGTGAGACATTTCTCAATATAAATTTTTTGGCCATTGACAAACATGTTGATCAACATGAATAATATGTACAGTACAAGTTCTTCTGTCTCAGGAAAACCTAAAGAGTGAGAACATTGTGTACTTTTAACCTCAAAGGAGTAAGTAATCTCAAATTCTTTACTTCCCTTTAAACCAAATACACTTGACATCAATGAGTAGAGCTGGGAAAATGAAGAAAAACAAAATAGGTCAACACTCTCTTTACTTGAAATGAATTTGAGGACAATATTCTCATCATAAAAGGGGAGATTTAAGTAGATTTTTAAATTCATATTACATATTATTAAATTATAAAGATATTTTAAAATACTTCATATATTCATAATCATTATAAATTTGGTAGTAGGTATCTATCATTATCCTACAACAATCAAGCATTTATAGTCTATTATGTGCCAAGCATTGTGCAAAGTGCTCCATCCAATCTTGTAAAATCTCTCTTGTTCTTTAGAATTTCTCAAAAGATTCCTAATGCTAGTGCTGACATTGTTCCTTCAGGTTTTTTCAGTCTTCATGGATGTAATTTCTCTAAACCTAATATTTGAATTCACTGAAGGTAGTACGGTTTAGTCACAAGGATATTGTATTGGTCTTAAGAGTCAGGATATCTGGGTTCAAATCTTAGCTCTAAGTTGCTTGTTTTGTGACCATACACAAATCACTTAACCTCAGTGAGCCTCAGTTTCTTCATCTGTAAAGTAAACATAATATACTAGCACTAAGGGTTTCCATTAGGGAAATGATTGTTACATCTTATAAACATTCAGTTGATGATCAGCCAAATTAGAGTTTGCAACATAGGACCAAATCCAATATCAACTAATATTATCAAAGTATTCTAGCCACCTGGTATCTTCTTGCTAATCTTTACAATATTGGATGAGTCATTTACCTTCTTTTTGCTCCAGTTTTTCTATCTGGAAATGAAAGAAACAGATTCCTTTAAAGATGATCTGTGGATAACTGAGATCATATAAGGTATGATTATAAAATGATGAGACTGATTTTATTTAGAGCCTGAGGCTCAACTTTTTAAGTTATCTATCATGTTGGAAAAATCTTTGTACTTCCTATATGGATTTAATTTTTGGAAATAGCCAGACTTTACTGAGAGCAAGAAATTCACCATTCATCTGGTGAATATGGTAGGTAATTGAGGCTAAAAATAAGGTGTGATTATGAAGTCATTTTATAAGATTGATGTTGGGTATCTTGTGAACTGCCTCTCAAGGTAATTACAAAAGAGTTCCAAATACACTTTGAAGTAAGGTACCATCATTGGAATGAGCATATAATCCTTTTATGTCACTATTTGAAGGGAGAACCAATTATTTAAATAAATATATTCTGGCTTTGGTCCCAGGTGAGTTTTTCAGGATGGCCAAGCATGGATAGGCTGTAATTGGCAACAATTGAGGGGATACCTCTGACAACAGAATGTAAACTTCTTGAAAGTGAGTACTATAATGTTTTAAAATTTATATTATGAGCACTTAGCACAGTACCTGGCAAAGAATGGATATTTAACTTTGAAAAAATTAGAGTTGAAATCACCAATTCATTGCAGTACTTATGTAGTTGTTAATATATATTTTATTCAATATATTTAATTTATTATTGTATATTTATTATTTTATATTATTTTACAATAATTTATTATATATAAAATATGCATAAGTAATAATTTATTATATAACATTAATTAAAAATATTTAATATCCATTTAAGAAATAGCCTTGTCTCACAAATGAAGCTCCAAAGATGAAAGGATCACCATCTGCCTAATCACCTAGATTTGAAATTCCAGTATCATTCTCAACTTCCTGATCTTATTCACCTCCCCCACCCCATTCAATCAGTTATTGAGTATTATTATTTCTATGACTCATTATCTTTCTCATCCGCTTCTCTCCAATAATGCTGCCTCCCTGGTTAAGGACCTCATCTCTCTTCTAAACTTTTCCAATATTCTTTTTTTTTTAACCCTTACCTTCTGTCTTGGAATAAATACTGTGTGTTGGTTTCAAGGCAGAAGAGTGGTAAGGGCTAGGTGAGGGAGGTCAAGTGACTTGCCCAGGGTCACACAGCTAGAAACTGCCTGAGGCCAGATTTGAACCCAGGACCTCCCATCTATGGGTCTGGCTCACATTCCACTGAGCCACCTAGCTGGCTCCCATCCCCAATATTCTTATAAGTGATCTCCTTACTTCTCCCTTCTCTTCTTTCCATTTCATCCTTCTCTCATGTGCCAATGTGATTTTCCTTGAATGGAGATATGACAATGTCATCTTTCTCAATCAGCTCCACTAACTCCCAATTTGTTCTGGGATAAAATATAAATGTCTCTGTCTTCTAAGATATCTTCTAACTCTAAACCCATGATCCTTTAATGTCTAGAGTGCTATCCCTTCTTTCTTTAAAGCCCGACTTAAATGTTACCTCTTTCTGACCTTTCCTTGTTAGCAACGACTGAACTTTAGAGACTTCATCTAGTTTTTTGTCTTATGACCTTTCCTGGACTTCATTTATTTTAGAGAAGATTATTATCAGTGGTGTGTTCCAGCTGGATCATCCAAGTTTCTGAGAACCAATTGTTAAAGAGTTTTAGGGGGAGCATTTATACCTCAGAAACTGACAAACATAACAAATTGGAGGTCCATTATTGTTTTGTTGACTATCTACCCTTGAGAAAGTGATGAGCAAAAATTTAATAATGAAGATTAAATTTTAAAGTGTTTCATAGCCACATTCTCCACCTCCACTCCCACCTTTGAGCTGGTTGGTAGTTCAACATTTACTACCACACTCTTGCTCATATTTACCTGTTTGGGGACTTACCTCCCTCTTATATTGTAAACTCTATATGGATAGGTACCATATCAGTTCTTAGCTTTGTATCTCATCCTGTGACTAGCATAATGTTCTCTACATAGTCCACATTTAATGAATATTTGCTACTTCTCAGCTTTCAGTGATCATTACAGAATCTCTGAATTCCAAGGAACGTTAGTGGTCATTTAGTATTCTGTTGTCATTCAGTTATTGCAGTCATGTCCATCTCGTGGCCAAGATACTGGAGCAGTTTTTAATTTTCTCCTCTAGCTCATTTTTATAGATGAGGAACTGAGGCAAACAGGGTTAAGTGACTTGCCCAGGGTCACACAGCAAGTTCATATCTGAAACTAGATTTGAACTCATGAAGGTGAGTCTTCCTGACTTCAGACTCAGCACTCTATCCACTGTACTACCGAGCTGCTCTATCATCCAGTATAATTCATGACTAATCAATGAAGGAATTCTCCCCTACTTACCATCTTCCTACCAAACCTATCTCTGTTTCAGGATTGGAGACTTCCAGGGTTTGGCAGCACAAATTGGGAGCCATTGAAATGTATTTTCTGCCCAGTCACTTGGAAAACATGACCATGAGCAGTGACTTCTCTTAACTTCTAGGTACACATTTGGGACTACCTCAAGGGCAACTTTTTGCCTGCAGTAACCTGAAGGAGGTAACATAAAGAAAGAACGAATGGACAGAGGGTTGTATCTGGAATTATAGGACTTGGGTTTGAGCCCCTGCTCTGCTATTGGCTATGTCTATTGCCTTGGGTAAATCCCTCCAGCACTCTGATCTTTAGGTTTCTCATCTGTTAAATGAAGGGACTAGATTTACATCTCTTCCAGCTCAAAATCTATGATTCTATGATTACTTAAATGCTTTTGTCTAATTATCTGACAGTTGTCTGGGAACTCAAGAAGTTTCCTCTTTGAATTAATTCCTTTTTATTTTATCCAGCAAATGGGTATCGAATACATAGTATAGGCATAGTCCCATGTTTGACCTCCACTGGATGGTTGTCACATTAGAGCAAGAAGACAACTGAATTATGAGTTAGGAGAGTGAATTTCTATGCATTAAGTATTACCAGGGGGGCTTTTTTTTTAAAAACCATTGGTAAATGTTTAGCAACAGAATTTCTGGGGGGGAATGTACATATGACACACCTTTCTCTATTACTTTCTTTTTTTCCATTTGAATTAATTTATTTTGTCAATTTAGAATATTATTCCTTGGTTACAATAATCACATCATTTCCCTCCCTCCCCTCCACCCACTCTTCTCACAACTGACATGCAATTATATTACTTTCTTGAAAACAATTCATGAAGCCTTGATTTGCACTGTTAGTCAATTGCTAAGGTATAAATGCTGACTTTGAAAATTTAACAATCAGCTCTTGGTAGATGGTATGAGTTAGTTTCAACACATCCTTGTGTGTGACCTTAGGAAAATCATTTTACATCTCTGGGTTTCTATTACTTTATTGGTCATTGTGACAGTCAAAAAAGGCAGTGGGCTTGGAATGTGATAAAACTAGGCTCTGGCATGCATTGACTGGGTCACCTAACCTCTGGGAGCCTCCTTACCTCTCAGAGATGGGAGAAAAACATTTTGTAAACCTTAATGTGTTCTATAAAAGTGAGTTATTTTTATTATCTGACAAAATGAGGATATCAGACTAGGTGACCTTAAAGGTCCCTTCTAGCTCTGAAAATCTATGATTATATAACTGCAACCAAGTCACTTCAAATCTTGAGCCTTTAGCCAATTTTCCCCATCTTTAAAGTTGAGAGCCTGAGGACCCCTGCTGTACAATGTCCTTGAAATGTACATCTTGGAAAGCTTCATATCAGAGTTGCTATAAAAAACAACAACAAAACAATCTAGCTCACCTAGATTATAAGTTCTACTAGACTATAAACTTAATGAGGGCAGGGTCATGATTTTTTTTTCCCCTGATTGTTTTTCTTTTCCTCTCTCAGTCCCCAGTGTGATTACCGTGCTAATAAACGTGTGTCTAATTTTAATATTTTGAAAGGCAACTTTCCTGAACCTCTGAAATCCTCTTCAGCTGGAAACATTTTGACCCCCTCCTCCGACCTAACTACATTACCTGACTGCATCCTTTCTAGGGAAAGGGAAAATTATCTTCTATTTTACAGTGTAAAAAATAAGAAATTTGACTTAGTAGCTACTCTGTATCAGGATAGGCAAAGTCACATGGAGAATTATTCAGTCATTCTGTGAAGATGATCCATGGAGACAATTAGTTAAGGTAATACAGATTACTTTTCCTTAATGACAAATGTTTTGACCTGAATGTTCTAAGCAATTTCCCCATTTCTGAGACCACTCATCTAGGTGCATCAAACTCTCTCCCCCCCTCTTTTTTTTTTCACTTAGCTCCTATTTTACTTTACATTGAACATATTAGAGTGCCTAAATTTTCCCTTCTACAAAAATAGAAACAAAAACAATTTATTGTCAATGTGTTTTGAGATCTTGAATTAACTGCCCGATGTACACCCATGTAATTATCTTTACAATGGATTTCAAGGGGTCTAAGTCACCAGTTGAGGCAAATAACACATCCTGATCCTTTGAAGGGACTAGTGTAAGCAGAAAAAAATCTCTAAAACTTAATCCATCTCATTATGTCTAAGTAGTGAAGCATATGTAGGGTTAGGCTCCTATAATTATTTGCTGATAGGGTACACTGACTACCAAAGGGCCTGCAAAAGGATGATATTCTAAAGAAAGCCCTTTCAGCCCTTATACCTCCGGCTGTGATTCTATGACATCAGGAGAACTGGCCTGGGCTGGTGCTCTGACAGCACGTTTTCTTGGGTGGCACAGTTTGATGTTGGCTAGTTCCCTGGTGATACCAAACAGCCTAAAAGGGACAAGGAATCATCAGTCTCATGGATTGTGATTTATCCATGCTTGAGTCATTATTTGCACCAACTAAATGTTTTATTCCCAGTGAATTTGGGGACTTCCCAGTTACTGGTGCTAAACCATTTTTAAAAAATCCTAGTGGGGCATGGTGATTCAGAAACTGGATTTTATCTTAGATCCAAAAACTTGAGGCCACTCAGATATTCTCATGGCACATTGCTCAAGACTAATCTTTTATACTTATTCCAGATTAGGATGAAAGTTGATTTAATAGAGAAGTTTGGGTTTCTGGGAGAGGTATGAATAATTTCCATCTGGAACCTATTATTTTTATAAACAGCTAGAACCTACAGAATATTAATTTATCTCATATCAGGAGAATTTGGGCCCAATTAATTTGATATCTATGGAAATTCATCCTGGTTCCAAGATGAAGTTTTCCTTTTCTCTATAGGAAGAAGTCAAGTCAGCAAACATTTATTAAGCATTTGTTACATGCCAGGCCCTGTGCTATGTAAGGGCTGTGGATACTAAGAAAGGTAAAAGCACATTGCTCAATTGGATAAGTGCAAATAAAATGATAGGGGGGATATTTAACCAACCACAAAGGGTTGCTCTAAAGATCAAATATCCTTTTCAAACCCTAAATCATGACATAAATGTCAACTGTTGTAGCAGCTGCTGCTATTTAGGAAAACAAAGTAATTCTAAGGCTGGTAGTAAATTAATTGTTGATGTGTAAATAAATGCTCCTAATTATAGTCTCATGTATCTCTGCATTACCAGAGACTGGTAGGATCACTTCTTGTGAAAAAAAAAAAAAAACACAAACTTTGCATTCATATGGTTTGAGTTTCTCTATGTGCAATCAGTCCTGCAATTAATAAAACTGCTTTTCTTTGTGCACTGAATAGTTAAGACTGTTCATTAAATCAGACTTCTCTGTTTCCTAATTCTGATTCCTCTTTCCCTAAACCCTTTTCAAGGTGACCTGAATGAGAGGGTGACTCATTTGAAATCAGGGTGGGAAAATGAAGAACATTGCAGATGCTTTTTAAGCTCCTTAGTCACAGAGGTTCAGAACTGAAGGAGCAGGATCTAAGGGCCCTACAGAATTCCTCTAAAGTCCTGATTAAAAAAAAAAAGTTTCCAGATTGGCCAAACACTTAGCTATACTCTGTATTAGACTCCATATACTTAGGCACTCAAAAGATCAATTGTTCCTAGGTAAAACTGAATCAATTTCCTATATAGTTCCTCTCTACTAATCTATTGGAATTCCTTATCATCCTATTTGTGATATTTCTTCCAGTTCCAGATACCCAAAAGCCACCAGCTGTCTAGCAGAGAGAGTACCATCTTGCCCAATTTCCCTGGTCAGCATCCAATGCTTACCACTTTCCTTACTCTCCTATTATTAGAAGAATATTGTAAACAAAAGAAATCATAGGAATGTCTTTCTTTGATTGCCTAGGATTGTTATCAGAGGACTTTTATTAAGATATACTTAATTCTAAAGATAGTGACATTTTGATTCTGAGTGTCCCAGAAATAAAAGATAAATCTTGGAGAAGATTCCCTAAAATATAATAATCATTTCATAAGTACTTGTTGTTTGACTAAAAAAAATGTACCTGTATAAAGACTCAATATTATGAAAACATTAATTTTTCAATATAAAAATATTAATTTTTCATTATCATAATTGTAACTTTTTTAGCAAGCTAAACCAAAGGAGCCTAAATCAATTGTTTTTAATGATAATAATTGGGGAGCTACTTATAAGGAAATAAATGCCATGGATAAATTTTAATAGATTTCTCCCTAATTCTTAACTTTTCTTCAGCTCCCCCTACGTTCAAGTTTGGAATAACAAAAACAACAACAAACAACACTCTTCTTCAAGATTTAACTTTAATCTCTGGGGTGCTCAGAATCAAAATGTCACTATCCTCAGAGTTAAGTAGGTCTTAGTAAGAGTCCCTTGGCTACATTCCTAGGCAATCAAAGGAAGTTATTCCTGTGACTTCTTCTATTTACAACCTGCTTTGGAGGAATTCCCTAAAGATTTAAGCCCCTTCTCTCTGAATTGTTGATGTCAGCCCTCTACTCTTGAGGTACAAATAAGGATGAGAGAAAAATAAGCAAGATCGATTCTACATGGAGAATATAGCTCAAAAACATTCTCCACCAAAATTGTTTTTTTCCAGCTATAAAGACACTTCAAATCTAGCCTCTTACTAGCTCTCTCTGAGAAAGTGGCTCTGAGAAAGTCACTTAATCCTGTTTGCCTCAGTTTCCTCATCTGTCAAATGATCTGGAGAATGAAATAGAAAACTGCTTTAGTATCTTTGCCAAGAAAACCCCAAATGGGGTCACGAAGTGTCGGACAAGATTGAAAGACTAAATAGCAAAAAATATGCAATAATAATAATATGAATAAAAATTAACAGATACATGTGATACTATGGACTGATTACCTTATTATAATATGCTTATCATATAGATGTATATATGTAAACACATGCACAAAGATATGATTTATATATGTTTATGCATACATATATGTCTATGTGTGTACATGTGTGCATATCTGTTAGTCTTGATTGCGATAGAGATATAGATGATATTGATTATATATATATACATACACATTAGAAATAAAATGCGACATAATGAGTAGAATTTACTTCAGAGTCAGGATGACCTGTGTTCAAGACCCATCTCTAAGATATTCCAGCTCTATGATCTTGGGCAAACAACCCGACCTCCTAGTACCACTGGTTTTAAAATAAGTGGAAGAAGTGCAAATCTATATTGGTAGAGAGTTTTTCTTATCCAGAAATTCCCTGGCTGCTTATATATATAAATATATATATATAATATTATATGTTTAGTTATATTTATGTATTTAATTATGTATGTATTGTTTATGTTCATATATTTAAGTATTTATATATTATTTGTATTTATATGTTTTATTATTTATATGTATGTACATATTTATATACACATATGCACATATTCCATATGTACACAAATTCCATACATATGCATTCAATATACATACAAATTCTATGATTTATACACATATACATATATTTGAATAAATACATATGCAAAAGAGGTATCCCAAAAAGTGCAATTTTATTGTTATCTAGCTTAAAACTGCACTCAAATTTTGTGAACATACTATATAACATATAGTACATAATAAATTATAATAATAATCACATATTTTAATAAACCAAAAAAGCCTATAATCTTACATATTTGTTTATATATGTTAACACATAAACAAGACAAGAATGGTGCTATCTTATCTTTGCTTCTATTAGAATTTCTCCAGAAAATAATGCATCATGTTAGTTTGTCATGGAATGATGTTTCCCATTGTGAGGGGGAAAGAATATATCAGTAAAATTGACAGCACATGTCAATATATAGAATACAGATTCAATCTGAATCTATAGGTTGGCTTTCATTCTTAGATTTTTTTTCTCTAGTCATAAAAAAAAGGAAAAAGAAAAGAAGGAGAAAACTGTTGTGTTTTTTGTTTGTTTGTTTGTTTGTTTTTTTGGAGTCAGGTTGGTTGAAACATCTGAGTAAAAAAGGTTATTTCCTCCCTAGACTCTGTCCAAAGAAGGCTCTTCTTCCCTTTGCCTTGGGTTACTTTGTGAGTTCGCCAAGGCCAGGACAGCTGAAGGTGAAAGGTCATCACTGACTGGGTCAAAAGGAGCTCTGGCCTCTCCCCGCCCCCGCCCCATCCTCTTCTTAATGCCTTGTGCTTTAAATTGCACCCAGTTGCTACACAAACATTTTTGATTAGCCTGCTCTCTTTTTGACGCCCCCACTTTGAAAAGATTCCTGCTAATTTGGGCTCCTAGTACCAGGAATGTGGAAAAGTCAGTGAAGGCTTAATTGGATTAAACTCTGTGTTCCCCACACTTACTGGCAACTTTCATGACAGCTTAACTAACAAGATAATATGCAACAAAGAGATCTGGTATTCAGCAGGGCCTCCCGCCTTACCTAGGGGGGATACACCTGGGCCGGCTGTGATTAGCAACAGAATAACAGGTAACTGACAACAACTGAGCTAGGATACTGTCACCAACCTTATAGCTTTGTGCATTTCTGAGATGAAATTCAAACCTGAAATTTTAGCTGTTCCAAGAAGATTGGATTCAGCAGGGACCTACCTCTTGAATTCAGCGTCAGCTTCAGTGGCAAGAGCCAGAGGGGAACAAAGTGGCTTCCTTGGTCTTTAATTTCCTCAGCCAAGCAAAATGGAAATCTGTCCATTTGGCCCATCTCAGAGGGAAAGGTGCAATACAAATTTTCCTTAATAAAATAACGCTGGGCCATTAAAGAGCAGTCTTGCCTATGTCACTTGATGTCTGTCTCCTGCACTGCTGGCGGGCACAATGCCAGGGTGTGGTAAAGGGCAATTGGGAACATTAGTTACACCCCCTTAGGTACGGTAGCAAAATAATATTTGATAAATGAAAATAAATCCAGGCAGACAAATTTTCCAAATAGTTTTTAGAAGAACCTGTCACTTCCTCACTCTCTTCTGAAGCGTATCCCTCAGTGAGCCAATCCATTTTATCGCCTCTTCCCAGCAGAAAATTCAGTCTGCCCATAAAGAATTCAGTGTTACCAGGAGGAGGAGGAGAATCGCATTTTCATGAGGGACTAGGGATCACTTAGGAGGACTTTTTCCAAGGCCATCTAACTTACTGAGAGGAAGTGCCTACCTAGGAGAGAGAGATGTGATAGGAATAGATCTAACCCTAATCCACCCCATTTTTCTTGCCCCAGATATCTTCTTCCCCTTTCTCACTGAGATCTGAAATTCCTGAATGAATCCTTCAATCCACAATGAGAGCCAAGGCTTATTTTCACATATCTTATGAACCAATAGGAAAAAGATGGATTTAGAGTCAGAATATTCCAAATTGGAACCTGCTTCTAGTGTTTTAGGCAAACCATTTAACCTCTCTGGGGCTCAAGTTTCAGATCTGTAAAATGAGAATTGAAAAGAATAAGAACATTGGTTTTGGAATTTGGTTTCAAATTTTACCTTGGATACTCACTATTTGTGGGAGCTTGGGCAAGATACAACCTCAATGTCTTCAACTATAAAATGAGGGATTTAGACTTGATGATAAGCAAGGTCTCTGGCTTTTTAATAACGATCCTATGGTTTTTATAGTAGTGATGCTAGTGGATCTAATAGACTGGCTTTTGTTGTGTTCACTCATTTCAGTTGTGTCAAAATCTTTGTGATCCCTTTTGGGGTTTCTTTGGCAAAGACCCTGGAGTGGTTTGCCATTTTCTTCTCCAGCTCATTTTATGGATGAGGAAACAAAGGCAAACAAGGTTAAGTAACTTGCTCAGAATCACACAACTAGAAAGTGTCTGAAGCCAGATTTGAACTCAGGAAGATGAGGTTCCCTGACTTCAGCTCTGCACTCTCTCTACTGTCACATCAAGCTGCCCCTACAGACTGGGTACATTTACACTGACACATAACACTCTTCATCTCTGTGTCTCTTCATAATATATTATGTATATAATATATATATGTATATATATATATATATATAATATACATTATATATTGTGCCAATCCCAAGAATTAACTGCCTTTGCTTCTAAGGATGTTAATTTCCTTCAAAGCTCAGCTCAAACACCACCTCCTGAGAGTTTTTCTGATCTTTCTAGTTGCTAATGCCTATCTTCTCAATTAATGTATTTATTTTGTACAAAGTGCATATATACTTTCATATGCATATACATTTTGTCTCCCTCAGTTTGCCTCAGTTTTTTTTTTCCATCTGTAAAATCAGCTGGAGAAGAAATTGATAAAACCACTTCTCTATTTTTGCCAAGAAAACCTCAAAGGAGGTCACAAAGAATTGGATGCTTGTTGATTGATTGAAACTATAAAATACTCTTTATTAAGAATAAGAAAAAACAGATCATGGACTTTATATAATAATACTATCTAACATTTACTCAGCCCTTTAAGTTTTGTAAAGCTCTTCAAATGTTATCTCTGTGATACACCTATGTGGTACTATCCTTGTTCTACAGATGAATATACAGAGCTGAGAATTTTTAAGTGACTTGCCCAGGGTCATAGAGCTATTAAGTGGAAGGGAGGATTAAGTGGTTAGGGAGAAGAAATCTCTTAAATGTGATACTGTTATGGATAAAAAAGACAAATTTCACCTATCTACAATTTCACCTAGGGTGCCTGCTGATTTATTTCCATTATCTGTAGAAATCTGAATACTTTGGTGAAGTCAGAATATTCAATGCCTCTTGGTAGAATTGGAAAACATTATCCCATATTATTAGAATTTTGTATTCTGAAGAGTTTTGGTCTCCAAGTACTCCTGAAAAAAGATACAAAATCACAGTGGATGTGGTGTTGAAATTTGCCTCTGATTCTGCTCTTGATAATACTGGATATTTGGCTATGGATAATGTTGTTTTCAATATATACTATAATATAAAATTATGGCATCATAAATTTAAACTATAAGGAAGATTAGAGGTTATCTGGTCAAATTATTATTATTATTTATAAATGAGGAAACCAAGCCATATAGTGATTAATTGCTTTGCACAAGGTCCTAGAAATAGTAAATTATATTCGCATGATTTGAATCCAACTCCTATGACACTAGATCTAGTGTTCTTTCCATTGTCCATGCTGCCTCCCCCAGCATTATTTACTGGGGAGATCCTCTCCAAATAACTGAGAAATTATACTAAGTAAGTGCTTTGAGCTCTGACATGAGAAGGGGGGGTTCAGAACCTTTCCTCCAATTCTGATCTTTACCTTTAAGAATCAGAATTTGGGCTACAGTCCATCTGTAACAATAGGATATGGTTTGAGAAGCCTAGTGACTGAAAGCTCCTTGCCAGTGCCAAGGAGGAGCTGAAGCAGCCAATCACACAGAGATCATCCTGACACAAGAAAGAGGCAACAGGTAGTGGTTATTCCATTGTTCTTGAAATCGATCCTTTCCATTAAGCCTTTAGGTCTGCCACACACCATCCTAAGAAAACAAGACTAGAAAACACTAGCTTTGTGCTTCCAGATCAGCCAGCTGTCCTCTCCTGCAAATCAGAAAAGGCTTAACTGAGAAAGGTCGGTTTCACAGCATGCCCTGGAGGTCTATAAACTAACGTTCAGCCAAAAGAGGGGAAGGATGTTTAAGAGCTTCAAATAGGAAATCTAAAATCTAAAAGGAACTGGGCTGAACGCAGGTGATGAAAATGAAGAAACACAATCTCAGGAGTCACCAACAATATCTTTACAGATAAAAATCATGATCTGAGATATGTGAAAGTTAAAGGATATGAGATAGAAAATGTCTTGTTAATTCATTTTCCCCCTTTGTATTATAAGAGATAGGTTCATTTCCACCAATACCACATAAGGGAAATCTAAGCAAGTGTGATCTCACTAAATGTTTATTTCATAAAGCAACCAAAAGTGTTAGAAATGGGAATGACATGACAACACAGCTCTATTGAGTATTTATTGGGTACTTCCTCTGTGCAGGGCACTGCACTGTGTAAGCATTTAATCCTGTTGAATGTGGCATAATAGTAGATTCAGAGTCTACATTCAGGTGGAGTTCCTGACTTTGCTACTTACTAAATGACTGACCTTGGGCAAGTCACTAAATTTCCCTGACCCTGTAAAATGGAAATGATAGAACCTAACTATCTTACAGGGCTGTGACATTCAAATGAAATTTTTCATAATTGAGATGGGCATCTAAATATGAGCTCAGAAGGATGTAAATTATTTACTTTATAAATAGAATAAAAATTTTAATTAGCAGGTATTTATAAAGATAAGCTTCTTTGAAACTCAAAGAATACTCATCCATATGATCATCAGCTATGATTCTGGGGTACCAATGGTGATATATGTCATATACTTCTTGGCAGAGAGCTGATGGACTCCAAAAGAAGAAACACATTTTTGGACATTGACAAAATGGAATGCAATTGATTCCCCTCTGTGTTCAACCTGGGTTTTCATAAGAAATCACTCCATTTTCTGCCACTGATTACTTGAGATTAGATCATTTGGTACCCATGGAGCTGAATGTTGGACACTGGGTTTTGTGCTCATTGAAAAAATATCTGATCCTTGTATGGACCATTTCCTCATTAAGTTCCAAAGCTATAGAATATGCAAGGAAAAAAAAACAAAAAATGTCACATTATGAAATCAGGAAGATGGGAGTTCAGGTCCTATTTCTGACATATCCAGGCAATCATGGTACTTCATCATTTCATGGCTCCCCCATCAGTCACACTCCAAATATACATCCTTAGTCACTGAAAGATTGAATGAAAGTTTGACAGGCTCAGCACAATCTGTCCCCACTCCTAGAAAAGCAACACAAAACTCATACTGTGAAAGGATAGAAAATTTAGAACCATCTTTGAGTCTTTGCCTTCTCTTAGTCCCTCAAGTCCAATTAGCTGGCCAATCCTTTTAAGTCTACCTCTAAAATATCTCTCTCACCCATCTACTCTTCTCTACCCACAGAGTGTACTTCCTACCTTGTTTCTTAACATTTATCACCCAGACTATGTTAATGTTTTCCAACTGGTATCCCTTCAATCAAATTTACCAGTTTCTAGTCCAAGAGTTCTTTAAAAATGAAATTCCTTACCTCTCATCTTAGATTATCACTATTGTGTATTGGTTCTAAGGCAGAAGAGTAGTAAAGACTAGAAAATTGTGAGGTAAGTGACTTGCCTAGGTCTGCATAGTCCAAGAGTTCTTACCCGGAGTTCCATGAATTTGGGTTATTTAAGCAAATTAATTTTAAAAAGACCAAATGAAACTATGAAAAACAAAACAAGTAGAACCGAGAACATTATATACAGCTAAAGAATTAATGTTTGAATAACTTGTGGATGTCCACCTCCAGAAAATGAACTGATAAAATAGAAACATGAAAGCCATAGTCTATGTATTCATATTTTTTTGTCAAGTGATACTTTTTCTAGTGCAGGGAGAGGAGACACAGAGATACCAAGAATTTTAATGTAACCAACAATTAATTAATTAAAAAAATTTAGATGATCTTTATCTCTGTCTTTATAAATACAAAATAAAATAAATATGACTACAAAGAAAATAAATTATATTGAAATAGTTATCTATGGATACATGTATGTATATGTGGAGAGAGATATGACAAATGACTGATTTCAATGCAATTGATTTATATAAACTTATATAAATGTTTTAGACACACATAGTATTGACAGGAAGTTTTGGCTTCAAATCTGAGCTGAGAAACTTCCAGGCTGTGTGACCCTGGGCAAATCACTTGACCTCCATTGTCTAGCCTCACCACTCTTCTGCCTTGGAACCACTACACAGTATTGATTTTAAAATGAAAGTCAAACTTATGAGAAAGAACACTATCCACATTCAGAGGAAGAACTGTGGGAGTAGAACACAGAAGAAAAACAATTGCTTGATCACATGGGTCGATGGGGATATGATTAGGGTTATAGTCTCTATATGATCACCCTAGTGCAAACATCAATAATATGGAAATAGGTCTTGATCAAGGACCCATGCAAAACCCAGTGGAATTGTGTGTCACCTATGGGGGTGGGGGTGGGGAGAACATGAATCATGTAACCATGGGAAAATATTCTAAATAAATTAGTTAAATAATTTCAATTAAAAAATAAAAAATAAAACCAAACTCAAGGGTTATTTAAATAAAGTACATAGGACTACAAAGAAAACTGATTAAATTGAAAGTTATCTATCTAATCTAATTTATCTATAAATTCCCAGCTATGTACCTACAGATATCTAGAGAAGGAAAGGAGGCTAGATAAATAATTGCATTTCTATATAATCAATTTCTCTTGAAATTTTATTTTTTATTTTATATGCTTAGAATATTTTCCTGAGAAGGAGTCTATGGATTCAACAGACTGCCAAAGGGGTCCATGACACACAAAACAGACTAAGAACTTCTTCTGTAGTCAATCTTTTACACCGCTGCCAAAACAATCTTAATGTAGAAGATTGGCCATGATTCTCTCCTGCTCATAAACTTTCAGTGACTCCCTACTACCTGTTGGATAAATTCCGAATTCCTTACACTTGACATTGCTTCTATCTTTCTAGCCTTTATTCTATCTTCTCACCTTGTCTTCTAAGTTCCCACCAAGATCTTCTACAACTAGCTATTTTCTGATTTTATCTTGTCATCTTCTGCCCTGAGGAGTCTACACAGTCACTTCCCCATATGTTAAACACATTTTTTCTTTATCTCCCATCTATTATCTTTCTCTTATATCAGGATCCAATGTGAATAAAATTTCATGACTTCTATTATGCTTTCCCCAAGTGCCATCACCACCATTAAGTTCTTAAATAAAAACTATCTCCATTTCTTAAAATGTTCCTAGTACATTTTGCTCTAATTTCTCCTCTGCTTTTGCCACATTCCACCACTTATGTGGCATGCCTACATATGTATCACTTGATTAGACAGGATGTGATGTAGTGAGAAGAATTTTGGATTTACAATGGATTGAGTCCTGCATTAGAATCTTATCTCTAAGGATTGCAAACTCTGTAGCAATTCACTGAAATTCTCAGGACTTTAACTTCTTCTCTAAAAAATAATACTATATTAACAACCCCTCAGTGTTGTTGTCAAAAAATGATACATGTATGTAAAGTGCTATGTATAAAGCTATTATTACCTTGAAATCATTAAGGCCCAAAATTGTATCATTTTTCATCTCTGAGTTTTATTTATTTATTTCTGAACCTGTGATTCCATTGGTATGGAGAAATTCTGGTATGGAAACTCCATCCACGGGCTAGAGAAAGGTGGCTCAGTGGATAGAGAGCCAGGTATGGAGATGGGAGGTACTGGGTTCAAATCTGATTAGAGACAGTTCCTAGTTGTATGACCCTGGGCAAGTCACTTAACCCCAATTGTCTAGCCTTTACTACTTTTCTGCCTTAGGACTGATACTTAGCATTGGTTCTAGGACAGAAGATAAAGGTTAAAAAAAATAAAGAAAAAAGGAACTCCATCCACCAATACAGAACAGCAACTCAATTATAAATTATAGTCTTAAAAAGTTGTCTAGGGTCAAATGAATTTATATCTTTCTAATATCATACTACTTTTTGCTTCCCACATCATGGGTGCATAGTAAGTGTTTAATTGCTCCACCTTGTTTTCGTGACAAAATATTATTTAGCATTCCTACTAATCTTGTATTGGTGTTAGATATTCATGAAGCTTAAAGCCAATCCCAGTTTGAGTTAAAAGGAAAGTAAAAAGGTTATATATAATTCTCTGAACCATAGGTCAGAAATTAACTTTGTGTAATTCAATTAAATTCATTCTAATTCAATGAGCAGTTATTAAGAGCCTCCACATTCACAGCACTGTGCTAGGCTCTGGGAATGGGAAGTAGATAGGTCCTACTTTTAGGCAGCTCATATTATACTGGGAAGGTATATATGGATAAAATAAATCAATAAACAAAAAAGAATGAATGGAAAAAGTAAATGAATGAATGAGCAAACAAATAAGCAAGTAGAAAAATAAATGGATTGATGAAGATATATAGATAGATGCATAGATTATGTATGCATAGAAAGATAGATAAATAGATGATAGATACATGGGTGTATATATGTATGTATAGATAGATAGAGAGATAGATGGATGAATGGCTGGCTGGCTGGCTGGCTGGATAGATGGATGAATGAACAGATGGATGGATGGATAAATGGATGGGTAGATAGATAGATAAGTAGATAGAGAGATAGATAGATAGATAGATAGATAGATAGATAGATAGATAGATAGATAGATAGATAGATAGTCGGACAGATGGATGGATGGATGGATGGATGGATGGATGGATGGATGGATGGATGGATGGATGGATGGACAAATGGACATATATAGACTGATAGATACATAGATAAAAGAGCATATATAATGTGAAGTCATTTTAAGAGACAGCAAACACTAGCAGCTAAGAGAATAAGGAAAGGCTTCATATAAGACAGTTCAGCTAAACATAAATTGAAGCTGAATACAGGTGTAACCTTGTTGGCAATATTGGTCTTTCTTTTGTGCTCTTGGGAGTGCTTCTCTCTAGCAGTAAAATCTTAGTCTTAGAACAGCATTGGAGGAGCACGTCCAGGGCTAGCACATGAGTCATTCCTATGGGTTTCTGTAGTGATCAAGGATAGGCATAGCCACAATGCTTTCATACAAATTTAGAAAATGTGTCTATGGCTACAATGGAATTAGTCTTCTGGGTTAATCTTTTTGAATGAATGTCAACTCAAGCAACCAATTATTTTTAATCTGTTATTAAATTAAAACAGGCTGATTTTGAGTTGAACTGACTAAAGCAACCTCTTGTGTAACTTCCTGGAGATAAAACATTTTCCATGGTCCTAGAGACCACTAGATATTCAAACCAGTGAAATTTATTGTTCAAATAGAGATCATTCCCATTTGATGAGCCTCACAACAATCCTATGAGATAGGTGCTATTATTATCCCCATTGTGCAGTCATGAAAAATGAAGCAGGCAAAAGGTAAGTGACTTGCTTGAGATCATGCAGCTCAGAAATATCCAAGGTAGGATTTGAGCTCAGATCTCCTTGATTATAGGCCCAGTATTCTACCCATTGCACCACTTAGATGCTTTTCCAGACAAAATATCATAGATTTAGAACAGGAAGTGACATCAGACATCATCTAAATGAGGAAACTGTGGCACAGAAGGTAGAAGTAAGTTTAAGGCTGAGGCTGGAAACTCTAACTCCAGACCTTGAAATCTTTCCACAGATGCCAGTTTTCTGGATCTGAAAAATGAACTATTATTAAAAAGTCTCACCATAATTATTAATGTGACAAATATAATCTAACTCAAATACTGATTGATAAAACATTTATTAATGTGCTGGTTTAATGTGGTTTAATGTTTATCATAGAATATTAGAGGATGCTTTTTGTTTTTCTTTTTTTTTTCAGTCATATCCAGCTCTTTGTTAACCACATTTGGAGTTTTCTCAACAGAGATAATAGAGTGATTTGACATTTCTTTCTCTAGTTTACTTTACAGATGAGGAAACTAAAGCAAACAGAGCTAAGCAACTTGCCCAAGGTAAGGCAGCTAGTAAAAAGTCTGAGGCCAACTCTGAACTCAAGAAGGTAAATTTTTCTGACTCCAGGTCTGGTACCCTATCTACTGAACTCCCTACTTACCACAGAGGATGCTAGAAGAATGCTAGAAAGAACCTCAGCAATAATTTCACCTAGTACCCTCATTTTACAAATAAAGACATTGAGGTCCAGAGTCAAAGAGTGATATCACAGCTGAATGTAAGTGCCCACAGGAACACAATAGATAGTATAATCTTGGCAACAAAGTTAGACATTTAATTCAGCTTCAATTTTTGTCCCTCGACTCCTCATTCCCTTAGCTTCTCTCTTTCTTGAAATGACTTCATATTTCCTGTGCCCTCTTTCACATAACTACATTATCTAGCAACAGAGTACATACTAAAGACTTTTCCCCCACACCTACTTCATTGTTCTTTCTACTCCAATACACCACATCCATCCAGTGGTCCATTTATAGTTTTACTCTGGATACTGTCAAATCTCGTGTCCCTTTGTCATTTTTCCTTTCATCTGAAATGTTATTTTAACATATTTTGCTATAAATTTTACTGATCTCATGCTTAGAATTTGCCAAAAGTTGTGGTTCAATTTCCATTTGAACAGATTTATTATTAAGGAATCTGTCCACCTTCCTAATACCTTTGATGGGCAACATACTCAAGTGACATTTTATAATACACTAATGGACTTCACTTGAATTTACCTTTCTAAAAGATTTTTTTCCCTTCCCCTTAAGCAAGGAGGGATCTTTGATCCAAACATAAGAGAGCTTGAGAGATACACCTTACATTCTGTGAAAACTGACCTATTAGCATTCTGGATGAGAATCAGGTGAGGGCCAAATGATTATAGCTTTAGAAGATTGATCTAACACATAATGTCAGAATTCCTGAACCCTCTACTTCACTTTGTCTCTGTCTGGCTTTTGTTTTTCAAATCATTTCTCTCCCCCTCCCAACTTTTTTTTTTCTTTTCTGAAGTTGCCGAGCCCATTAATTTGAAACAGTCTAAGTTGGTAAAATTAGTCATTCCCCAAAACTGTGGGTGGAAAAAAATATCCTTTGATCTTCACCTTCCTAAATTGCTAAGATACCACAGTTACTCACATCCCTGACATCACTACTGTGTGTTTGTATAACTGGTCTCTATTACGGAGGCTGAGGAAGAGATGGGAATGGGAAGCACCTATCTTTAGTGAGTATCCTTAGTTCCTTTCCAGTTACATGGAAGCAGTGTGGTTTATGGTACAGAGCTGGTACAAGTACTAAAACACTTTGCCACAGTACAGGCAAAGCAATCTGAGAAATCACGAAATTGGAAGCCAAAATACCAGAGATGCACATAATCACATTTCTTAAAGAAATGGTTTAACTCAAAGGCTTAATGGTTTATTTTAACCAGGGCAGCATCAACCCCAAAATAAACTGTCAAGGCCAGCAACTGAGTTTGGCTATATGAGTTCCAGTCTCAGCTGTGATCATAGTCCTCAGGTTCCAAGTCCATTGTCATTTCTAGAGTTTGAGATTCCTATAGCAGCCTCGAGGTTCTTCCAGTTTAAGATCTGAAGTTTCATCCTTGGGGTTCAAAGTTCCAATAATATCCCTAGGATTCAGAGATCTACTTTTTTGTTATCTTATTTTGTGATTTACCATTTGTTTTTGCTTAGACAAAACATGATGTAAGATGTAACAATTTAATACAAGTCATTTGTTAGAAATATGTACTAAATTATAATAAATATGTTTAAACCAGAGAAACAAGGTCTCACATAAGCTATCTACTTTTAAGGTTGAGTTTCAAACAAAGCTCATGAGATTACAAACTCTAATCACAAGACTAGGGTTCCAACTCTCTGGGGTTTTAAATTCTAATCCTAAAACAGAAATTCTGAATTCTAAATTTAGCATTGAGATTTTAAATTCTAATCTCAGTCCCCAGGTTCCTAGTTCCAAACAGAGGTCTGTAGTTCTGAGTTTCAGTCTTTGCTCAGGTACAGACAAATCATAGTCAAGACACTTCAGGAAAGTGGACTTTGCTTTCCTATTTATTCAGAGAAATAGATAACAAGCTTGATATTTCTTATAATTACTTCAGGAAGTATTCATTTGAATAGCTATCGCAACTACAAAAAGATGCAACCTTATTCTAATAATTAGCTTCATAAAATATTAATGCATCCCCCAATGGGGTTAACTTGTTAATAAATAGTTCTAGCACCTACTTCAAGTTTTTAACCACATAAAGAAATATGTGTCTATGTATGGCTTTGTGTGTATATATGCATGTGTCTTCTGTATATACCTGTATGTACACACATATACAAATGTGTATAACAGTGAGTGGACCTTCACATGAGTTGCTTTGCTGAATATCTATGCATTAATAGGTTTTTATAAATAGATTCATACTTAATCTTCTGGAGAGCAGGGACCATGTTTTATTCTTTTCTATTCCCTATTGCAACCAACACTATGTCTTGAATCTACCAAGTGCTCACAAAATGTTTGTTGATGTGATTTAATTCTTGCAATATTCTGAGGAATCTTGCTACTCAAAGGAGAGCAGTAAGAATTGGCTTATAAAGTGAATTATCTCTTTCAAGTGTGCAGAACCTTATTTTAGCCAAACTGAATCATAGGATCACAGAATTTAGGACTGAAAAATCCCTTAATTAACAAGTTAATACAAATTCCTTATTTTACACAAGAGGAAGCCGAAGGGAAATTAGGTAACACAGTGCATAGAGCACCAGCCCTGGTGTTGGAAGGAGCTGAGTTCAAATCTGAATCAGCTACTTCCTAGCTGAATGATTCCAGGCAAATCACTTAACCCGGATCACCTCACCCTTTCTGCTCTTCTGACTTAGAATTGATGGTAAGAGAGAAAGTAAAGATTTGTTTTTTAAGAGGAAAATGAGGTTTCCAGTGAGGAAATGACTTTCTCAGAGTTATATATGTAGGTAATACATAGGAGAGTTTAGGATGTGGATCACCCCTTTTCAAGTTCAGGCTCTGGGGTAGAAAATTACTAGCAATTATATAGCACTTTAAGGTTTTCAAAATATTTTATACATATTATCTCATTTGATCTTCTCAATGACCTTGAGGGGCATAGGTAGGTGATTTTATTATTCCCACTTTAAAGAAGAAGAAATTGAGGCTGAAAGTTTAAATGATTTCCCCAGGGTCACATAGCTAGTATGTATCTGAGGCAGGAATTGAATTCACTTCTTCCTAACTTCAAATCCAGTATTCAATCCTAGCCATCTATTGCCTGTTGATAGTAGCAATATGAATAGTTTCTGCCTCATGGGATCAGTCCAGTTCCTTTTTCTGTCTCCTTAAAAACAAACAGAAATTGTATTATAAGGAATCATCACTGTCCAATTCACAAAGTCCAACAAGTTGGTTTCTCTCAGTTAAAATAAGGAAGAGTGGCCAGTGAGTCCCTAGTGGTAGTTCAAAGGAAGTTCCTCTCTATCAGTGGCAGTAAACCTATCTTCCTATTCCTTCCTATTTCTGAATTTAATCCTCAATCCTGGAATCATAAAAATAAAGAGAAAATCCTAGTGAAAAACCACATGCTATTTTTATCAACTTTCTTTTGGTTTTGGGAGATGTTACCCTGCCTTGAAAAACTATCAATGGTTTCACTGGTGACTTTCAAGTATTAAGAGTTGCAGACTAAGGGGAGCCAAAGGGAACAATAGTCAGTGTTGTTTTTCCAAGTATTTCCTGGAGCCCTCCCCTGCCCTCCTCCATGGAAATTTTTCCAAGCTGCCCTGCAAATAACTACAAAACATTTAACAACTCTTTGAAAATGCTTATACTGGGACTGCCTCCTTTCTATGGTAGTAAGTGGGTAAAAAAAAGCAATGAAAAAAGTCTTCCCCCCACACACACACTGGGTAGGTTAGAAGTATTACTCATCCTAGGCAAGCAAATTGGAAAGTGATGATGGGAGAAGAAGATTGGAACAAAGAAACATGGCACCTTGTTGGAAACTTCCAGTTAAACTCTGTCTAGTCCCACATCACTTGGACTGAATTCTTCAACAAAAATAAAACATGTATTTTAAAAAGATTGAATAGAGGGAAAACAAGTTAATTATCCCCTACCCCCATTTGATGTCTAAAGTTGGTTTAACTTTTATTTTTCAACCAGTTTTGGCATCATACATAAGGTCTAATAATGCGACACCAGACTGTGTTTGCTAGTGCCCTCTACTGGATTGGTTTTTCAAATGCAACTGTCTCCCAAGTATTCTTCACAGGATCCCTCCCCCAACCCCATAAGCATATGGAACTAGAATTGGAAGGGCTCTCTAAGAACACCTAGTTCAAACAGGGTGTGCTACAGAGAATTCAGACTGGTCCAAGGCAATTGATTGTTAAATTTTCAGACAGCATTTGATCTCTAATGATACAGATAGTATATCTATATCATATATATATATATATATAAAATCTATATTTATGCACATGCATATGAATGCTTCTGTGTGTGTATACATATGACAAAAACTAGCTATAATATTACCATAAGGGAAGCTAATACAGAGAAGGGGAGAAAAAGCCTGATTCTGGAGTCAGAGGAACTGGATTCAAGTCCTACATATGCTACATAACCCCTAGGGGATTCTCACCAAGTCACTAAACCTTTCTGCGCCTCAGTTTCTCCACATGTAAAATGAGGAGTTGGAATTAGATGGCCTTTCATGTCCCTTCTAGCTCTAGATCAATAGCCTCCAAGTGGCAGTGGAGAAAACTGAGGCAGACAGGATTTCTATGACCTGTCCAAAGTTTTCTAGTATAGCATGGCAAAAACTCAAACTAGACCTCAGATTGGATTACTCTCAGCTTCCAGATATAGGACTTTTCCATTCCCCTTTCAGCAAAAGTGGGAATGTTTTTCTATGATAAAGGTTTTCTTCATTTCCTTCAGTTCTCACTCTGTTGCTATTTGTGTGAGTGTGTGTGTGTGTCTATGTGGGTGTTTTCAGTGAAGCAGATGGTTATGATACTCAACCTCTGTTGCTCATGGATATGGTCACAGGTCAATGGGAGGTTGGTGGGAGAAGCATTAATAGGATATAGCTATAGCTCTTCTAGAGTCAGAAAGGAGTAGGTCATAATGGGGGGAAATATGAAAATCATTCATTTTCACATTAGAAGCTGCTGAACTGTGGCACCTGCTTTCCTATAGCAATCTGGACTGATGGCATAAAAGGCAGGGCGTAAAAAGAATTGAGAACACTATAGCAAATGGAATAGGGCTCTCTTTGTCCTCTGAACACTAAGACAAGGCTCATTTAGAAAAGAATACGTGGCCTGGGTTTTTTGTTGTTTCCTCTTCCCCAGATTCTTTCTTCTCTGTTAGACATTTTTGCAAGGTCCAAATGTAAGCCCCTTCTTACCTGTGTTGGTCCAGATTGTCCCACTTCAATTAACAATTATCAAGATAGATAACACCATGTGTAAAAAGTATTTGATTGAGAGTCAGGAAGACCTGAGTTTAAATTCTGTCACAGACATTTACTAGATCTGTAATGTTGGGAAAGTCACTTAGCCTCTCTCAGTCTCAGTTTTCTCATCTATAAAATGGAGATTATGATAGCACCTCTCTTATAGGGTCACTATGAGGATAAAATGAGATGATAAATGTACATTTTTTTGCAAAACTTAAAGTTCTATTTAAAAGCTAACAAGCCATGATTATTTATTAAGAAATCTTTTAAAAGGTTTATTATATATCAGATATTTTGATAAGCAGTGGGGAAACAAGAAAAAGGCAAAAACAATCCCTGCCATTAAGAAGCTTTCTAAAATTCTAATGATATCAGAGAAGGAGACAACAGATTTTATACCAGTATACATAAAAGATAAATACAAAGTAGATGCAAGGCTTATGTAGAGGGGATGGCACTAGAAACATGGTCACTCTAAATTACAAAAATAAAGTGAAGAAACCTAAAGAATCATAGTAATGAATGAATGAATGAAATATTTATTTTGTACTTACTACCAAGCAAAACACTTTACTAGGTACTAGAAATACAAATAAAATTACCTTCCTTGCCCTTAAGGAGTTTATATGCAGTTTTAGCTACCACCTGGATAGAAAAGTCACATGGTCCCTAGGGTGAAGCAGCAAAGGAAATGGTAATACCACTTTTTAAATGTTATTTTCATTAGTAAAACTATAGTAATTTCTGATGTTGAACCTTTTGACAGTGGCAAGGATTATGGTGGCAACATTTCCCACCTCCACCTCCTAGCTTTCAGTAACTATGGTGAGCAGGAGTAGATATGAACTAGAGAGCTATGTGTATGAGTTGGGACAATAATCAATTGATAGGGAAATTTGAAAAAGGACACCATCTTGGGTTGGGCAAAGGTCATGTTTCTGGTAAGTTTCTTCTTGACTTCTCTTGGAACTATTCAGAAAGGGATGCTGGATGTATGATGTATAGCTTTGTCTAAGGGAAAGGGAAAGGGTTATCCATGTACTCGGCTTGGTAAGGAGGACAAGGTTCTTCCACAATAACACACTGGACAAAGATTATGCAGATTACATTCTCTCTTTCTTCTTTCCTTTGGTTTCTTCCTTTCCCTTCTCTTCCCTACTTTCTTTCTTTCTCTTCCTTTCCTTACCCTTCCCTTCATTTCTTCTCCAATTTTTCCCTTCCCTTCCATTATTTTTCCTAGAAAAGAATCTGAGGTTGCTGACTAAATGAGAGGAAGAAAAGAGGGGTAGTGGAATGGGAAAAAAAAACATTGCATCAAATATCAATCACTGGTGTTTAGAACATCAAATTCAATACTTTTTTTTTCTAAGGAGGAAAATGGAGAGGTCAAAGAGGAGAGGTATACCAGGATAGAATGGAGGGAAATACAGTTAATAATAACTATAAACATGAATAAAATGAGCTCATTCATAAAATGGAAAAGGGTGGCAAAATTAAAGAGAAAGAATTCAACAACAAGTTGCTTACAATATTATATATTTGAGACACAAAAATTCACATAAAATTAAAATGAGGGGATGGAACAAAATCTGTTATGCTTTAAGTGAACCTATAAATGACTACTAGTTGACTTAATTCTTATTTTTATTGCTATCATTATAAGCATCATAGGCATCTTGAAAAAAAATTGGATAGTTTCCCTCTTCCTTTCCATGTATCTTCTACAACAATTGTATATGGAACAAAACAATTATACATAGGTGTATTTATAGAGGGAGTATATTGATTGGGGAAGTTTTGGATTCAATATATGTGCCTTCCCATGGAGAATATGGATATCTGCATTAGCACTTTCTTAAGAGGACAAGGATGAATTCTAATATTGAGGCTACTCAAAAAAAAAATTGTTGGTTTAGAGCCATTCCTTATTATGTACAAAGTAGAGGTTCTCAATCTATGATACAGAAATTTCTCAAAGTAGAAGTTTGTCATGGGACATTTGGTAAATATCTATAATATCAGCCTACTGAAATATCCCCAAAGTAGTAATGTTAGTGAAAAAATCTATTTTATCTCATTTCTTATATGCATATGCATGATAAATTCTGGATTTTATTTTCTTTCATATCAAATAGGCAAGGGAAACAGGGACCAACAAGTTTAGATACAGTTCTCCTAGGCAATGAGACAAGATTAACTTTTAAGATGAGACATCGGTCCATATGCTTTGGATATTCTTAATCATAGGTTTGACTAACAATAATATATATGTGTGTGTATATATATACATATATATACACTTAATATATATATATATTTAAAATACCAAGACCAATATCAACTCTCCACAGACATAGCCCTAGCCCTACAGATATAGGGCACCCCCACAACAACTCAAAATGCCTACAGAAATGAGTAGATTCCCTCACAAGACATAAAGCAACCATCTGCAATACCACTCTACAGCAGGGCATGGTATGGCATTCTTAAAGCAGTTTTATTTGAGTCTTTAACAACCATTTCCAGCATTCCATAATGCCAGCTGCTTAAGGGTGATATGGTATATGGAAAGTTCATTTTATGTTCTGTGTTCCTGAGCCAACTCTTAGACTTTTTTTTTGGTGTAAAATGGGATACTTGATCGGAAGCTGTGGAGTATGGAATTCCATAGCAGTATATCAAGCACTCTGTTAGTTTCCTAATGGTTGTTAATGTTTTTGTTTGGTGGCTTGGGAATGCTGGGCCAAACCCTGAATAAGTAATATCAGCTGGGGCCAATCTCAACTTATTCCATGCAAGAAGAGGCCCTATGAAGCCAATTTGGCACTAGGTTCTGATTGCCTTTCTCAAAGAATTTCACCATTTCTGGTGCTCAAGTTTGATTGTGTGTTCTCACAACTAAGACAGCCACAAGGGCAAGGTTATGTTTGCTAAGTAACACCCTTTGATCTCTAGCTTACAAAATGTCTTTCCCCTTTCTTCCCTGTTCACTCTGCTCATGAATAGGAAAGGTCAGGGAATTCAGATAATCCCCTACAGTAGTTTTTGGTATGGTGAAGGGGGGAAAAACTGATTAACCCAACAATGTATCAAGTACTAGGAATACAAATAGAAAAGTAAGACAGTCACTGCCCTCAAAGAGCTCATGTTCTAATAGAAGGAAGTGATACATGTAGGGAAGTTTAGGAGACTGGGGGACTGTGAGGTGATGATAATGGTAATGGGGAGCAACTCTGTTCTGAAATTGGTCTATAGCTGGAAGAGACCTCAGAGTCTACCTTTTTAAACAAGCGTTTTCTAGATAATGAAGTTGGAGTCCAAGGAAGTTAAAGTCTTTTTATTAAACCCTTATCAATCCTGGTACTCTATCCATTGTGCTACCTACCAATCCTAAAATTAAGATTTTGTCCAAAGTCACATAGGTATTAAATCTCAATGGATCTCAGGATCAAGGCCAGGTGAGTACAGTGACCTGACATGACAATTAGGTAGCACAAAACTGATGGAAATGATTTGAGAAAAAGCTGGGGTCAAATTTGGCCTCAGATACTTACTATCTATGAGACCCTAAGACAGGTCACTTAAATCTCTGTTTGCCTCGATTTATTCCTCTGTAAAATGAGAATAATGACACCTGCCTCCTAGTGTTATTGTGAAGAACAAATGAGATAATAACTGCAATATGCTTAGTATAATACCTGACATGTATATATTTTATTATTCTTATAAAGATGTAGGATAACTTTTCTTTTTTTCTTTTAAATTGAATAATTTTAAAATTAAAAATCCATTTTCTCTTCTGCTTTTGAAAAAGAAAAGAGACAAAAATCCTTATCACAAATATGCATAGTCAAGAAAAACAAATTCCTACATTAGCCATGTCAAAACAATAGTTTATATCCATATGTGTATGTGTCCATATGTCTGTGCGTAATAGCTTATATACCTATATTTGTGTGTATTTGTGTACATATAAATATGTATCTAACTGAATACCTAGTGATACCAAATATATATGTGTCTCACCTAAACCCTGTCTATCACTTCTCCAGCAGGAATTGGGTAGCATGTTTCATCATGAGTTTTTTGGATCTGTGGTTGGTAATTGTAAAGATAAGAATTTTTTAAGTCTTTTTAAGTTGTCTTTACAATTTTGTTATTGTATCAATTATCATCCTGGCTCTGCTCACTTCACTCTGTTGTTTCATACAAATCTTCATAGATTTTTCTATAACTGTCCCCTTTAACATTTCCTATAGCACAGTTGAATTCCTTTGTATTTATATATGATAATTTCTTGAGTCTTTCTCCAACTTAGGAACACTTTCTTAGTTTCTAGTTTTTTTTCATCTCCTCCCCCAAAGAGCTGCTGTTAACATTTTTGATACATATTTCCTTTCCTCTTTCTTTGATCTCTTTGGAGAAGGTATATCTAGAGTGGAATTGCTAGGCTAAAGGATATAAAGAGTTAACTTTACTTTGCAATATAACTACCTTTATTTATATGCAAATTCTGAGGCTTCTCTGTAATCAGAACATTTTCAGCTCCCCTCTGGAGAGATTCTTTCAAAGTTCTTTAATAAAGGCCTGCTTCCACTCCCTCTGCAGTTTGCTTGGAGTACTGAGCAATTTACAGTTCAGTCCATAATCTCTACATGATTATTGTCCCCAGAATTCTCAAGCAGAGCCATTATCCCCTCCTATTCACATGAGCATATTCTTGAATCCAAAGAATTAGAGGGAAAGGCAAGGCAAGACTGTGTGCCACAAAGGATCAAGATGATTGAGGACATATAGTGATGGACCTTGAGTCAAGAAGATTTGGGTTCAGGTGGAGCATTAGATACTGACCCTGTAATCTTGGGTAAATCTTTCTGCCTCAAGTTTCTCATCTGTGAAGTAAGGATCATAATCTAGCTCCTGCGTTCCTGGATTGTAGTGAGTATGAAATGTGATAATGTGTGTAAAGTGGCAAGCACGTAGTAGGTGCTTAGTATATGTTTGTTCCCTCTTTCCCACAAAATGACTGGTCTTTCACTCCCAAATTGGAATGTTAGCAATGTCTGCCCTAACATCGCCTGATATCAAATCCTTAATTATTTTTTGCTATAGAAATCCTATCCCAATTTAAGTTTCTTTCCAATTGCGATGATGTAAATTTCTGATATTGAAAGCAATGAGTAGCTGTGGAATTAGGGGGGAAAATTTTAGGGCCTCAAAAAGACAGCAATATCTCTCGTGATAATGAAAAGCCATCAATCTTTCAACTGGATTTGAAAGAGCTATTGCAGCATATGACTCCTATGCCATTATAAAGCAGGTACTTTTGTGTCCAAGTTGATCATTCAAATAGTCTTCAGCTGAAATTCTGCATAGTTGTCTTAGATACCTGGGAGAGCTCCCTTCAGATTAGGTCTCCAGGATATTGTAGGTCAAGAAATAGTGGCTGAGCATCTATTTTGGGCCATCATATAATAAAGTTGTCATATTCATCAAATTCTTGTGGCATCTAGTTGGTCCTTTCAATCACTGTATTTTACTCATTTGCTGATACTATTTCTTCAAAATTTATGGAAAATGTGTATAAGGAAAATAGAGAGAAATCAGCTGAGTAAAGCCCCATTAGTAGTTCCTGCCAATCAAAGAGACAGATGCCTGGGTGAGAAGTCACTAATTGGCTAAATTGAATATTACAAGCAGAGAAGCAGCAGAATGAATTTAATAAGCATTGAATAGTGCAAATCTGTTTAGTTTATGTACCCAATACAAAATATCTATATCTCCTTTCCATTTAATGAAAGAGAATTTTATTTAGTGAAATATGTGTGATTTTAAGTAGATTTTAATGTCATACACCTTTCAAAATAGAAACAAATTTTGTACAACCATTTTTGGGGTGTGGGGATGGGGTTAGAAGAGCTAGTGTGGAGTTGCCCATTGGTAGAAGAGAAGGAAATAAGCATTTATATAGTACTTATTATTTGATAGACATTGTACTTCACAAATATTCTCACTGGATCTTCATAACAACCCTGGGAATTCGGTGCTGTTATTATCCCAATTTTGCAAATGAGGAAACTGAGAGGGAGATGATACGACTTGTCTATGGCCATAAAGCTAGTAATTGTTTTCGGATGGATTTGTACCCAAGTGTTCCTGGCTACAGTCATAGTTCTCTATCCATTGTACCACTCAGCTGCCTCATAAATAAGTAGAAAAGATGATTGATTTTATAACTGTTTTTAACGTGTTAGCTTTTTTATGATTCTTTTCCTTCCTCCAAAAATACTTAGCAACAAAGGCTGAAGTGGGAATTATTGGCACACAATCTAGCACTTTATTTTATGCTGTCTTGTGGATAGTATATTTAAAAGAATGCTGCTCCATGAATTTTGGGACTTCAATTTTATTTAATTATGGTTTGTCTAGGTGATCCTTTGCAAATATTTTCAGACTTCTGGGCTTTATTTTCTTCATCTTCAAAATGAGCAGGTTGAATAAGAGTATTGAATTATAGATTTGGAGTGTTTTTTTTTCAGTTGCTTTAGTCACATCCAACTCTTTGTGACCCCAATTGGAATTTTCTTGGCAAAAATAATGGAATAGTTTGCTATTTCCTTTTCCAGCTCATTTTATAGATGAGTAAATTGAGGTAAACAGGGTAAAATGATTTCTCCAGAGTCACAGCTAGTAAGTGTTTGAGGCCAGATTTGAACTCAGAAAGAAGAGTCTTCCTGACTACCCACTGTACCACCACACTACCCCCAAGATTTGGATACAAAAGGTTAGTTAAAGATCATCAAATCTAGTCTCCTTGTCCCCTATTTTTATAGATGGGGAAATCAGAGCCATTAATTTTAAGTAACTTACTGAAGGTCATACAGAATGGAAGAGCCAGGACTGGAATTAAAACTCAGACATTCTGATTCCAAAACATTGTCCTTTTCTTTGCAATATAAAGGTCTCTCCCAAAGCTATTATCCTGTGATTCTCTAATTATTTTTTTTAAACTCTTACCTTCTGTCTTAGAATCAATACTAGGGATTGTTTCCAAGGCAAAAGAGCAATTGAGATTAACTGAATTGTTGAGGGTCACATAGGTAGAAAGTGTCTGAGACCACATTTGAACCCAGGACCCCTGCCCATCTCTCATATTATCCCTACCTACCATTCTAGGCTCATACCAGATGTTGATTAAATAATTAATTAATTCACTGATGTAGAATGATAGTAGAACTGGAGAACTAAATGGTTTTGCTTAGGTACCTGGATCACATCTTCCTAAGTATTGAAGAAGGTTTTGTGTATATATTCATGTATATATATATATATGTACCCACATTTACGGACCCCTTTTTAGCTCCTGGCAAACCTGATCCAAACCCAAGACCATTAGCAATCATTCTGAGTTCACAGACATCCAGAAATGAGGATCAGACTGCACTTTTGGAAAATTTATTACTTGCAGGAGAGCTTGCATCCCAAGGGCAAAAGTTTTGTTTCTTTTGCGACTAATAACTCAACATGGATGGCAGGCAGGAACACTTTATAAAACATCTTCATTCTTCACAGGTGAGAAAGGTGCTAGCCAGGGTAGGCTGCAGTGTTTCACTTAATTCAAGAGTGATTTGATTACTCTGATTTTTAAGCATTTTAACTTTGCCCCCAACAGGGGCCATAGACAGTTGGGAAAAATGAGAAGAACCTGTGGAAACACACATCTCATTTTATATTGCCGATGTGTTGGTAATTGTACCCTAAGCAGTGTGTGCTGGTTCTGGAAGAAAGCAAAATTGCATGCAATGAGATTCTGGGGGAAATGGATTTGCTACCTAATAGAAGCACCTTCCTTGATGAAATGGCTAATAATAAGTACATGTGGTGGGAGAGTTATTATTATTTATTAAGTTTCATTTGTTTACAAAGTAACTGGAATACACCATCCAGAAGTGCATGAGGCTCCCTTTTCCATTCATGAACAAAAATAGACCCATTTTCTTTAAACATAGGCTTCTTGGAAACATGGGAATAGGAGGAACTAAAACCTCTTTTGCAGACCTTAGGATCCCTTTAATTCTATAGCTAATGGTTCCATAGCTAGTCCCTTGGATCCTAAAATACTAAATATAGAGAATCTTCAGTGTATAGCTAAAGAATGCTGAAATATTAGATTGAATTACTCAGGACCACAGTCAAGACCTGTCAAGTGCAGTAGATAGAGCACTAGGCCTGGTGTCAGAAAAACTTAGTTCAAATCTGGCCTCAGATACTCACTAGGTGTGTCATCTTGGGTAAGTCACTTCCCTCAGTCTGTCTCAGTTTCCTCATCTATAAGATGGAGGAAATGGTACCTCTTAGAGTTCTAGTAAGAGTTAAATGAGATAATATTTGTAAAAGTGCTTAGCACAATGCCTGGCACAAAGTAGATGTTATATAATTATATAAATGCTTATTCCCCATTTACAGGATGATTTAAAATTTAGAGAATACCATACTTCAACATATTATTTCGCTTGAACTTTGATGACTTTCATGTAAGATTAGTAGTGCATACCCTATATCAAGATAAGGTCTAAATGAGTATATGATTTAGACATAAAGGGGAATACTATAAGCAAATTAGGGGAACATGGGATAGTTTATCTGTCAGATGTATGGATTAAGGGAAGAATTTATGACAAAACAAGAGAAAAAGAACATTATAAGATATAAAATAATTATTTTTTATATTAAATTAAAAAAAGGTTTCGTACAGACAAAACCAAGGCAACCAAGATTAGAAGGGAAACAACAAATGGGGGGGGGGGTTTCCATCAAATTCCCCAGATTCCTCAAATATATGGAGAAATGAGTCAAATTTATAAGATTATAAGTCATTTTCCAACTGAAAATGGTCAAAAGATATAAACAGGCAGCTTTCTGATAAAGAAATCAAAGCTTTCTTTAGTCATATGAAAAAAGTCCTAAATCACTTTTGATTATAAAAATCAAAATTAAAACAACTCTGAGGTATCCCCTCAACTTTAATAGACTGGCTAATAGGGTAGAAAAGATAAAGGATCAATTTTGGAAAAAATATATAAAAATTTGGACACTAATGTATTGTTAGCAGAGTCGTAAACTGATCCAACATTCTGGAGGGCAATTTGTAACTATTGTTAACAAAGAGCTATAAAACTTCTGTATACCATTTGATCTACTAATAACACTACTATGTCTGTAAACCAAAGAGAGGGGAAAAATGGAAGCGGATCTTTTTGTACAAAAATATCTATCACAGTTTTCCTTTGGGTGGCAATTTAAATTGGAAATTGCTGGAGTTTGTAATTATAAGATTGGGTGAAATATGTTCACCCTCTCCATATCCTACATGATATCAGAACTTTTAATCACATCCTCTCTTAGATTCCATGTTTACAAATTAAAGGAACCTATTTTTTCCCAGTTTTCCTTTAAAACAAATGTTCTAAGAATTATCTTTATGGATGACAATTATTTTCTTGATAGTGGGTAATCTATTCTAAATTTCTTTAAGTTACAGGTTCTGTTTCAAGTTTCCTTCTTTTTTGTTTGTGTAAAAACCCAAATACCTCTAATCACTCTATCCTCCCAAGGGTTATTTCCTAAGGAAGAGAGTAGGAGGGCAGGGAGGGAAGTCCTACATGGTTAAGGGATTATTGTTGTATAGGCTAAGTGAGAATTGAAAGTGAATCTGTCTTTCATGTCCAGTTTGGAGAAAAGAGAGACATCCTGCCTCTATTTCAGTTACTCAACTAATATGAAAAATCAAAGATAATGACTGTGGGAAGAAGCCCTTCTGTATGGATAATAATTTTCTTGAGAATTACTCCAGAATCAGAAAAGTAATATACCATAATAAAGGGCTAAATTTGGAGTGAAGGAAAAGTAGCGTCAAAATTTGCCTTGGACACATTATTTTCTATATGACTTCTAGGCAAGTCATTTGATTTTTCTTAGACTGTTTTCACATATGCAAAAATGGGGATAATAATGGAACTCACTTCAGAGTATGGGTGTGAGGATCCCATGAAATAATACATGGGAAGTATTTTACAAAAATAAATTGATAATGATGTTTTAGAAACCATCCATAAGTTACAAGGGAAATATAACTTCACAGTTGAGCATTCAGTGCTTGAAATGTTGATCTCTGAACAATTGGACACTGATTCAATAAGGTTTTGGGGAAGATTGGCAGAAATGGAATTTAAATGACCCAGACAAAAACAGATAATGGATAAATCTCTTAAGAGAGATTTATAAAAGAATGATTATATCTTTTGTATACTTCTGGATGTTGTAAGTCATTTTTGGAACATCATAAAGCTTTTAGCTCTTGCTTGGCAGAGCTCGCTGCAGGAAAGTTTTAGATCTCATAGTTAGAAAGTGTCTTTGAGGATAAGTAGTCTTCATTTTACAGATGAGAAAACTGAGGCTTTGAGAGTTTAAGTGACTTGATAGCTGGGTGTCGTGATATGCTAGGCTTGACTATCAAAGATTTACTAGCTATGTGAACCTGGACAAATCCATCTAATTCTCTTGGTCTGTTTTCCCATTTGTAAAATGGAGATAAGAACATCAACATTAGATACTTAATAGTTTTGTAATTCTGGGTAAGTCACTTATACCCCATTTGCTTAATTTTTATCATCTATAAAATGGGGGTAATAATAGCAGTTACCTACCAGGGTTGTTGTGAGGATAGAGAAAATAATTGTTAAGCACTTAGAACAGTGCGTGACACATCTTCCTGAGTTAAAATCCCTCCTCCAACACTTATTAGCTGTGTGACCCTGGGCAAGTCAGTTTTTATAAGTAAGTGATTTATAAATATTAGCTCATGTTAGAATAATTTAAAAATACATACTTTATTGAATTGTTTCCATCCTATTTGACTCAACTCTTGGTGACCATATTTTGGGGTTTTCTTTGCAACAATTCTGGAGTGGTTTGCCATGTCTTTCTCTGGCTCTTTTTTAATAAGTGAAGAACTGAGGCTCAGGGTCACACAGCTAATAAGTGTTGGAGGAGAGATTTTAACTCAGGAAGATGAGTCTTCCTGATTCCAAGACCAATTCTATATTCATTGTACCATTGTAAGCACTATATGAATGTTTACTATTTTTGCTTTTATTGTTGTAATTGCTGTTATTGTTGTTATTATTGTTGTCCAACTAAAAAATAATAAGTGATACTACCAGAATTTCTACCTAATCCCTCTGAATCCAAACTCAGAGTTTCATACTGCATCATGATATTGGGCCAGGTGGGAGTAACTGAGTTTGCCCTCTCATCCTGCTGTTCCTTTGCACAAAGGATAAATTTATATCTCACAACTCCTCTCCTAAGTCTATATGGTTAACTCTTTCACATCATTTAGAAATTAATCAAGTAATCAAGCCACATAAGCACTTGATGAAAGACAATGATTTTGAGATTCATACTTTAGTGATTGACACCCATTGTGGAACAACTCTAGACACTTCCACAGTGTTGGAATAAATTCACACAGCTTGTAGAAGAAGAATTTCCCTGAGGTCAAGGACTATTTTGTTTGTGTCTCTGCATATAGAGTCTTAGCACTCTGTATATGAGAGGTTCTTAATCAATGCTTAACTTAATGAAAGAAACAAAACACAAAAGGAATGTTTTCCTGGAAGTCCTATTTATGACTAGGTAGCCATGTTTGAGATAGTTTGTAAGTGATCAAAGTAAAGATATAGAGTTCCTTTACTAACTCTAGAGATAAAATATACCAACCCACTTTTTTTACCATTTTAATGACCAAGTCTACTAACCATGGGACCTTGAGCAAGTCATTTAACAGAAACTGTGCTTATTCACAGGAAGATGGTTATATGTCTGGTACTAGGGCAGATTTACATCATTATGTCCTAAAATCATGAACATAGACTGATAGAGTATCCCAGAATCAGCTGTAACTGAATGGTTAAGAGCATTGGGAGTGGGGGTGGGGGCAGCTGGGTGGCTCAGTGGATTGAGATCCAGGCCTAGAGACGGGAGGTCCTAGGTTCAAATCTGGCCTCAGACACTTCCCAGCTGTGTGACCCTGGGTAAGTCACTTGACCCCCATTGCCTAGCCCTTACCACTCTTCTGCCTTGGAGCCAATACACAGTATTGACTCCAAGATGGAAGGTAAGGGTTATTTAAAAAAAAAAAAAGAGCACTGGACCTAGAGTCAGGAAAACCTTGGTTCAAATTCAACCTCAAACACTTCCTAGCTGTGTGACCCTAGGCAAGTAACTTAACCTCTGACTGCCTCACAAAAAGATTCACTGAAAAACAAAAGGCAAACTACTCCAATATCCTTGCCAAAAAAAAATCAACCCATAGATAGCTATGATCCATCAAGTTTCCAAAGAGTTGGACATGACAATAACAAATAGACAAGTAGTGTGAAATCTGGACGGAGCCTTAGAGCTTCATTTTGCAGAGGAGACAACTGAGTCCTACAGAGTCTAAATGATTTGTTTCAAATCATAAAATTACCAAATAGTAGAGCTGGGACTAGAACCCATGCTATGAGGGCTCTTTCTGATACTTTTCTATGACTTCTTTACCAAAAACAGAATAACTGGCAGATCTCTTAGGGTCATTGAATAATCCATCTTGATATCAGTATTAAAAAAAAAAAAAAGAAACCACCATGATAATTATGTCAGTGATCTTGATTATAACTCAAACCATCTTAATTTTCCATAACAATAACAAATATCATTAAGAATCATTTTTACTTGACCAATGTACAGAATTAGAATCAAGGCAAAAATGCAATTAAGTGACCCAGGAAGAGGTCAGATTAGTTCTATCTTTTGTTTGGGGAGAGGGGAGGGAAAGATCACATGAAAAAAAAAACAGTGGGAATTATTATTAAACCAATGTGACAGTTTTTTTTCTCTTTTTTAATTTCAGGGTCCTTTAGTGCACTTCAGTTAACCCCAGTACAATAAAATGACAGTTAGATAGAACTGGAATTGATTGTAAAATGTAACCATTTGAACAAACTGTACCCTCTACAGTCATAAATAGAATACAATTGCATAGAAGATAGATCTTATTACTGTCACTTCTTTTTATGATCCTCTGTGTAGTCATAGACTACTTTAAGTTTACACATCAGACCACAGCCTGGTTTCCTCCAGTTGCCCCATACCAGTTCCAGCAGCTGGTTTATTCTGGCATAGGGCCATTTTCCCCCCTGTCAACTTCGATTAAGTCAAATTAATTCTAATTTCAATACTGACAAAGATTTTGTTTGACAGCCTATGTGACCTCTGGTTTCCTCACAAGGACATGGACTTTATCTAAAAAATAAAAGTAAACTGTCTTTGGGAAGAGAGCAAAGGAGAAGGTGATGGTTTCACTATTTCTATTGAAGACAAGAGGAAAACAATGAGACTTTCACTGTGGTATAAGACGTGTGAAACCGGAAAAAAATGAATTACCTCACAGTAATGGTGGCAAGATTTCAGAATTTGTTACCAATAGCCCATTTTCTAGTAGACTTTTAGGAAAGAGGTAAACACCTGTCATTTGGCATAATAATAACAATAGCTAATATTTACCTAGAACTTATTATATGCCATACACTGTGCTTAACACTTTACAGTTATTAGCTCTTTTCATCCTCATGTCAACCCTGGATGGTAGGTAATATTATTTTCCCCATTTTTCAGATAAAGAAATTGATATGTATATAGAGGTTAAGTGATTTGCCCAGGGTCACACAACTAGTGTCTGAGGTCACATTTGATCCTCAGGCTTCTTGAGTTCTCTATCCATTATACCATGTAGCATCCCCTGGCACTGGAATACAGTCCTGACTTGATGTTATAGAACTGACAAGGTAACCTTTTGCTGCCCTCTTTAGTTCTATGACCTGTTAGTTTTCTTCTGAAGTGAGAAATGAAGATTCTGTGAAACCTATGATGGGGAAAAAAATTCTACCATCAAAAGAGGGGGAAAAATGGTCACCTATTGTAGAAATCAACATTTATTTTCATTGTTATTGTTTTGTTTTGTTTTATTTTGGAGATTCAGACCTGTGTCTGGTGAGAGAAATTCTTAGTGTGAAAATTTCCTCCACTGATATAGGTTGGCCACACATCTATGATGTTGTCCTAGAGAATTCTCCAATGAGCCTTTGGGATTGACTTGCCCAGGGTTACACAGCCAGTATGTGTTAGATTCAGGACTTGATCCCAGAATCTCTACGGCTAGTCATTCAGTATTCCATGCTGCTAAGATGCTATCCTTTCCTAAAAATTCTATTCAGTTGCTTGATTATAGCATGGAGGGGATCCTAGGTTCCTGATTCCTAGCTTTGTGTTGGCTGTCCCTTGTGCTTGCAATGTTCTTCTTAATTTCTGTTTCCTGGAGTCCATTTAACAAATTATCTTATTCCAATAACTAATTCATACATGAGTTTTCCAAAATTTTATGATTCATGTTGTCTCTCTCTTTCCCCTCCTCCCTCTCCCTTCCCAGAGTTGACAAGCAATTCCAATGGGAATTGTATTATCATGGAGTCCATATTCCTAAATTCAAGTCAAGCATCACCTTCTAGATAGAGTCTTTCTTCTTCTAGTTCTTCACCTAGTTACTAATGTCTCTCCAAAAATTACCTGACATTCATTTGTGTCTGTGAATGTGTTTATGTATATGTGTGTATGTATGTGTGGGTACAAGTCTCCCTCAACAGAAGGTAAGCTTCTTGACATTAGAACCTGTTTTACTTTTTTTCTTTGTATCCCCAATCTTTAGCACAGTTCCTAGTATACAATTTACCAATATACAGTAGGTACTTAATAAGTGTTTGTGGATTGATCAATTAATTGGTTGATTCTGCCTAGTGGAATTCCTCTGTGACAATGTGAAAAAAAAATTCAGATACTTCTGTATTAGTCTTTCAATCAAGCAGTCAGTTCCTTAGTCATGTCCCCTCTCCTGCCTGGCACGCCTCTCTTCTGCTTTGGTTTTTTTGTGGATCTATCCTCCTTCCCCATATATCTGGAAATCTCTATACTTGGAATAGACTAGGCTAGAAACTTCACCTTTCTAGATTATTTCAAGATCCTTTAATCTCTCAAGGTTGGAAAACAAATCAGATTGGCTGAGTAGAAGGAGCCTTCCTTTCCCTATAAAACAGCTGAGATGCTCTAACCCAAGTGTCTATGAAAACTGAGCTGAGCCAGCTGCACATCATGACTTCAGAAGCTGCCTGTGCTGCCCTGAAATCTAGACCCCCAAATCCTAGACTGCATTGGATTTTAATCAGTAGTGATCATATCCTGAGACTCCCATATCCCTAAAGCATTTTTCCTCTTCCCTTTCTCAGTTTTCTTTTTGAGTTTTAGTTTGACCTCAGTGTGAAAGAATCACTGGGCTGCCCTAATACTCTTTACATTTAAGGGAGCATGGCACAATGAAAAGAGATCTGAACTATAAATCAGAAGAGCTGGATTCAAATCTCAGCTTTGCTACTAAATATCTGTATGACCCTAAGCATGTCACCCAAATTCTTTGAACTATAGTTTCCTCATTTGTAAATTCAAGAGAATAGACTAGATGATCTCAAAGATCACTTCTACTTTTATTCTATGATTCCATGATCTGTATAATCCTTCCTTCTACTCTTGGGTATCTTCACTTAAGTCTTCCCTTTTGACTCTTCCCTCAGAGATACCAAACAAAATGGCCTGTACTTTTTAGCACTACTTAGCTCATTTAATTCTTCTGTGAAGCAGCTTATTTTCCCAGCAATGATCTTTGTTAATGTTGGAGTCTGTATGGGGAATGCTACACTCTGGAAGTGGGGAAAAAGTATTGATTCTTTTGATCACATGTGTTATTCTTTGTTCTGTAGAAGGTCCAAGAGCTAATGAGAATGCTAAGGATAAAGCAGACATACTGCATGATTCAAACTATATGCATAGATAAATAATATATAAGAGATTCCTATAAAAATATGAGTCTGAAATAAAAAAAATATTAAAATGAGAATCATTCCATTCAAAATACTTCCCTTAGAATGATATGCAATTTCCCAAAGATGACTTAATTGATTAAAACACTTGGGAGACCTCATGGTGCAAAAGAATAAGTACTGGATTTGAAGGCAGAGAACTTAGGTTCAAATCCTGACTCTATGAACCCTTTTTATAAGTTTTCACATATCTCAGTATCAGTTTTCTCAACTGTAAAGTAGAAAACCTAGATAAATTGTTATTCAGTCATTTTTTTAAGTCATATCCAACTCTTCATGATGCCATGTAGGGTTTTCTTGCTAAAGATACTACTTCAATATCTTTGCCAAAATGGGGCCATGAAGAATTGGACACAATTGAAATGGCTAAACAACATCAAGACATCAGTAAGGGCTAGGCAACGGGGGTTAAGTGATTTTCTCATACTGCCAAGAAGTTCCTGAAGCCAGATTTGAACACCAGGACCTTATCTACTGAGCCACCTTGCTGTCCCACCCCACTCTTTTTTTTAATAGCCTTGCCAAGATTTTGCCAAAAATATTTCCTAGCTTGATTGCTTTTCTGATATTATTCACCAGCATTATTTCTGACTATTGGTTATTTATAAAAATCAAGTATATTCTCAATGTAAATTTTCCAACATTGAGCTTATTAAAAATATTGTAGTGTGGTCTATGGGAATGGGAACTATTCCTGGAGTCATGAAATCTGATTCTCTTGCCACCTTGTTAATGAGTTCAAGAAAGGCCCTTCTGTTCTCAGAGTCTCGGTTTATTCATAGCACAATATAATGGAGGGAATATTCATTCCAGTATTTGTTTTCCATTGGACCTTGGTTAAAATTATTTTTCTTTTCAAGAGCTTAGCTTTCTCATCTGGCAAGAGAAGAATGGTTGGGTAAATTTTTCCTTCCATATTTGAAATGCTACAATCTTACAAATAAGGTGGATCTGAATTAGGTTATGTTGTGGTCTATTATCTACTCAAATGTTTTAGAAAGAAGCTCTGGAGGCAAGTCCAAAAGAGAGGAGCTGCCAAAATATTTTTTGAGCAACGAAAGCATAAGGTAAAAAAAAAGACTAACATTTTGATGTAACTTCTTTCAAAAGGTAAACTGTTTTAGTAATATTTATAGGTTTTAGGATGCTTGTGAAACTATGAAAGGGAGTTGCAATGGACCCCAAGAAGATGGAGTTAGGAAAAATATTCTCAAATTTTGAGTAAATCTAGGGATTGGAACTAGACCTGTGATTCCCCTGATTTGGGGGACATTTGACAAATAACTACCTTTATGACATCAGTTGGGACCTTCTCTGAAATTTATAAGTAGTATTAGCCAGCCAGATAGCCAGCCAGCCAGCCAGACAGATAGACAGATAGACAGATAGTTAGACAGATAGATAGATAGCTAGATAGATAGATAGATAGATAGATAGATAGATAGATAGATAGATAGATAGATAGATGGATGGATGGATAGAAACTTACAAACATGCAAACATAAATACATACATGCATGCATACATAATACAGTTATTAAGTTCTTGGGCAGCTAGGTGGTCCAGTGAATATATTTAAGAAGATTCATCTTCCTAAATTCATATCTGACCTTAGACACATGACATAGCACCTAAACCTGTTTGTCTCAGCTTCTTCATCAGAAAAAAAAGGAGCTAGAGAAGGAAATGGAAAATTACTCTAGAATCTTTGTAAAAAAAAGCAAATGAGGTCATAAAGAGGACACAACTGAACAAATTATTAAAGTCTTAGTGTGTGTGACATACATAGGAAGTTGTCTAGCACACCAAATTGTCTAGAGGTTAAATGATTGCACAGGTCAACAATCAGCATTTGTCAGAGGCAAGACATGACCTAGTTCTTCTGGCTTTCTGAGGTCTCCATGACATCTCTGAAAACATGCAGAATAAATCAATAATGGAAGCAAATAATTTGGAAGGCAACCAGTTATTGACTCTTTTAAGATGTTTCCAAAAAGAAGGAATTATGTAAAAATAAAGATCACAGAAAGCATTTTTACAAAAATAAAAAAAGGTAAATGGTAACCACTAGTATCTTGACAGCAAGAAGCCCATATCTATATTTCCTTGTTTATATAAAATATTTATGATAATGGTCTTAAACACATATCAAGGACATCCAATATGAAAACTTGAGAAGAAAATGAGCAGGCGACCTTAGCAAATGATTCTGTATTACAGATCACTCCATCATATTCACACAGCTAATTTAGAGATAAAAAAAAGTAGAAATTTTTCTGTTAATTGATTTTTAAAAAATTGACTCTATGGAACAAAAGTTCTGACATTTTAAATGAGACAATAATTTAAATGAGAAAGTTTTAAATCAGACTATCTCAGGCATGTGTTAAGCATATTAAAGTCTATGACAATTCAATGGAGACAACCATGTTCAAATACCCTCTAAATCTAAAAACCATAACTAAAGTATTTTCCAATGTCATGGAGGATTTCTTGTGCAGAGTCCAATCAGAATGAAGTTTCCTCATCAATAATGAAGTTCTCTAAAGACTCCTATATGCTAATAACATTTGAATAATTTTAGAAGATTCTGGAGTCTCCCCAGTGAAATTTGTAATAATGAAAAAGAGATTGATTAAAACATTTACAGTGGAAAACAAATGAAAGAATAATGCATGGTACTCAGACAATGACAGGTATTTAGAAAGGCAGACATATTGCATTTAATCCAAAATTTATAGGTGTTCAGAGGAAACACGTTTCATTGGTCTGAGGGCTTGCCAAACCTTTTTCAAGACTGCTCATCTTCCTTTTAGAGTGCATCTACCACCAAGTTCTTACCTATGACTTCAAGAAGCTACAGAATATGCTGTGGTCACATCCAAGTAAAATCCATCTGGGCAGGCAGACTAAACCAGGTTGAGGGTAATCAATAGGCCTCCAATCCTTAGTGAGTAAAAGTTTCTACCTCAATTATGTGAAGACTTCCTCTGACTAAATAGGGTCCAATGACCATGAAACAGGTGATATTGAGCTTGGTTAGACATCAAAAAAGTCAAGGTCATCCATTGCATCCAGAGTCATCACCAATCATTTTGACTTTTGCTTTGCCACTGAATTTTGATGACTTTGGAAGAGTGGGACCAATGAACAATTTATACAACTCTGAATCACTTAAATTCAATTTATGCATAGGTTAAAAAACAATATCAGTGATGTCATTTTTGGTCCTCTTTGCATATAAAGGACAACAACCACCAAATATACATATCTTCAATAGATGCCATGGACAATATGGATAGAGCTCTGAAATGGAATCAAGAATTGATTTTAAATCCTGCCTCATTTGAAACAGCTATATGCCTTTGAATAAGGTACTGGCTAATTGTAGCCTTAAGTTTCTCATCTGTAAAATGAGAAGATTGGATTTGATGGCCTCTAAGGTCTCTTCAAGCTTTAAATCTATGATCTGATGAGTTGGGATCACAATTTAATAGCAAGACACTGAATTGGATTTCACTTTGGAAAATTCAGTGATTTCACTGACTTTAAGCTATTCACTGCTACAAAAGCTGATCTTTTAAATACCAGAATTCTCCTAATAGCATGTTATTTCTCTGAATCATGGATCAGCAAGATCCCAGAAGAAACACTGGGGGTTACTCAATAGACAAGAAGAAAATACATAGTGAATAAAAACAAGCTATGGTATATTATTAATTCTGACTTATTCAGAGGATCCAAAACATTTTAATGTTTGTTAAAGACTTAATAAATAGTAGTATAAAAATGTATTCAAGGGCATGTCATGAGTATGAAAATAAATAGATGTATAATCTGAATGGTACATTCAGAAACTATTAAAAGAGCCAGAAGATCTTTACATTTTATTTCTATTTTTAAAAATATATGCAAAACAGATCCAAACATTTTCTTTTTTAAAAAATCAGACATTTTATTTTCCCAATTTCATATAATAATAATTTTCAACATACTTTATCCAAAATTATTAGATCCAAACTGACTCCCTCCTTACTTTTCCTCCCCTCACTTGGGTATGATAAGCAATTTGATTTGGGTTATGCATGTGTTATCATACAAAATTCACTTCCATATTGGTCATTGTTGTAAGAGAATAGTCATACAAAAAAAAACCCACAAAATAAAACTGTAAATAAATGTATGTTAAATATATTATGCTTTTCTCTGCATCTGACCCCAAAAATTCTTTCTCTCCAGATGGATAGCATTCCCAGTCATAAGTCCTTCAGAATTGCCCAAGATCTTTGCATTGCTGAGAATAGCCAAGTTTTCACAGATGATCACTGTATAGTATTGCTGACACTGTGTACAATGTTCTCCCATTTTTGTTTGTTTCTCTCTGCATTAATTCATGTAGATTTTTACAGCTTTTTCTGAAATCATTCCTATAACACAATAGTATTCTATCACCAACATATATTACAGTTTGTTCAGCCATCCCCTAATTGATGGACATCCCCTCAATTTCTAGTTCTTTGCTTTCACAAAAAGAAGTATTATAAATACTTTTCTACAAATAGGCCTTTTCCCATTTTTATTATCTGTTGGGGATATAGACTTAGAAGGGATATTAATGGATCAAATAGTATGCATAGTTTTATAGCCATATTGACATAGTTCCAAATTGCCCTCCAGAATGGTAGGATCAGTTCCCAACTCCAACCACAATGCATTAGTGTCCTAATTTTGCCACATCCCCTCCAACAATGATTAATTTCCATTACTGTCAAAATGACTAATCTGATAGGTTATCTGTTAGAGTTGTTTTAATTTAAATTTCTCTAATCAAGAGTGATTTAGAACATGTTTTCATACAATTATTGATAGCTTTGATTTCTTCATCTCAAAATTACTTGTTTGTATCTTTTGACAATTTATCAATTGGGAATGGCTTGTAGTCTTATAAGTTTGATTTGTTCTCTATAGATTTGAGAAATGAGACCTTTATCAGAGAAATTTGTCATGATTTTTTTTGCCCAGTTTATTGCTTCCCTTCTAATGTTGGTTACATTGGTTTTGTTTGTACACAAATTTTTTTTAATTTAATATAATCCAAATTATTCACTTTACTTTTTATACTGTTCTCTATCTCTTTTTCAATCATAAAATTTTCCATCCTCCAAAAATCTGCCAGGTAAACTATTTTACTCTTTATATCTAAATCATATACCCATTTGACCTTATCTTGGTAAAGGATGTAAGATATTAGTCTATACTTAGTTTCTGCCATATCATTTTCCATTTTTTCCAGCAGTTTCTGTCAAATAGTGAGTTCTTATCCTCAAACCTGGGGTCATTAGGTTTATCAAACACTAGGTTGCTAAGGTAATTTACCCCAGTATGTTGTGTATCTAATTTACTCCATTGATCTAACATTCCATTTCTTAGCCAGTACCAGAATGTTTCGATGATTGCTGTTTTATAATAGAGTTTGACATCTGATACTGTTAAGCCCCCTTTCTTCATATTTTTTCATTAATTCCTTTGGTATTCTAGACTTTTTCTTCTTCCAGATGAATTTTATTATTTTTTCTATATCTATAAAATAATTATTTGGTAATTTGATTGGCATGGCACTAAATAAGTGAATTAATTTAGGCAGAATCATCTTTTTTATATTAGCTCAGACTACCCATGAGCAATTAATATTTTTCCATTAGTTTAGATCTGATTTTGCTTGTGTGAAAAATGTTTTGTAGTTGGGTTCATATAATTCCTCTGTTTGTCCTGACAAGTAAATTCCCAGGTATTTTACATTGTCTATAGTTATTTCAAATGGTATTTCTCTTTCTATCTCTTGCTGCTGAATTTTTAAGTAATATATAGAAATACTCATGACATATGTGGATTTATTTTATATCCTGCAAATTTATTAAAGTTATTATTTCAACTAGTTTTTTAGTTCATTATCTAAATATGCAAGGAATGATAGTCTAGTTTCCTCATAATCTACTTTAATTTCTTCAATTTCTTTTTCTTTTCTTATTGCTAAAGCTAGCATGTCTAGTACAATATTAAATTATAATATGTTAATGGACATCCTCGATTCACTCCTTATCTTATTTGGAGGACTTCTAACTTATTCCCATTACAGTTGATACTTGATGATGGTTTTAGGTAGATCCTACTTATCATTTTAAGGAATGGCCCATTTATTCATTGTTTTCTTGTATTTTTTAAATTGAATTAAAATTATTTAATTAATTGTTTTAAAATATTTTTCCATGATTACATAATTCATGTTCTTTCCATCCCCTCCTCCCAACCCAACCCCCCTTCTGATGTTTTTAATCAGAATGGGTATTATATTTTGTTGAAGGCTTTTTCTGTATCTATTGATATAATCATGCAGTTTCTGTTAGTTTTGTTATTGACATGGTCAGTTATGTTGATAGTTTTTCCAATATTAAATCATAGTGAATGATCCTTGTGATATATTGTTGCTGTATTCTGGTTAGTATTTTATTTAAATTTTTCATCTATACTCATTAATGAAACTGGTCTATAATTTTCTTTCTTTGTTTTTGCTCTTCCTGGCTTAGGTGACAAGTACCTTATATGTGTCAAAAAATAATTTGGTAGGATTCCTTCTCTACCTATTTCCCCAAATAGTTTATATTATATTGGTGTTATTTATTCTTTAAATGTTCAATAGAATTCACTTGTGAATCTGTCTAGCCCTGGGTTGTTCAATTTCTTTCTCTGAGATAGGCTTATTTAAGTATGCTACTTCCTCTTTTATTAATATAGGCAATTTATATATATATTTTAATATTCATATATTGTGCTTAGACTGTCAGATTTGTTGGTATATAATTGGACAAAATAGTTCCAAATGGTTGTTTGAATTTCCTCTTCATTGGTGGTGAGTTCACTGTTTTCATTTTTGATACTGAGTATTTGATTTTCTTTTTGCTATATATGAATGATAAAAATTTTCCCCTAAGTACTGGTTTGGCTATAGCCCCTAAATTTGTATATGTTGTCTCCTCATTGTCATTCTCCTTAATGAAACTACTGATAGTTTCTATAATTTGTTCTTTGATCCACTACCTTTGTAGCATTAGATTATTTAATATCCAATTAATTTTTATTTGTCTTTTCATGGGCCCTCATTAATTATAATTTTATTGCATTATTATCTGAAAAGGATACATTTCTTATTTCTACTTTTCTGAATTTGGTTGTGAAGTTTTTATGCCCTAATACATGTTTAATTTTTGTAGAGGCATGTACCCCTGAAAAGAAGGTATGTTCCTTTTCTGTTCCCTTTCAGTTTTCTCAAGTGATCTATTAGTTCTATTTTTTTTCTAAAATATTCACTTCCATCACTTCTTTCTTGTTTATTTTTTTGGTTTGACTTATCTAGATCTGACGGGGGAAGTTGAGGTCCACCACTAGTTTAGTTCTTACTGTCTGTTTCCTCCTGAAGCTTATTTAATTTCTCTTTTTAAAATTTGGAGGCAATATCATTTGGTGTATATATGTTTAGTATTAATATTATTTCATTGTCTATTCTACCTTCTTTATCCCTTTTAATCAGATCTATTTTTGCTTTAGCTTTGACTGGAATCATGATTGCTATTATGGCTTCTTTCCAACTTCAGATGATGCACAATAAATTCTTTTCCAGGCCCTTACCTTTATGGTATGTATGTGTGTGTGTGTGCATGTGTACCTCAAATGTGTTTCTTGTAAACAATATATCATAGAATTCTGGTTTTTAATTCACTTTGCTATATGTTTCCATTTTATGAGTGAGTTTATCCCATTCACATTTATTGTTATGATAGCCAACAGTGTATTCCCCTCCATCTTATTTCCCCCTTTTCAACTTCCTTTTTGGCCTTTCACTCTGTCCTTCCTCAGAAGTATTTTGATTTTAATCAAAACCCCCTACTTTCCTATCCCTTCTATTACCCCTGTCCTTGTCTTCCTCCCCTCCTACTTTTCTATAATCTATACCCAAATGAGGTTGTTATTCTCTCTCTGAGCCAATTATTATGACAGTAATAATTAAAGTTTAAGCATTCTCTATCATTATCCTCATTTTCCCCTCTACTGTAATAGGTTTTCATGCTTCTTTAGGTGAGATAATATCCCATTCCACTTTCCCCTCCCTTTTCTCTCAGTGCAATACTCTTTTTCACCCATTTGATTTTTTCACCCTAATCAGCTTACCTCAACACCATTTGTCTATGAATATTCTTTTTAACCTCTCTAATACAGATAAAAATTTTAAGAATTATAAATATCTTTCTACATTGGAATATAAATAGTTTTACCTTACTGAATTCTTTAAATTTTCTCTTTTTTACTTACCTTTTTAGGCTTCTCTTAGATCTAATGTTTGGACATTAAATTTTCTATTTAAGTCTGTCCTTTTCATCAGGAATGTTTGGCAATCTTCTGTTTTATAAAATGACCACCCCCCCTCTAAATGAATATACTCAGTTTTTCTGGGGAGGTGATTCTGGGTTGCAAAATCAAATCTTTTGCCTTCTAGAATACCATATTCTAAGCCCTTCTGATTCTTATTGTGGAGACTGCTAAATCCTACATAATCCTGACCATAGCTCCATAGTATTTGAATTATTTCTTTCTGGCTGCTATCAGTATTTTTTCCCTTGGCAGGAAGAGGCTCTTCAATTTTTCTATAACATTTCTAGGAGTTGTCATTTGTGGATTTATTATTTCTGGAGGTGATCTGTGGATTCTTTCAATTTCTATTTTACTCTCTTTTTCAAGAATATCTTGGCAATTTTATTTGATAATGCCTTGTATTTCTAGGATTTTTTTATTGTGACTTTCAAGTAGTCCCATAATTCTTAAATTGTCTTTCCTGAATATATTTTCCAGGTCAGTATTTTTTAAATTAGATATTCCATGATGTTTCTGGTTTTTTTTTATTCTTTTGATTTAAAATATATATATTTCTTGATGTTTCATGAAGTCATTAGCTTCTAATTGCCCAACTCGAATTTTTAAGAAATTATTTTCTTCCATGATCTTTTTATCCTCCTTTTCCATCTGGACAATTCTGCTTTTAGAGCTTTTTTTCCTTCTTGCATTGCTTTCATTTCTCTTTCCTATTTTTCTTTGTCTCTCTTAATTGAATTCTGAAATCCTTTGTGAGCTCTTTCTGAGGCTGAGATGAATTCGTCTTTCTTTGAAGTTTCACTTGTATTTGCTTTGTATTCACTATCCCCTTCTGTGTCTGTCTTGTTCTTCTTTGTCACCATGAAAATTTTCTATGGTTAGGTTTCTTTTTTATGTTTGCTCATTATCCCATCATTTTTCTTGACTTTCCTTTTAATCATGGAGATGGACTCTATTCTCAGGGTAGAAAGGGCACTTTCTTAAACTTCAGTTTTTCCTTGCTACTTCCCTTAGCTCTATTTCTGGGTTTCTGCAAGCTTCACTTATTCCAAAGTGGCATGATGGCTTATGGGCTGTGAACTCTGAAAGTCACTTTCCACTGCTGATTCAATCACCTTCTGGGGCCACTGAAAGCTTGGAGAGCTCATAGTACTGTGAGCTACACTATGCTAGGGCAGGGTCTTTTGGTCTTGCTCTGGACTTGATTAGATTGAGTTTACTGTGTATAGCTTTGCCCTGAGGCTTGCCTTGAGCTTAGATAAGGCTCCAGGTCTTGCTCTGGGTTTACACAGGCCAGCCTTAATTTTTACTGTCTTACATTGGGATTCTGGATCTCACTGAAGACTTGGGCAAGAGCTCTGGAGCTCCCCTTGGCTTGTAACACCTAGATACCTTGCCAAATACTTTGTGATAGGTCTTGAGGCCTTGGTTTGGGCTCAAACAAGGGCTCAGAGCCTCCCTCTGGGCCTAAACCATCCAGGCACACTGTGGACAACCATGCACTAGGGCTTGGGTCCTTACTACTGACTTGTGCTGAGGCTTGGAACTTTAAAGAGTAGATGAGGGGTTGCACTGCTATTGGCTTAGATAAGGTCTCAGGATCTCAATATTGGATTGAGCCCAGGTTCAGAACCTGGGACAGTAGACATGAAGTGGGGGTGGGGGTACTGTTGGATTACTCCACTACTTCTTGGTGTGGGCTTCCTGCTGGCTATGTTCCCCTCTAACCCTAGTGAACCAGACCCTCTCTGCCTACCTTTCAAGTTGTTCTCTACATGAAAGTTGGAACACTCCATTCCCTTGTTAGTTCTTTCTCTCTATTATTTGTTTTGAAGCATTATTTTTAAGATTGGTTGGAGAGAATTTTCTTCATGGTTTGAACTTTATTTGCTTCTATTCTTCCATCTTGGCCAGTTTCCAACATTTAAAAAAATTATTTTTGAGTCTCAAATTCTCTCTTTCCCTATCCCACTGAGATCATAAGCAATCCAGTATAGATTTTACATGTATAATCATGTAAATATTTTTTTATAAGAAGACTTTTAGGATATTGGGTTGATTTATCATCCCAAACTAATAATGCTACTTGGACAAACATGGCTCAACTCTGACACTATGAACTTGGGTAAATCACTTAACCTCTCCAGAATTCAGTCTCCTCATCTGTAAAATAAGTATATTCAACTACTTGATCTTTAAGGTCCTTTCTGGCTCTAAATCTATGATTCTAAATTCATCAATGAGTTTCTATCTGTACCAGTGGAGGGAGTACAAACATAGATAAAAGCACAGATCCATATAAGAATCTAAGAAATGTTATTAAGAATCAGTCACATTGTACTTTGTAGTCACACCTTGTATATTAATTTAGACAAATCTAGGAACAAAAATGATATATTGCAATAATTTCTGAAAAATGCCCTCTAACTAATAACCACAGTTTTAAGTATTCATCAAAGAGATAAAAATGCATGAACTCTCCTTTGCTTTTCTGAGACTCTCTTACCCCAGAGTGGGTGATTAATACCTTGGTTGAATACATGTTTCTTTATGCATTGCTTGATGTTGTACTTAATGTATATTTGAACAAGATTATCTCTATAGTTGCATCTATCATAGTTTCTTTTCTCATTTTAACACATACAAGGGAGATAGCTTGTCTGAGAAGAACTTTGAAAACAAACTGTATTTTGCTCTACTGAGTCAAATGTTTAAAAACAAATGAACTAGGCAAATAACAGAATATGGTTTGTATTCTCTTTACCTCTCAATTAGTTGCGAGATAGAGTGCTCTGTACTGCGGAAAAATGTGCTAAAGCCTACAGATTCCTTCTCATATGACCTATGTAAGCAACTACTCCAGATGTACAAAGATGAAAAGGTTTTAGATTCTACATTACAAGGTGACTTCATAGAAATATTTGAGAAAGAAAATATCTCAAAAACTAAGGTTTACAAAAAACTAAGTTTAGTTTATCAAATCTGTCCCACCCCTACCCCAGCTTTACTTGGGTTTGTGTAAAGAGGCAACCTTGGAATACTACAATCAATTTTTCTTTTGACACATATTGCCTATGTTACCCCAAGCCAATCATTTCATCTCTTTGAGCTCTAGGCATCTCCCTTAAGTAATAAATTGCAGAAAAGATGATAATCTGCATTGCTAGAGGATGTTTCTTCACCTGAATGTTCTCTATGTCAGGAAAATCATAGATCTAACCCTTATCTTTAGCTTGATCCCCATCCAACTAATTAACTAACTAGTTAAATAATTATAAAAACCACCTACTAGTAATAAAAAAAAAACTTCAAAAATCAGAACAGAATTTATCATCTTTGCAGAAGTATAAATCTGTAGATGTACTTTTCTTTAACTCTCAACCCAAGTGTTTTCTTGGTTTTCCAAGATACTACTGTGTCCCCTTCAAAAATATCTTTTATTCCTCCTCAATGATTTTGTTTAAATTATTTTGTACATATATTATCTCTCATTAAAATGAAAAATCTTTGGGGGCAGCTTGGTGACCCAGTGGATATAGAGTTACGCCTGGAGAAGGGAGGTCCTGGGTTCAAATATAGTCTAGACACTTCCTAGCTGTATGACATAACCACAATTGCCTGGACCTTGGGGCCTTCTGCCTTAGAACCAATACATCCTATCAATTCTATGATATAAGGTGAGGGCTTAAAAAAAATGCAAAGTCCTTCAGATGGACTATTTTGCTTTTGTTTATATAACCAGCATAGTATTTAATACATTACAAATGCTTAATAAATAATTATTGAACATTTGATTAAAGAATATTGCAAAGATTGTGAGACTTATTCGATGCATTGGATAGTTTTCTGAACTTACATTTTCCCCTCCTCTTTCTTAGGCTTCATTTCAGGAAATAACGACTAGAATGGAAGCAAGAAGTACATTCAGAAATGTACACGAGCACACACACACACACACACACACACACACACACACACATAAGCACACACACGAGCACACAAAACCCAATACTTAAAAACCCCAACAGAAATAATAATTAAACATCAACTGTCTTTATTATTAATATGTTAATTTGAAGAGAAAATGCCATTTGGAGCAAGATTCAAGAAAAGAAAATATAATACATAGGCATAGATTGATTGATAACCACTCCTTTCCTCCCGCTTAACTTCAACTTTTTTTTTTCCTATTAATTACTGGCTAACTAAGCTTTGTAGAACTTCAAACCTACATTTTCAACCTGACTCCCTTCATACCATCACAGGTCTTCTCAGGCTCTTATTCTCTCATTTTGTGGAGGAGGAACACAAAGCCCAGAAAGAGAAGAAATGATTTGTCTAAAACCACAAAGCTAGTTAGTGACAGAAAAAATAGTAGGATCATTTCCTAACTCCCAGTTCAGTTTATTTTCTGCCACAGTATGCTTCCTCATTTGGGTTTTGATTACAGCACTTTATGTCTTCATTCAGATTTGCCCTTTTTCCATGAATGGGTGCAATCAAGAATCTCCCCAAGTTTTACTGAAGATATTTCCCTTAACACTCCCTCAGGTACATTTGAGGATAAAAAAAAGAAGCTATGTTAAATTGTTGACAGGAATAACTTACATTATTTTCTTAAAACCAGAATTTGGGTGCTTCAGAAAAAGAATTTGAGGAAAAATGTAAATTTCCCCTTTTTCATTACAAATTAGAATTTCCAGCTATGATATTTATTTCCTACATTGTAAAGAAGGAAAAGACTATGAGAAGGAAATTGCATTTGAGTTTCTAACACATAACTAAAGGCCACCCATAAGCAAGTGAAGATGAATAGCATTGATAATGAGTTTTACTTCTCAAAAAGACATTTAAAAAGAAGGAAATAAATTGGAGGATGGGGACCAGGAAATAGGTATATATAGTAAAATTCAATAATAGTCAATAAACATTCATCAAGTACCTACTATGTGCCAGGCACTGTGCTAAGTAAATTCTAGATGCAATAAATAATATATATATATATATATATCCTATATATTTTAAATAATATAAAAATACAAATACTAAAGAAGAAAGTTTCTTCCCTTGAAGAATCTACAGTCTCATTTCTTCTTGTTGTTGAAACATTTTTCAGTCAGGTCCAACACTTCATGACTCCATTTGGAGTTTTCTTGACAGAGATATTGAAATGTTTTGATATTTCCTTTTCCAGTTCATTTTATAGATGAGGAACCTGAGGCAAACAGAGTTAAGTGATGCCCAGGTTCACATTGCTATTAAGTGTCTGAAGCTAAATTTGAACTCAGGAAGATGAATTTTCCTCACTCTATTCCTGGCACTCTAGCCACTGAGTGTCCTACCTGCCCCTGAGAATTGAAAAGTTGGAAAGGTGGGAGAAGCTATCTGATGGGGTAGGGTATGTTTCAGAAGTCAGTCCACTTCTTATGGTGGAGAGTTCCCAAAGTTTTGTGGCCAGGTGAGAAATGAAAAAATGTCTGAACTAAGCTCTCTCCTTAAATGAAGGTTTGGAATTTGTGGTCCCACTTTTCCATCAGAGAGGCAGAGCAGTGAGGCAATAAGACCACCAAAGCTGATGAGATCTTCTAGAATGAAGAGGCTATCTCAATAATGTCTTTTCTGGGGCATGGTGAAGAAGTTAGTCAGAAGCATTACATAATTAGGGGAAAAAACAGCAAGAATCAGAAGGGATGTGTGTGTGTGTGTGTGTGTGTGTGTGTGTGTGTGTGTGTGTGTGTGTGTGTGTGTGTGTGTGTGTGTAGGAAAGAGAAAAAGTTGAGAGTCAGGTAGCATTAACATGAATCTGACTTACCTTGAGTTCCCTAAGTTGCTGCAGGCACCAGTTCCTATTCTTCATCATGCATTCTTCTACATCTGTAAAATTTTCATTTTTTATTTTCTCTATTACCCTTCCTGTCCTTCAGTTTCTTTTTTGTTAACCTAAAGTTGATTCCTTGTTTTATGACTGTGTTTTTCCTGAGAAAAGGGTCAAATGGACATGATCATATAAACTTATAAATGGGAAATAACTTCAGTTGTTTACTTTTAACTCTTCCTTTGCTCTAATGTAAGAGTAGAATGTCTCTGTAAACCTATTGTGCCTACATTTCCCAGAATCCATAGCCTTCTTCATGCATAAGCCGAGTAGAAGCAGAGCAGTGCCAGGAAGCATGTAGCTACAGCAATTCTACTTTAATGAACTTTTATGGTCTCCCCAAACACACAGAATAAGCTCCAAATAAGCCTCCTTAAGCCTATATCAGAGAGAAAATCTTACCTTGATGGTGAGGCAGCTAAGACTGGTTGTAATAACAGTCAAGTCATTCTCTAGGTGTGTCCAGGCATGAGTCAAAATTCCTTTAAGGATGGGAATCAGGAATGGAGGTAGAGGTGTGTGTGTGTGTGTGTGTGTGTGTGTGTGTGTGTGTGTGTGTGTGTGTGTGTATCTTTTTGAGGGTAGAAAGGTTGAACTGGGTCAGGAATCATTTGAGTGCTAAATGGGATTCAAACTTTTCACTTGGCTATAATAGACGTAATTCCCATATCCTTGGATGTTCCATGCTAATTTGGATAATCATTACTTGCACCAAGTTGAAAATTGTTGTGTTTATCCTGGTCTTCAGCTTGATCCCAGAGCTAAAGAAAGATAAGTTCTCTAATTTTCCTAGAGATCTTTGGCTGGAACTCTCCTTGGCTATTATCATAGCCTAACTTTTTATGATCTTTATCTGCTTGTACGTTGTAGCCCCCTTTATATTTCCTCCAGTGGTATGTAAATACATTCCTTGAGTCAAGGACCATGTCAATTTTGTTCTTATATTTCAGGTCCCTTGCATACACAGTAGGTGCTAGATAAATGCTTGTTGCCACCATGGTCAATTATGAAGTTTACCCATTCATTATCTGTAATCACATTTTTTAATAGAGGGCAGTGGACTATGTACATTTATAGCTTTTCTGATGACAGCTTACATAGATAAGGTGGTTTGTATATGTAATCTAATGTGAACCTCATCACAGCCATGTAAAAGTGGAACAGATATAATTGTACCTCTTTGCGCTGAGGCTAAAAGGAAATAAAGTGATATACATACACTGACCCTTCCCATGGTTCTTCTGTTGTGGGCACATTAGCACTGAAGATAAATGATTCTGGTTATAATTTAGCTTCTTCAGGATTGTAAGTAACTTCTGTTTATGTCTACATGATGCCAAAGATAACATGGTACAGGGAAAAATGTATGTTGACACTGGAGTCAGAGGACCTGTGTTCTGATATTTATTGCCCATATGACCTCAGACAATGAATTTAAGTCCTCTTGGCCTCAGTATAATCATTGTATGAAGAGTAGATTAGCTGTGATGTCTTCCAGTTATAAATATGGGAGCCTATGAACTATGGAAAAATAACCAATAATTGTTGGTTTGGTCATTTGGGGAAGCTAGGCAGTGCAGTGGTTGGAGCACTGGTTCCAAACTCAGAAAGATACATCTTCCTGTGTGACCCTGGGCAAGTCCCTTAACCCTGTTTGCCTTATTTTCCTTATCTGTCAGATGAGTGGCAGAAGAAAATGGCAAACTACTCTACTCTCATTGCCAAAAAATCCCAAAAGGAATTGTGAAGAGTCAGACATGACTGAAAAACAACTCAACAGCAAATATTGGCCAGATGTTTCAATGGACAAGTCATATCCTTCTTTCCTCTCACCAGCTGCTGCCTGCCTTAATTTAGGTCCTCATCATCTCTCTCATCTAGATTATTTATTGCAGCAGCTTCCTAACTGATCTCCTTGACTCACATTTTCTATCATTATAGTTCATTTTAAACACTGCTACTTAAGTAATTTTCCTTAAGCTCCGATCTGACCTCATGACTTTCCTATTCAGCCAACTCTCACAGTTTCTCATTGCCCTTAGAACAAAATATCAACTCCTCAACACAACCAGCTGCCAATCTACTTTTCCAACCTTATTGATTGTTACTCTCCCTCTTCCACTCTGTGATCCAACCAATCTGGCCTTCTTTCTGTTCCTCAGGTACATCATTCCATCTCTTGTCACCATATCACCATACCTTCTGATTGGATATTCCCTACTCCTGGAATGCATATCCTCCTTACTTGAGCCACAAAGTCTCACTTTTTCATCAAGATTTAGCCTAGATACCATTTTCTACATGGAGTCTTTCCTGATTTCCCCAACTGCTAATGCCCTCCTTTCCAAACTACCCTGTGATGTATTTACTTTCTATATATTGATTTACTTTATATTTATGAAGCATATATTTTAAATACATTTATTGTCTTCCCCTAGAAAATAATCTCATTGAGAGTAATGATTACTTTATTTTTTGTAATATGTCTACCTCCTAGAATGGTGCCTAGTATGTAGTATTAGTGTGGGATTGATAAATACTTGCTCCTTGAGTGATCTGCTAGAATAGGCATCCTACTAGTTTGACAGCCCCGCAAAGTCCAAGTTCCTAACTTCTTATATCTATCAGCTGAAAATAATATGATTCATCTAAAAGCACTTCTCATTTTCTTTCCTGCTGGTGTGTTTTTCTAAGGCAAATCATTCTGATTTGTAATTCCTGGACAATTCTTTCAAGAATGTTCAGCCTGTTGCAACCTGTTAAGTAGCAAGAGTTTCCCAGCAGAGCCAAATGTATCTTCCAATTCCCAGGCTCTTTGTTGCTTCCTTAAAATAGATTAAAAAAAAAACAATAGCTACTACCTGGACCTCCATCCCTCCTTCAAAATGGTAAATGGATTAGACAAGATGCTCTCAGCTCTGTGGCAAATTAGCCATCCCACCATGGGATGGTTGGATATTTTTGAATGAATCAGAACAATCATTCTGCCTTAGTAATTACCAGAGGTCAAGTCTGCTGCAAGTATTGTGCCTATCTATTTCCCCATTAAAACAGCAACTCAAAACCATAGCTACATGGGACAGGATTCTATTCCCAGATGTTTCTGAAACCTGACACCATGCAAATATCTCAGTAACTTAATACTAGCTTGTACTGAGCAGGTTCAAAAGCAGTTTCTTCTCGATTGCTCCTAACTTAATTAATATTTTCATAATTAGCCAGGAGACTTCCTGAGTGAAGATGAGATATTTGGATACTTTCAGCTATTAGTGAATTATCTGGGCACCAAAACATCCCAATGTTGCTTTCAAGCAGAAAAAAAAAATGTTACTTTCATCTGCTTCTAATTCAAAACTAGACAGGATGAATTTGCTTTACCTTTTTTTTTAATCACCTTTTGGCTGAGATCATACCGTGGAAAAATTTAATCCCAAACTATAGAATTTTGGGATATTCTAAACAAGTGAAAAGGGGTAGGGGAAACAAGAGGATGTCTAGTTGAAATCTATAGATGATATAACTTTGCCTATTAGGGTTTGCTTCTGCAAATGTTGGCAAAATTCTGCAAATTTTGGCAGTCAGTGAAGCCACCAAGGAACATTCTTGAAATACTTATACTGGAGAAATTCAAAAGAACTTGGCCAATTTACCAACTATGAACCCAGTGGCCATATTTCTCTTTCTTCAACCAAACTGAGTCCAGTGTCATGGGGGGAAAAGTGAATAGTGCAAGGGACACGATTTGTTTTTTAAGAATTAAATATCATTTGTAGATTTCAGTTTTCCTCTTTGAGTATCAGAGGCCAAAAGCATTGTTTTCACTTAAACCTGAAATGGAAAATGGGCTTCTCCACCCTATTTCAATAGATAGCACTAGATATAAAATAGATCAATAATTAGAGTAGGAAAACCTGGGTTCAAATCCTATCTCTGCTACTTAAAAAACAAACCAAAACCTTACCTTTTGTCTTAGAATCAATACTTTTTTATCATTTATTTTTATTTATTTCACTAAATGTTTTCCAATTACATGTAAAAAAGTTTAACATTTTTGTTCCCAGGCAGAAAAGTGGTAAAGGCTAGGCAATGGGGGTCAAGTGACTTGCCCAAGGTCACACAGCTAGGAAGTATCCGAGGCCAGATTTGAAACTAGAACCTACCATCTCAAGGTCTGACTCTCCTGAGCTACCCAGCTGCCCACTCTGCTCCTTTCTATTTTAGAGACCCTGTACAAGTAACTCAGACTCTCATGAATTAGAAGGGACCATATCCATAGAAGGAACTATCTCTGCTTTACGTGTCTTTACTTGGACATGAATTCCTACCAAAACTTATCTTGCAAGTGGTTTTCTAGAGATAATGTTTGAAAAGTGCCTTGCAAATATTATAGCACTATATTGATACTATATGTTACTATAATCATGATTGATAGGTTATTGATTATTGATGATTTGACATAGAACAAATTTCTTATGGCCCATGATTTTCAGGATGGAACACATGGAAAAACATGTGCAATTTTTATTCCCCCTGGGTTAAAGGTTTCACTGAGTATGCCAGCATTTCTTTAATATTGGTCAAAAATTATTCTGAGAACCAGGAAGGAAAAAGCACCCTCCCTGAAGGTTCCAGAAAAAAAAGGCAAAAGTTAAATCTAGTAACTTCTTCCCTCAGCCCTAAACCAGTTCATATTTGGCAAATAGGTTCTTCTTTGCAATTCTAATGCTTAGCAAGTGCTTGGTACATAGTAGGGGTGTAGGAGAGGGCATGAGGCATTGTGCTAAACACCTAACAAATATTACCTCATTGGATCCCCACAATATCCCTGGGAGGTCAGTACCGTTATTATCTCCATTTTACAGGTGAGGAATCTGAGGCAGACAGGCGTTCAGTGACCCAAACTGCTAGAAAATTTCCGAGGCCAAATTTCAACTTGGTTCTTCCTGACTCCAGCCTCAGCCCTCTCTACTCTGCCACAGTTTATATTGTGAGCTATTAATTAATGCTATTGATAGTTTATTGACTATTTATTAAAAATCTATTTCACTGTCCTCATAGACCTTATAGTCTAGCAGTCTGGTAGACTGGGAAATGGCTCTCTTTCTGTGATTTGAGGGATGCCCAACAATTCAGCCAAACATAAACCCTCTGTTGGTCTTGTGTGGTAGCCATATGACTATGAGCAAATGTCTGAACCTCGATTTTCACACCTATACTAGAGTCATCATAGCTACCCATACTACTTCCTAGAGTTGTTGCAAGGATTGAATAAGGGAAGGATGTAAAATGCTTTTTAAAAAATATAAGACACTGTTGTTGTTACTGTTTTTATTACTCTCTCTTTTTACCTAACTTAAAATTTCCACCATTAGTTACTGCTCTATATTAGGCCATGAAAGCAGAAGCATTGTCATAGCACAATAGATCTAGTGCTATATTTGCATACAAGGAGGTCTCTCTCCAAATATTGCTTCATATTTTTACTATCTGTATGACCCTAGGCAACTCTGAGACTCAGTTTCTTTATGTGTAAAATTGGAGGATTGGACTAGATGACCTCTATGATGGCTTCTACCTCCAAATTCATGATCCTATGACATGTTAAAATGCATATAGTATATTTAGGGAATTAAGGATCTTCAAGGCTCCTTCTACCAGTCTTTTTACTTAGCCCTAGTTGTTGAATTAGCTGATCCTATTAGATAGCTATAGACTAAATAATGTTGAATATCCAATGTTGAATGGCTCACAGAAACTGAAATTGAGAAAAGAAAGATTAAATATTTTATCCAAGAATATATACTTCAGTGGATGGAATCAAAACCTTGGTCTTTCCAAGTCCAAAATCCTTTATGCCACAGCAAAAACACTTCACTAGATGCCTTAGAAAGCATGTAGAGCTTGGTCTTCAGAGACAAGGAGAACTAGAGAGTATGGCTAAGATAAGAACTTGTCATCAAGGGAAGAAATAGGTTTGGATTTTAACTGGAGGGGATAAAGCCAAGTCTAGGTTGAGAATCCAAAAGGGAATCTAGGAAGGGCATTAGGCAACAAGAGGACTCCAGATTAAGGAGGTCTGAGGAAAGTTGTTCTAAAGGTGAGGCAGATGATGTAACTAAAAACAAGAAGGAGACAGCAAAAATTACATATATCCTTGAAGATAAATTTATATTTTTGCATTTTTTCTTGCTATGTGTGACCTTTCCTAGGAGAGATAATATAGCTTTTAAGTATAGATGATTAATAAAAATGCAAAGTCATTAAAACACTGGTAAGATACTTGTAGTACCTGGTATATAATAGACACTTAATAAATGCTGATTAATTTGTTGATTAGTATATTATTTCAAATATCCAAGCTTTATATAGCTCCTCACTCCACTGGCATAGACCACATGCCTTTTGCCTGGGTACATCAAGTAAACATGACCAAAATCTATCATCTGGTGTCCAACCTTCTTATAATAAACATATTTAAATTTAGCAAGGCTGGTCAAAGTCAAGTCCAATGTGAAAACATTTTTCTAGCTGGAAGGAGCCAATTTATGCTTCACAAGTCTAGTGTGACCTTCAGAATAGTAGGATCACCTCTCCACCATAATAAGGCACTGAAGAAGGAAATACATGTTCATTTGTCTCAAGCCCATCAATGAGTTAGGTGGGTGTCTCCCTCAAGCGTGTGAAGACTTTCCCTAGGGAAATGGGCAGATGAAGACAATTTGTACAAAGAGCCAAGAAAGTGGTTGAAGTAGGCACTATAGATTGCTTAGAGCCTATTTAGACATCACTACAACTGGGACTGATGTCTGTTATCCTGACTTTTGTCCTGCCACTGGACTTCAATGACTTTGGAAAAGTGAATAAAGCTGATGATTTTGTGTGCAACCTACTTCACTTAAACTTAATTCATAAACAAATCAAAATATCACTCATGATGTTTTTGGTCCTCTTAGAAAATGAAGGATGACAATAATAACTCTGTGGCAGTCAATATTAACTCAATGGTTCCTCCCAAAGTAAGTGATATCTTCATTTTACAGTTTCAAAAAGTGAGAAGTTAAGTGACTTTTCTAGGGTCACGGTAAGTTCCTGAGGCTATATTTGAACTCAGATCTTCCTAACTCTAGGGCTATTGCTCTATCTACCTTGTTGAAAGTATTGAAGAAGGATCAAAGGATTACACCTCTAGGCTGGACCTCAAAGTTCATCTAGTTCAACCTCCTTCATTTTATAGATCTTAGGATCAGAGCTTTGGAGCCAAAAGAGACCTCAGTATCCAACCACATTGCCCATTTTGTAGATGAAGAAATCAAAACCCAGTAAAGTTAAGATAACTTGCTCAAGATCATACAGGTAATATGTATTGGAGCCTGGATTTGAATGTACTTTCTTAAATTCAACTATTCTTTCCACTGTACCATAGTGCCTTGCTTCTCACGGAACAGGACTAGTATCCAGTTAAAGTAACAGAAGTATTCCAAGGGATGGCAAGGTGGCTCAGTTTATAAAGAGCAAAGTCTAGAGATGATGGTATGTCCTGGGTTCAAGGCCTGACACACTTCCTAGTTATATGATTCTGGGCAAGTCCCTTAAACCCAATTGCCATATTGATTCTTAGACAGAAGAAGAGAGACAACTATGCCAATCTATCACCCAATCAGTATGTAGTAGTTAAGTAATCACTATGTGTAAAACTTAAAACAAACAAAAACTTGCTTTTTGCCACCATAAAGTTTACATTCTATTAAGAAAGAGATGTACCTTTTTCTATTTTGTACCTTTTCTATTCAATGCTGCTGTTTTTACCCCACTCTCACCCATATCACTGCATCCCAACATCCCAATCACTTCTAAAATTTGGTCTCACATCCTTCATTAACCCTAGATATAAATGACTGATAAGAATTGGAAGTCTATGTCCTGGGACTATTACTATAGTGGTACACGAGCACCTTAAGTCATGAGCAATTTGTGATGTGAACAGTCATGATCAGGATCATAAATCACGATTGGATATTGAATCATGAGCTTCCACCACCCTCCACTAGATAGCCTGCCAAATGATCAGTTTTGCAATTTACATGAGGCTGCCTCATTTTTAGTTCAGTGTTTATCTGGCCGGAGGAAGCATCTGTATTGGATTGCTTTTTCTTTCTTCTTGATTTTTGTCTTTATTATCAGTTTTTTGGGAACATTTCTTAACTTTTAAACATGAGTCCTGATGATGGAAAAATTGAAGGAGTTACAGCAGCAGCAGCATAATGAGGTTTGCAGGAAATTAGTGGGGAGGAGCCCGAGGTAGATGAGGTAAACAGTACAAGTAAGATTAAGGAAACGCTGAGGATTTGGGAAAAAATTAAACAGTTTACTGAAAAGACACACCCAGAAAAAGTTGCAACAAGTTGTGCATTGGAACTGGGTCATGACACTTGTTTCACACATTATCATGTGTGGGGAGCAAATTATGTTAAGTAATAGCGCATAAAATGTGAAAAGCTTCTTTGCCACCATCTTCACCTGACCTTGAGGGTAAATAATATTTTATAAGGAAGTTTATTTCTTTGCATTCTTTTTTATTATCTATAAATATATTTATTTGTTATTTATAAAGAACATTTTCATATTTAAAAGCATATAAAACAACAAATCTGTGTGGTTTGGGGGGGGCAGAATGAATTAATTGCATTTCCATTCATTTAAAAGGGAAAATTCTATTTGACACACAAGCAAATTGAGTTATGAGGTTGGCCATGGAATGAATTAAATTCATGTGTCAGAGTTTCACTGTATTTTAACAAGGATAAAGCCTCAAATTAAGGGATGAAGAATTTCAGACATTAGTTTATAAGCCTAAAATAAAATGTTCTAGGTCTCAGATAGTTCCCAAGACTCCCCACATCACACTCCATAAATAAGATGACAGCTTTGCATAGTTGGAGCAACCTAAGAAGCTATCTAGTGGAAACTATGACTGAGAAACTCCTTTACTATATCTCTGACAAATGGCCATCTAGCCTTTGCTTGAAGACTTCAAAGAGAGGAAGCTAATCTACTGCCTCTGGAGGTAGCCCATTTCATTTAGGGATAGCTTTCTTCATTAGGAAAACAATCTCCTATTAAACCTCTATATAAGACAAGCCTTGATTCTAGGAGTCTTCTTTGCTCTAACTTCACATTTAAGGCAGATTTGCACACAACAGATAAATACAAACCCTGGCATTTGAGGTAGGAGGTGACCTCTTTTGTGGTATGTCTTAGATCAGTAGATCTTAATTTATGTACCTATGTGTATGTATATTATGTGTGTCATGGACCTCTTTAGCATTTGAGTGAAAGCTATAGACCTCAGAATTCTTAATTTTTTCAATAGAGATAATAGAGATAATGCTGATTTTCAATTAGAGGTTAGTGGAAGAAAAAAAAAAGATTGATCTTTTTCCATCCAAGAGCAAAGACTCTGAAATTTATCCATGATTCCTTAAATTTAAAGTTAAGAAACTTCAGATTAAGAAATCTTTCTCTAGATCAAGGCTGGTCTTATTCGATACCAATTTCATCAAATATATAGATATTTGATCTATATATCACTAATATTTTAATTTAGAAATATTCCATGGATCTTTCCAGTTTTCAGTCAAATATTCAACATCACTCGGCTATAGCTCATATAAATATGAATAACACTTGGAGGATTACAAAGCACTTTACATAGATTTTCTCATTTTATCCTCACAACAGTTCCAAGACTCATGTTCTGTCATGATCCCTATTTTATGGATGAGCAAACCAAGACTGAGAGATCAAATAAATCACTTGGGTAGGATCCTACAGGTCTTTGACATCTGAACCAACATCCTAACTCTGTTCTTCTTGACTAAAGGTCAAGGTATGAAGGTATACCTTAACACTAACCTTTTAATCAATGGGATTGGAAGTCCATGTAGTATAGTGGCTAAAATTCTGAATTTGAAGTTAGTAAGATCGGGGTTCAAATCATGCCTCTGATAACTAAGTGGGGAGAGAATGCAGGACTGAGAAGACCCAAGTTAGCATCTTTTCTCAGACACTTACAAACTGAATTTCCTTGAGCAAGTCATTGACCATCTATCTATGTGTCTCAATGTCCTCATCTGTAAAATGAAAATAATAAATAGCATGTACCTCACAGAATATTTTGTGAGGATCAAATGAAGTAGCACATAAGGCTTTTTGCACACCTTCAAGTATTTACTATCATAATTATCATCATCATCATAATTATTATGTTTCATCATGAACAAGAAAGTAACTTCTATCTATACCTCAGTATTCTTAACAGTACAATGAAGATAATAATATCTCTATACACACAAACATCATTTGCTACATTTCATGTGGGACAGCTGGTTGGCTCAGTGGATAGAGAGCTGGCCCTGGAGTCAGAAAATCACCTGGAGTGATCTCCCTGAGTTCAAATGTGACCTCAGACAATAGCTGTATGGCCTTGGGTAAGTCACTTAATCCTGTTTGTTTTAGTTTCCTCATCAGCAAAATGTCCCTGAAGAAAGAAATGACAAACCACTTCAGTGTTTTGCCATGAAAATCCCCAATGAGTTCGTGAAAAGGTAGACAATTGCAAAATGACCAAACAATATGTTGTGGCAGAATAGTACTGGAGTGGCAGTCATCAGAACTACAGCCCAAGTCCTATCTCTACCATTAATTAACTTTTATTTAGCTTTGGGAAAATAATTTTTCTTCTTTGTATATCCTTTCCCTTATCTGTAAATTAAAGAGTGTTTTAAATAATTATTCTTTCTTTAGACTAGGACAGTTCATGCATGGCTTTATTCAGGCAATCATGATACAATATACAAATGGAATCCCTTTTAGGCATATTGCAATATAAAGAGCATTGACTTGGGCATTAAAGGACCCTAACACCTGTGCTGAAATCCCACCTCTGATATATTCTACCTGTATGACTTTAGGCAAGTTAATTAGTCTTCTTGAACCTCTTTCCTCTTCTATAAAAGGAGTTAGATTAAATATCCTCTGAGGTCCCTCTAAATCCTTAATCTATGGTTCTAAATCATCCAACATTAAACTATGATTTGAAAAGATAAATTTCATCCTAGATTTTGCTTGCTTTTAGCTACCAAAATTACTTATCCTCCCTGAAACTCAGCTCCTGGGCTCCTAAAGTACAAAAAATAGAGGTGAGCCATCTGAGAGGAGAAACCAAAGAAATTACTTAAAGAATTTAGGAATAACCTCACCAGCAACATGGAGCGCTAGGGAAAAGGGAAGAATAAGTTAATTGGCCTGAGAAATAGGGATTGGTAGCAGTAACAATTAATCACACCCACAAAAATAAGAATCCAAAATTCTTTGTGCAATTTCATTGCCACTCATTCTTCCAGGGTTACCTGTCCCTCCATACAACCTCACCGTCATGATTTACACTTCCTCAGAAAACCGGTTTGGAATTAAATCAGTACTCTGATTTTTCTATGAACCAAAATTGAGCCAAAATTTCCTGAGTTAAAAAAAAAAAACATATCCCTTGATTGAATAGTGTTTATTTTAGGTAACCAAAGTATAATGCATTCAATATATTTAGAAACTATTTGGAAACTTTAAAAGATGTAGCTACAAAATTTACTTCATTAGGGTGAGCATTTCAGTCTATAAAACAAAACACCATTCCATAATTATTTAACATAGTAGGTTCTTTAGAGGTTTCCTAATATAACTGATCTACAGCATGAGTTCCTCCTTTAATATTTTTAGTGGGTAAGCAGTCTTTGTTAGGCCACTGCGAACAGGAAATTCAATATACCTAGTAGTTTCAGATATCCACAAATATTAAAAATATTATTTTTCCTTATGTTAAGCCAAAATCTATTTCCCTCTCATTTTGTACCCAGCATTCCTATTTCTGTCCTTTAAGGCCATTCTTTTTCCACATGAAAACTATTCACATATTTAGAGTCTGTTGTCCTTATATCGCCTGCCTTTTGAATATCCCAAACAGGATGCTGTATAGGCATCTGGAATTCAACATGTTCAAAATAAAACTTGTTATCTTTCCTCTTAAACTGTACCCTTTGTCAAACTGCCTTATTAGTGTCAAGGATGCGACCATCATCTCAGTCTTAAAACTTTGGTGTCATTCTTTAATTTTCACTCTTAATACATGTCTAATGAATTGCCTAATCTTGTCATGTTTACCTCTGTAACTTCTCTTGTAGGCATCCTCTTCTCTCTCTTCATACTGCAATAACCTCATAGTTGGTCTTTTTCAAGGTTTTTCAGGGGAAAATGTCTCACCCATGGCCTATTCAGTTGCCAAAGAGATTTTTCTAAAGTACATCCCCTACTCAATAAACTCCAGTGACTCTTTATTGCCTCTAGGATCAAATATAAATTCTCTTTGGTATTTAAAGCCCTTCACAAATTATACCCTTCCTGCCTTTTTGATCTGCCTTTTTAAAACAAACTCTTTCCTCCTGTCTTAAAATCAATACTAAGTATCAGTTCCAAGGCAAAAGAGCAGGGCTAAGCAATAGGCATTAAGTGACTTGTCTAGTGTTAAATAGTTAAGAAGTGTCTCAGGTCAGATTTGAAACCAGGTCTTCCCATCTCCAAGCCCGGCATTCTATCCCCTGAGCAATCTAGCCTCCTCCTTTTTGAGCTTGTATTTTGATGTCTTCTTTGTAGACTATAATCTAGGCATACCAGTCAACATGCTATTCCTCATACATAACACTCCAGTCTCATGTATGTATCTTTTAATTGACTGTCCTTCATGCCTGTAATACTCTCCCTCCTCACCTCTCCCTGGACTTTTTCAAGACTCAGCTACAGTATAACTTTCTGGATTAGAATTCTCTTTGTTCCTCTAGCTCTTAGTCCCTTTCCCTCTGACTTTACCTTTTGTGTACTTGTGTCTCTCTCTCTCTCTCTCTCTCTCTCTCTCTCTCTCTGTCTCTCTCTGTCTCTCTCTGTCTCTCTCTCTCTCTCTCTCTCTATATATATATATATATATATACACACACACACATGCATATATAAGTACATATATACATACACCACATATATGTATAGTCATTTATTGTCTCCACAATTAGAATATGTGTTTCCTGGTGACCTGGTTGGTGTTTTGCTTTTCCTTACAACCTCAAACACTTAGCACAGTGCCTACCACATAGAAAGGTATTTAGAATACTTAAATATTGAGGCCACAATTGATCATTGTCCTTTCTTAGCTTTGATGTCCCAAACTCAACATATCTTAGAATAGTTCTGACAAGAGTGGAATACAATGACATCATTACCTTCTTTGTTCAGAATGCTATGTGGCCCAGGCTTGTATTAGGTCATTTATCTCTATATCACATTGTTAACCCCTAGTATGTTTCTAGTCTACTAGAAGCCCTAGGACTTTTTATATAAATGATGGGCTAGCTAAATCTTTACTATATCTATTTATATTTTTAACCCAAATGTAACTTTTCCACTTGGGGTATAAAATAAATTCACTGTGTAAATTAATGGTGATGGGAATCTACCATCAAAATTTCCCATCAACCAGCAAAATTCCCTATTCCCTAAATACTTTTAGTTGTACACCCCAAATAATACATTTCATAATCATTTTACCCTCCTCTTTTCTTCTTCAATAATCAAGTCATTCATTCTATTCTTTTACCCTTAATTTAAACACCTGTCCATCGCAGAACAGGTGTTCCTTTTTTCTGATCCAGCTGTAATCTCCGCCTCAGGATATCCCCAGATGTTTTCTACTTCTACATCAGTGATGCTGTCCTTAGGCATACAAGTTCACCAATAGCTAGCTATAAGTTTGTAGAAAACAATCTTTGGTGAGTCCAGAGATATGCCAGGTCAAGTAAATTCAATTCAAAAAGCATTTATTAAGTATTTAAAATGTCAAATTGTAAAATTTAGAGGCAACTTCATGGTGGAATGAAATGACTGTTATTCCTATATCCAAAAAGCATGGGTTCAAATTCTGTGTTACCTTGACCAAGTAATTTAAAATCATCCTGCCTCAGTTTCTTTTTTAAATTTTATTTGGTCATTTCCAAACATTATTCATTGGAAACAAAGATCATTTTCTTTTCTTCCCTTCCCCCTCCCACCACCTCTCCCACAGCCGACACGCAATTCCACTGGGTATTACATGTGTTCTTGATTCAAACCCATTTCCATGTTGTTGGTATTTGCACTAGAGTGTTCATTTAGAGTATCTCCTCAGTCATATCCTCTCCACCCCTGTAGTCAAGCAGTTGCTTTTCATCAGTATTTTTACTCCCACAGTTTATCTTCTGCTTGTGGATAGTGTTTTTTAGATCCCTGCAGATTGTTCAGGGACACTGCATTGCCACTAATGGAGAAGTCCATTACCTTCGATTGTACCACAATGTATCAGTCTCTGTGTACAATGTTTTCCTGCTTCTGCTCCTTTCGCTCTGCATCACTTCCTGGAGGTTGTTCCAGTCTCCATGGAATTCCTCCACTTTATTATTCCTTTTAGCACAATAGTATTCCATCACCAACATATACCATAATTTGTTCAGCCATTCCCCAATTGAAGGGCATCCCCTCATTTTCCAGTTTTTGGCCACCACAAAGAGTGCAGCTATGAATATTCTTGTATAAGTCTTTTTCCTTATTATCTCTTTGGGGTACAAGCCCAGTAGTGCTATGGCTGGATCAAAGGGCAGACAGTCTTTTATTGCCCTTTGAGCATAGTTCCAAATTGCCCTCCAGAATGGCTGGATTAATTCACAACTCCACCAGCAATGAATTAGTGTCCCTACTTTGCCACATCCCCTCCAGCATTCACTACTTTCCATAGCTGTTATGTTAGCCAATCTACTAGGTGTGAGGTGATACCTCAGAGTTGTTTTGATTTGCATCTCCCTGATTATAAGAGATGTAGAACACTTTTTCATGTGCTTATGAATAGTTTTGATTTCTTTGGCTGAGAACTGCCTGTTCATGTCCCTTGCCCATTTATCAATTGGAGAATGGCTTGGTTTTTTGTACAAGTGATTTAGCTCTTTGTAAATTTGAGTAATTAAACCTTTGTCAGAGGTTTTTATGAAGATTTTTTTCACAATTTGTTGCTACTCTTCTGATTTTGGTTACATTGGTTTTGTTTGTACAAAAACTTTTTAATTTGATGTAGTCAAAATTATTTATTTTACATTTTGTGACTCTTTCTAAGTCTTGCTTGGTTTTATAACCTTTCCCTTCCCAAAAGTCAAACAGGTATACTATTCTGTGTTCACCTAATTTACTTATAGTTTCCTTCTTTATGTTCAAGTCATTCACCCATTCTGAATTTATCTTGGTGAGGGTGTGAGGTGTTGATCCAAACCTAATCTCTCCCACACTGTCTTCCAATTTTCCCAGCAGTTTTTATCAAATAATGGATTTTTGTCCCAAAAGCTGGGGTCTTTGGGTATGTCATAAACTGTCTTGCTGAGATCATTTACACCGTCTATTCCACTGATCCTCCTTTCTCTTAGCCAGTACTAAATTGTTTTGATAACCACTGCTTTATAGTATAGTTTGAGATCTGGGACTGCAAGTCCTCCTTCCTTTGCATTTTTTTTTTCATGATTTCCCTGGATATCCTTGATCTTTTGTTCTTCCAAATGAACTTAGTTATGGTTTTTTTCTAATTCAGTAAAGAAGTTTTTTGGTAGTTCAATGGGTATGGCACTAAATAAGTAAATTAATTTGGGTAGGATAGTCATTTTTATTATGTTAGCTTGTCTTACCCATGAGCAATCAATGTTTTTCCAATTGTTTAGATTTGTTTTAGCTGTGTGGAAGGTGTTTTATAGTTGTGTTCATATAGTTCCTGTGTTTGTTTCGGCAGATAGATTCCTAAGTATTTTATATTGTCTAGGGCGATTTTAAATGGAATTTCACTCTCTATTTCTTGCTGCTGAGATGTGTTGGAAATATATAGAAATGTTGATGACTTATGCGGGTTTATTTTGTATCCTGCAACTTTGCTAAAGTCGTTGATTATTTTGAGTAACTTTTTGGTTGATTCTCTAATATTCCTTAAGTAAACCATCATATCGTCTGCAAAGAGTGATAGCTTGGTCTCCTCATTGCCAATTTTAATACCTTCAATTTCTTTTTCTTCTCTAATTGCTACTGCTAGTGTTTCTAGTACAATATTAAATAATAGAGGTGATAATGGGCATCCTTGTTTTACTCCTGATCTTATTGGAAAGGCTTCTAGTTTATCCCCATTGCAGATGATGTTTGCTGATGGTTTTAGATATATACTGTTTATTATTTTTAGGAAAGGCCCTTCTATTCCTATACTTTCTAGTGTTTTCAATAGGAATGGGTGTTGTATTTTATCAAAGGCTTTTTCTGCATCTATTGAGATAATCATGTGATTTTTGTCAGTTTGCTTGTTAATATGGTCAATTATGTGGATGGTTTTCCTAATATTGAACCATCCTTGCATTCCTGGTATGAATTCTGCCTGGTCATAGTGGATGACCCTTGTGATGACTTTCTGGATTCTTTTTGCTAGTATCCTATTTAAGATTTTTGCATCTATATTCATTAAGGAGATTGGTCTATAGTTTTCTTTCTCTGTTTTTGACCTGCCTGGCTTTGGGATCAGTACCATGTTTGTGTCGTAGAATGAATTTGGTAGAACTCCTTCTTGGTCTATTCTGTCAAATAGTTTGTTTAATATTGGGATTAGTTGCTCTCTGAACGTTTGATAGAATTCACTGGTGAATCCGTCAGGCCCTGGGGATTTTTTCTTAGGGAGTTCTTTGCTGGCTTGTTCAATTTCTTTTTCTGAAATGGGGTTGTTAAGGTAATGTATTTCTTCCTCTTTTAGTCTAGGCCATTTATATTTTTGTAAGTATTCATCCATATCACCTAGATTGCCATATTTGTTGCCATATAATTGGGCATAGTAGTTTTTAATGATTGCCTTAATTTCCTCTTCATTAGAGGGAGGTCTCCTTTTTCATCTTGGATACTGTCAATTTGGTTTATTTCTTTCCTTTTTTTAATTAGACTGACTAGTACTTTGTCTATTTTATTTGTTTTTTCAAAGTACCAGTTTCTAGTCTTATTTATTAAATCAATAGTTCTTTGACTTTCAATTTTATTAATTTCTCCTTTGAGTTTTAGGATCTCTAATTTAGTCTTCATCTGAGGATTTTTAATTTGTTCGCTTTCTAACTTTTTAATTTGCATGCTCATGTGCTGCAGAAAAGAAGGTATATTCCTTTTTGTCCCTATTTATTTTTCTCCACATGTCTACTAACTCTAATTTTTCTAAGATTTCATTCACTTCTCTTACCTCTTTCTTATTTGTTTTTTGGTTTGATTTATCTAGTTCGGATAGGGGAAGGTTCAGATCTCCCACTAGTATAGTTTTTCTATCTATTTCATCCTTGAGCTCCTCTAGTTTCTCCTTTAAAAATTTGGATGTTCTGCCATTTGGTGCATACATATTAAGTACAGATATTTCCTCATTGTCTATACTGCCTTTTATCAGGATGTAATTACCTTCCCTATCTCTTTTAACTAGATTTATTTTTACTTTGGCTTTGTCGGACATCATGATTGTGACTCCTGCCTTCTTTTTGTCAGTTGATGCCCAACAGATTTGGCTCCACCCTCTTACTTTCACCCTATGTGTGTCTACCTTTCTCATATGTGTTTCTTGTAGACAACATATGGTAGGGTTTTGTACTCTAATCCACTCTGTTATTCATTTGCATTTTATGGGTGAGTTCATTCCATTCACATTCAGAGTTATGATTACTAGCTGTGTATTTCCCAGCATTTTGATTTCTGCTCCTTTTCCTGCCTTTTCTTCTTTCACTATTTACTTCTACACCAATGTTTGCTTTTGAATAGTCCCACTTGTTCCCACCCTTATTTTACTTCCCTTTCTACCCCCTCCCTCTTTATCCCCCCTTATTTTCCCTATAGTCTTTCTAAAATTAACCCCCCGCTCCCTCCCTCTCTTGTACTGCTTCCCTCCCCACCAGACAGTTTGTTACCCTTCTACTCCCCTATTGGGTGCAAATCTATTCTCTGCCCCCAATGGATTGGATTGTTTTTCCCTCTTTGAGTCACTTTCAAATCACGTAAAAGTTGAGTATTTCCTGTCTCTGACCTCTTTACCCTTCCAGTGTATTGATGTTCTCCCACCATGAGCTTCTTTATGACATATAAATTTATCCCCATTTGTTTCTTTTCCCATTTCTTTTAATATTAACCTATTTTAAGCTCTAGTTATATATATATGCATACTTATGCGTATGTATTTTTGCATGCATATATCTATATACCTATTTATGTCTTGTCCTTTCATCCTATACAGTTTGTTGCTGTTCCCTCTAAGTATACTTCTTTTTGCTGCCCAGGTAATAACAACACTTTTTAAGAGTTACCAATGACCTCTTTTCTTATAGGGATACATATCATTTTAACTTATTGAGTCTCTTAAAAATTTTTTTGTTTTTCTTTTCCCCCTTCTTTTTTAATTACCTTTTGATGATTCTCTTGAGTTCTGTGCTTGGACATCAAATTTTCTGTTCAGGTCTGGTCTTTTCTTTATGAATTCTTGGAATTCTTCTATTTTGTTGAATGACCATACTTTCCCTGTAAAAATATAGTCAGTTTTTCTGGGTAGTTGATTCTTGGTTGTAGACCTAGTTCCCTTGCTTTCCGGAATATCGTATTCCATGCCTTTCTTTTTTTCAGTGTGGATGCAGCCAGATCCTGAGTTATCCTCACTGTGGTTCCTTGGTATCTGAATGACTTCTTCTTGGCAGCTTGTAATATCTTTTCTTTGGTCTGATAGTTCTTGAATTTGGCTATAACATTCCTGGGTGTTGTCAGTTGGGGATTAAGTACAGGAGGTGATCTGTGGATTCTATCAATCTCCACTTTTCCCTCTTGTTCAAAGATTTCAGGGCAGTTTTCTTTAATAATTTCCTGTAATATAATGTCCAGGCTTTTTCTTTTGTCATGGTCTTCTGGTAGGCCAATAATTCTTAAATTGTCTCTCCTTGAACAATTTTCTAAATCCTCTGTTTTGTGAATGAGATGCTTCATATTTTCCTCAATTATTTCATTCTTTTGGTTTTGTTTTATAGTGTCTTGCTGCCTTGTGAGGTAAAGACTGGATTTCATCCTTAGTTTTTTGGTCGTCCTTTTCCTTTTGGTCGGATTTTCTTTGGAGGTCATCTTTCATCTTCTTCACCTCATCTTTTATCTGCTTTGCCTCATCTTTCATCTCCTTTGCCTCATTTTCCAGCTGGTTGATTTTGGCTTTCAAGACACTATTTTTTGTTTCCAGATGACTTATCTTAGTTTTTAAGTTCTTTTCCTAATTGTCTTCAGCCTCTCTTAATTGTGTTTTGATTTGCATTTTGAGTTCTTCCAAAGCCTGTATCCAATTCGCTGGGATTTCTGATTTTTCCTTTGCTGTTCCCTCCCCTTCTGTTTCATTCGCTCTTTGCTCATTACCTGTGCAGAAGATGTCTATTGTAATTTCCTTCTTCTTTTTCTGTTGTTTGCTCAAGTTTACCCCTTCTTTGCTCCCTGTATTTGGCTGTGCTCTTGCTCCTCTCATTTTGTTTTGGTTTTGGGGCTGTCAGTCTCCCCTCTTGGAGCTTTGTCAGATCTCTTGGTACAGTCTCTAGGGGAGGAATGTTAGCTTCCCTGTCCTCTGGGGGCTTTTGATTGGATTGAGTTCAGGTGGGTTGGGCTGTATGTGGTATGAAGCTCTGAGGCTCTGAAGACTCCTGGAAGGCTGGGCCACGCTCTCTCCAGTTCTCTCCAGCTGCTTCTCCGCTGTTTGCAAGTGCCTTTGCCCGCCTCCCTGAACTCTGAGGAGTTCTGATGGAATTGGGTTCAGCTGGATTGATCTGGTTGTGCCCTGAGGCAAAGGTGAGGCTGGAGCCCGATGGAGGGACCTAGCTGCGGCCCTGTCTCTCCCTGGCTTCCTCCCTGCTCTCCAAGCTGGATTCTCCGAGCCCGGCACCCCGCTGCTCACAAGGTAGACCCTCCAAACCAGCATCTTTGCCTGCTCAGAGGTTCCTGCTGTTGCTGCCGTGGGCTCAGCGCTCTGGGTTGTGGGGGAGGGGTCCTGGGACCTACCCTCTGCCTTCCCCTTAGCCCTGAGTATTCTCGGATTCTGGCTTTTGGGGGGCGTACCTTTTGATTTGAGTCCAGAAGGAGGGTTCCCCGCTTCTGTCCTGTTGTTCAGCTTGGATTTCAGTGCCCTAGGAGCATTCAGTCTGTATGGGTAAGGAAGGGTCTTCCACGATGTCTGAACTTTTGCTGCTTGCTAAGCCACCATCTTGACTCCGCCCCCCCTGCCTTAGTTTCTTCATCAACAAAATGAGACTACTAATAGTGTGTATCTCCCAAGGTTACTGTGATGATAAATCAGGTAATATGTATAAAGTGCTTAGCAAATCTTAAAGTACTATACAAATTCCATTAGGATTATTATTACTAATGTCACAGCACTGGGCTAGGCACTGAGTATATAAAGGCAAAATTCTATTTCCTTTCTCAAAAGAACTTACATTTTTCCAAGGATGGCTAATAAAAACATATACAAGTAAATAAAAATAATGTTTTTATGAGTGGGAAGGAGAGCACCAGCAATAGAGGAAGACCAAGAAAGACCTCATGTAGGAGGTAGTATTTGAAGTTAGTCTTGAAGATCTGAGGAAGGAAATTATTCCAAATCACCCAACTATTTATTTTATTTAACCTAAAAGTTTTATTTTTCTTTTAGTGTCATAAAAAGGTGCTGTTATTCATATTGAACACCCCACATCTCTCCTGAAGAGCTCTAGTATTTATACATTTGCTTCCCTGGGCTGATATCCTCAAATGAATTAATATATACCCCTTTTACTATATCTTTCTAAAGTGTCAAAAAGTATTATCATCAAAAGTCTCTTACTATCATCCTAGTGACATAACATCAGAATCGACCCTGTTCATTAGACTTAGGATTCTCATCACTTTTTTTTTTGCATTTTCCTCCTTCTAGAATTAGGGGATTATCCCCCTATGTTTCTATATCTTCTAGTCTTTCTTTGTAGCTTTTCAAACCATGAAATGTTAGATGGGGTAATCATAAGATCATAGAGTTAAAAAGAATCTTAGAGGTCATTGAACCTGATTCCTTAATTGTTCAGATAAGGAAACTGAGGTAGAGATATTAAATAACTTACATGAAGTCATGCCATTAGTAAATGACTGAAGTAGGATTTGAACCTCAATCTTCCTGACTTCCATTCCTATGCTTTATTGACTATAGCATGATTCAGAATCTTATAGTCTGGAATCAATATGAAAGGAAAAAAGATTACATGATATTCAGTCATCTTACTGCATCTACTCCTTGTAGAGTTTCTGAGAATGCTGATAATAACATACTTTGATACATGACTTCTTATATTAAGTTGGATTCTAGAGAATGAGTATCTATAATGTCCACTAAGCTACGTCAGTCTAGGTAGTGCTTTTGTTTATTTATGATTTCATTGGTAAAGAGTAATCCCAGGTAATGTGACAAGGAAATTACTTTTAAAGGACTGATATATATTAATTTAAGGTTGCCAAGGAATTCAGCCATGTAATTCCTAAATGAAAACTCAAGTCAGCCGTCAACCTTTTATGGAGTTTTAATTACAAACAGGAGGAAGAAAGGAATTAGAGATATAGAGATAGAGGTAGAGGTAGAGAGAAAGGGGAGAGAAGGGAATAGGGCTTAAATACCCCTTCTGTTTTGGCTGGGCCAAAAGGCCCAAGCCCTTAGATAGCTGGGGCAAAGAAAGGAGATCAGTCCCTATTACTCACGTGACCAAAATGGAGAAACAGTCTCAGAGCCCCCACCTTCAGCTTCCTTCAGAGCAAGCTTCTCAGAGCACACCGCAACCACTCCGACAAACTCCTAAAACCACCCCCTCCAGTCTTCAGACCCTTCTCTCTTTAAGGAAACCATCCAAGTTGCCTCCCCTCAGTTCTCACATCTACCAATCACTGTCCATCAATTTCCCTGTGCCAATGGAGGCTCTAGCTTAACCCAGGACCGCCCAGAGGTCTCTGGCTTTGCACATGTCTGTTGAAGGTCATATTTTCAAATAATTAAATCTTTGATCCTTTGCTACAGCCCTTTCTAAATCCTGTTAACCTGAGTAGGGTAGAGATTGGAATAATTAAATTTTGATCTATGCTGCAGCCCTTCCTCAATCCTGTTAGGACTGAGTAGGGTGGAGATTGATTCCAAGTATCTCCATTGTATCAATTCCAAAATCAATCATGACTCAAAGAAATTCCTGTTCTATGCTTAAGCATAGGTCAAAGTCCTTTCCATTGTTCAGCAAAAGGTTTCTGTCCTAAAGTAATCTTAAGAAGGGAGGAGGGGGAAACTCTCATGCCAATGGGGTTCACATTCCAATAGCCAAGACCCACTATCAATAGGAAATTTTTCAAGTATGAAATTTCCCAATGGTGAAATTTCCAACATTTATAAGTCTAAGAAATTTTGAGGTTTACAGTAAGCAAATTCTTTCTACTAATTCAGGCTTGTACCTTCTATGCACCTTATAGTCAGAAAGCTGTCTTGGATATTGAGAGGTTAGATGACTTGCCCAAGGTCACATAGCCAATATGTAGTAGATGTAGGATTTAAACCCAGGTCTTCCTCATTCCAAGGGAAGCTATCTCTTGCTTTATATTGTCTCTCTTCTTTAAAAACAGTACTTATATTGGACACAAAGACTTGTACAAAAATATTCATAGCTGCGCTCTTTGTGGTGGCCCAAAACTGGAAAATGAGGGGATGCCCATCAATTGGGGAATGGCTGAACAAACTGTGGTATATGTTGGTGATGGAGTACTATTGTGCTCAAAGGAACAATAAAGTGGAGAAGTTCCATGGAGACTGGAACAACCTCCAGGAAGTGATGCAGAGCGAGAGGAGCAGAACCAGGAGAACATTGTACACAGAGACAAACACACTGTGGTATCATCGAACGTAATGGACTTCTCCATTGGTGGTGGTGTAATGTCCCTGAACAACTTGCAGGGACCCAGGAGAAAAAAACACCATTCATAAGCAAAGGATAAACTATGGGAGTGGAAACACCGAGAAAAAAGCAACTGCCTGAATACAGAGGTTGAGGGGACATGACAGAGGATAGACTCTAAATGAACACTCTAATGCAAATACTATCAACAAAGCAATGGATTCAAATCAAGAAAACATCTAATGCCCAGTGGACTTACGCGTCGGCTATGGGGGGTGGGGGGGGGAGGAAAAGAAAATGATCTATGTCTTTAACGAATAATGCTTGGAAATGATCAAATAAAATATATTAAAAAAAAACAGTACTTATAGTATTTATAGTACCTCAAATATTGTACCTTCAAATATAATAATAAATCAATAATCAATGAGCATTTATGAAGTTCTTACTAAGTACCTATAGTATGTGAGGCATCATGTCAATAAGAGAGCCAGCTTCAATGCCAGAAAGACATGGGTTTAAATTTTCTTTATTAAATACATTGACAAGTCACTATTTCTCACTGTTCTAACTTAACTCCTTTTAACTATAAACTGTCTAGATGTCAACAAATACTAGCAGACTACAACATTCAACACGAATGTCCTATGCCAGTGCAATCATAGGTCCCTTCCGTATTTTCATTGTGCTAAGTGCTAGGAATACAAAGCTAGAAAACAAAACAATCCCTGGCTTTGAGGAACTGATATTCAATTGAAGTTTACAACATATGTACAAATAAGCATATTCAGAATAACATATATAAAATAAAACAAAGTATTTTAGTGAGTAAATACACTAGGAGCTGAAGGCAACCCTCCCTCCTCCAGCATTCAGAGTACTTGAGTATTCAAATATAATACTGCCTTCCCACTCCAAGGAGAAAGCAGTGATGGTGATGATGATGATGATGATAAAAATAACTATGCAAATTAAGACTTGGCACTCACTTATTAATCATTCTGACTAATAACACACCTCATTTCTAGGAAGGGCTGATGGTTGATACTTTGCTAAAATAAAGATTCCTTCGGAATTTCCCAGAGGTCCTCTCTCTCTCTCTCTCTCTCTCTCTCTCTCTCTCTCTCTCTCTCTCTCTCTCTCTCTCTCTCTCTCTGTCTCTCTGTCTCTCTCTTTGTCTCTCTGTCTGTCTCTCTCTCCCTGTCTCTCTCCCTGTCTCTCTCTCCCTGTCTCTCTCTCTGTCTCTCCCTGTCTCTCTGTCTCTCTCTCTCTGTCTATCTCTCTCTCTCTCTCTCTGTCTCTGTCTCTCTCTCTGTCTATCTGTCTCTGTCTCTCTCTCTCTGTCTCTGTCTCTCTCTCTCTCTGTCTCTGTCTCTCTCTCTGTCTCTGTCTCTCTCTGTTTCTCTCTGTCTCTCTCTCTTAGGGCCTCCCTCCCAATTTACCATTGCTGCTTGGTCTTAGCCAGTACTCTTATTTTATTCAAATGTGTTTGCCCCCAAGTTAAACAGCCAGCTGTGCTCTGCTGGGTGATGATGTATGAAGCAGAAAGAACACAATCTAATTTTTAGATCCAGTTGAGCTTAAAGCACCTCAAGATAAGGTGGGGGTGGAGTGGGAGGGAACACATCTCACTCCAGCTCAGCCATTAATTCACATAGCAGGCACTTATCATTAAACCTATGACTCTCCAAGACTGGCTTCTTCTCTTCTCCCATCCTCAATTAACCCCTCAATCACCGAGTAGTAAAAGTAAACAGGAGGGACTTCATTATCTCATTAAAACTAATTGGTCATGTGCCAATTAAGAAGAGCCTGAGCAGGTTGGTCTTTGGGTATTGAGCGCGTGCGTGTGTGTGTGTGTGCATGTGTGTGTGTGTGTGTGTGTGTGTGTGTGTGTGTGTGTGTGTGAGAGAGAGAGAGAGAGAGAGAGAGAGAGAGAGAGAGAGAGAGAGAGAGAGAGAGAGAGAGAGAGAGTTAGTTCTCAGATCTGGGCAATTGCCCTCTGGTCCTTTCTCTGTACACTTTTTTTTTTTAACGTTTAACTTGGTTGGAGCAGTAGCAGGTATTGGGGTTAACTGCTTATGCAAATGAAAGAATGTCTCAAACTGCTTATTTAGAAACCTCCTAAGGTGGAAATCTTCCTTGAAAGGAAGATACCTCCACCTGGACCATTTAGTTCAATCAATACCCCTTAGCTTTTAAGAGATTTTGTGATTTTGTTTTGGCTCTTACTTTCCTCTTCCCATTCCACATAATACATGCATATTAGTGTTTAAAGATAATTGTGGTAGTAATAGACATAATTAAGAGATAATATGATATAGTAGATTTGGGAAGACCTGGCTGGCTACATGTCTTGCCTCTGGAACATAATAACTAGATGACAATGAATAAGTCACTCAACCCCTCAGTGGTCTTGGGAAACTCTCTAAAATAATAATTACAGATCAATTATCAAATTTAATAGAGGGAAGGAGTTTACACACTGGAAACTCAATGAACTCTTAAGACTGAACCATCACTACCAACAACAACAAAAGCAACAATAGAAATATATGGGGGGAGCTTAAGCACTGTCAAGACAACTGAATCAGGCACAAATTTCATGAACAAATAGGCAACAATTATGAAACACTAGACATTGAATAAAAGGTTAACTTCTTTTGGCAAAGGTATTAAACATAAATTATGATTGGTGGGACCTTCCATTCCTATGGAATAATTAATGATTTTAATATGGTCCTCAAACTGACTTTTTGATCAACTGAAGTAACATTTATAGGACATCTCTGAATATTGTAAACAGTTTAAAAGATTTAGGTCACATCTATACAATAATAAAAATAGTTGGTTCCAGAACCCTCCATTCAGTGAATTCAGGTTTTTAAATGAATGATTTGATAACATTGTTGATGATCCAATAAGCAATGTCTTTGAAGAATATACATATATCCCCATCTAATGGAAATAGACCAAAACAGTCTCAATTCCCTGACCACCCACAGACAAGGCTTTAGAGAGACACAGATGCCAAAGAAAAGGTGACTTAAAGAAATTTAAACAAGCCTAACTGCTTTCCAGTTCACCAGGCACCAGAAATGTGATGTCCCATGCTGTGACCTTAACTGCTCTCTTTGGAGTTGGAAGATAAAATAGAAGGTAGGAGTGACCTATGGTGGTACTGTCTTTGCATCTGCCTGTGAGCAGTAGGCATCTTGTGGAATCATTGGCAAAGCTGTTTCCGCTACTTTTATCACAGCCTTAAATAAGACTGTAAATGTATTGCCTCAGTGATTTCTCCTTTGCCTAACAAAATCCTACCCATTCATCAAAGCCCATCTTGAATTCCCCACTAACATAAGAAGCCATCCCTGATGACTCAAGCTCCCATTAGCCCTCCCTTATCACTAAACTATAGCACCTACATAATGGATTCTATGCCAACTTTTATTTGATTATTTCTTATTCTTTTATGTGTTGATTTCATCTCCCCAACTTGGTTGCAAATCCCTTGAGGGTCAGAAAAAAAGTCTTTACAATATCTTGGAATTGGAAGAAAAATCAGAGGCTATCAATAATATGTCTTTTTTTGAGTTAACATATTTTATTTTTATATCACAATATAATATATTTTATTTGTTATAAATAGGTAATAAATTATAATAAATATTTATCTAAGAAAAAATTTCAAGATTTTAAAACAACTTTTCTTTTCTTTTCTTAATTGAATGTAAACAACAATTTTTATATTCATTTTTAGACACTTTCATTTCCAAATTCTCTTTTTCCCTCTCTCTTCTCCCCCCCTAAGCAATTTGATTATAGATTAGTCATGTGGAGTCATACAAGATATTTCCATATTATTCATGTTGCAAAAGAAAATATATACCAAAACAAACAAAAAACAAGATTAATAAAGTTTTTAAAAGTATCCTTCAAATTGCATTCAGATTCCATTAGGTTTTTCTGTTTTAGTAGAGGGTAGCTTCTTTCATTATGTGTCCCTTGTAGTTGTCCTGGATCCTTGCATTATTAATAATAGTTGTCATTCTCAGTAGATTATAGTACACTATTGTTACTGTGTACTACATTCTCCTGTTTCTGCTTACTTGACTTTGCATCACGTCATATATCTTTCCAGGTTTTTTTTTTGTAGGATCAATGTGTTCTTTATAATTTCTTATGGAACAATAGTATTCCATTACTATCATATACCACAGCTTGTTAGTCATTCTTGAAGTGATGGAAATTCTTTCAGTTTTCAATCCTTTACCACTATAAAAAGAGCTGCTATAATTCTTTTTAACAAGAAAGTCTTTTCCCTCTATTTTTTATCACTTTAGGATCCAGACGTAGCAATGATATTACTGAGTCAAAGGGTATGCACAGCTGATGACCCTTTGGGAATGGTTAAAATTGCTTTCCAGAATGGTTGTATCAGTTTACAGCTCCACTAACAGTGTATTAGTATCTCAAATTTTCTACATCACCTCCAACATTTAAAATTTTCCTTTTTGGTCATATTAGCCAGTCTGATAAGTATAAGATGGGACCTCAGAGTTGCTTTAATTTGTTTTCTATAAGTAATAGTGATTTGTTGCATTTTTTTCATATGGCTAAAGATAGTTTTAATTTCTTCATTTGAGAATTGCCTGTTCATATCCTTTGATTATTTACCAGTTGGGGAATACTTTGCATTCTTATACATTTGACTCAGTACTCAATATATTTGAGAAATATTTTCCTTATGTTTTTTTTTGGATATGATTTTTCATAAGCCCTTCAGAATTGTCTTGGATCACTGTATTGATGAGAATAGTTAAGTCATTCCTAGTTGATTGTGTATAATGTTCTGATTCTTTTCTCTTCATGTAGGTCTTCCCAAGCTTTTCTGAAAGTATGCTACTCCTCATTTCTTGTAGTACAATAGTATTCCAACAATCATATACTACAACTTGTTCAGTCATTCTCTAATTGATGAGCTTCCCCTTGATTTTCACTTCTTTGTGATGACAAAAAGTCTTTATAAACTGTTTTGTACATATTTTACATAATTATCTATATAAATTTTTGTATGTTCATATATTTGTAAATATATACATATTTTTGTAGTCTTCTGGGCATGAGGACATTTTACTTTAGAACATCTTTTAAACATTTTTAGAAAAAAATTTTTATTATACCCAGCCCAAAGCTACCTCTGTATAACATATACCTTCCATTACTACATCTGATTTCTGAAACCAAAAGGAGTAAGTATTGTTGCACTTCCACATGACAACCTTTCAAATATTTGACAGCAATTATGTCCTCCCCATCTTAGGAATTGTCTTCTTAAGGTTAAATATCTCTTCCAAAGTATACAGTACAATACTATGCTCTTAGAATTGAATTGTACATCTCCTTGAGGGCAGACATCTATATCATTCATCTTTATGATTCAATCAGTACTTAATACTTTGATTTACACAGATCTGATAGCTAACCTACATCTGTCAAATATACAAATGTAATTCTCAATGAATGCTTAGATTTATCCAAACCCATAATTGGAAAGCATCTCATAGACCATCTAACCCAACAAGTACCTAAAATATTCTTGTTGGGGTTTTCCAGACATGGCTTATATAATCAATTAATTTAAGCATTTATTAACCATTTACAATGTGCTGGGAATACAAAGATAAAAATGAAATGAATGGTCTTTGCTTTTTGAGGATTTGGTGATGAAGAACTTCATGTCTAACAACATTTTATACTTGTTATATAATTAAAACAACTCTGTCTGGTTTTAGATATCTCTTCCTCTCTGCTAAATGGATGCTTTGGTCTTATTTCTACCCTCTGTGGGAAGTAGAGTAAATCTAATTGCTCTTGCCTTTCACCAACTTTCAAATATTTACCAAAAACTATCCTGTCCTACATAAGACTTCTTCAGGTTTAACATGCCCACTTCCTTCTGATTATATCACAATTTTGATTCCCCTCACCATCTTGATCATCCTTCTCTGGATATGTTCTAGATTGTACAACTCTATTCTAAAACATGGCTGAGAACCAGTCATAAATCTTCAGATGTATCTACAGGGTACAGGGCTTTCTCTCTCTCTCTCTCTCTCTCACACACACACACACACCAACTCACACACACACACACACACTCACACACACAGAGAAGAAGAGAAGGGAGTAGAAGATTGGGAAGAGAAAAGAAGAGGGAGCAGGGGAGAGGTAAGGAAGAAGCAGAGAGAGAGAAAGTAAAGGGGAGGAGAGAAGAAGGAGGGAAGAGAAGAGGAGAAAAGAAAGAAAGTAGAAAAGGGAGAGAAGGATAAGGGAGAGGGGTTGAAGAGAGCAGGGAGGAGGAAGGAAGAGGAAAGGGTAGACAAGTTAGGAGAAGGGGAAAGGAGAGGGAAGAGGAGAAAAAAAGAGTAGAGGAGGAGAGGGGAGGGATAGAGGAGGAGAAAATAAAGGAGGAGAAAAGGGAGGGAAAGAAGAATGAGGAGGAGGGAGAAGTCAGGTAGGAGGAAGGTGGGAAGGACTAAAAGAGGATGAGAAGGAAAGTCAGAAGTGAAGGAGAAAGCAATAGATAGCCTTGACAGCATCTAGAGCAGGGAAACTGGGAAGAACCCATTGCTAAATACATTTTTAAACACCCATAACAATATATACACAAATTTCTTGTGGCATGAATTTCTTCTTTCTATGACCTATATAGGCATTTATTTTATTATGTCACGTTTTCTATGCAAGAGAAAAAGATTTTTAATGTTTCTCTGACTATACTCCTAACTAATGCTATATTTATTGCTGAGGCAACATGGTATTACTGGGTCCAAGGACCCAGATCCACAGCTCAGCTCTGCTACTTATTAAATTGTGATCTTCTGTAATTCACCTTATCCTTTTGGGTCAAAGTTTCTTTGCTGTCAGTTCAGGGAATTGGACAAAATGATATTTAAGGAAGGAAGAAATAAGCATTTATTAAGTGCCTACTGTGTACTAGAAATGTGCTAAATGCTTTATAAATATTATCTCATTTAGTCCTCTTAACAACCTTGGAGTTTAGATGCTTTTATTATCCCTATTTTACAACTGAAGAAAGAGAGAAAGACAACAGTTATATAGCTTGCCCAACATCAGCTAATTTCCGGTGCTGGATTTGAACCTAGGTATTCTTGGCTCTATACCTAGCCTTTTTCTCTCTCTAATTCTATAGTTGTGATGACTGAAGTGAAACACTTCAGGCAGACAATTAGATGTATGGTAACACCATGCAATGTAATGGGCACTGGGTTCAGAGTCAGAGGACCTGATTCAGTTCCCAGTTCTTCTGCTTTTCTACCTCTGTGACTTTGAGAAAACCCCTTAACTTCTCCAGGACTCAGTTTCTACATCTGTAAGATAGGAAGATTAGCTTAGATTACTTCCAATTCCTTTCTAGCTTCACAACCATGATTTTATCTTGTGAATCTTAAAATTTCTCAGACTTGTGAATCTTAAAAATTCTCAGACTCTACTTCAGAAGATTTGATTAAGCTAAACCCATTTTAAACAATGAAGGGACTTTGGTCAGGAAGGTGGGAACTCTAACATTACTCCACCCATACTTAAGCATACTTTAGGGGAAGATAAAGTTGTAAACTCCTTACTAAAGAATGAAAAGTACTCAACCCATACTTAAAGTAAAGCTAAAACCCTTAAGCTGGGTCTATTTTTAGATCTAATACAAAAAGGTGCTAAGTACCTATGAAGGTAAAATTAATCACTAAAAGTTCAAGCAAGCTTAGCAAGAGGTGTGAGGTTTTAGTCTATCCAGAGAAGGTGATAACAAGGTGTGAATTAAGAATGGTCAGTCCTGTGAAAACGTCTACTGTGACTGGTAGATGTGAAAACTTAGGGGAGGTGACATAGGAGAAAATTCTCTTTAAAAGGAGGTCAGAAAGGCCTCTGAAAAAGTGATTCAGCTTTGGAGCTGAATTGGAGGCTGGTCTCTCTCTCCGTGGCTGAAATGAGTACAGCTTTGGTAGCTGAGTTGGAGATTGGACTAGTTGGAGTAGCTGGGTCTCCCTGAACACTAGAATCTTGCTTGGGACAAAATTTTGTGGTGAGTGGATTAAAAGACTGACTGGTCTCTCTTAAAGCTCAGGCCTAGGCTAGGCCCCTTTTCCCATTATTTCCTCTTACTCTCTCTCTCCCTTTCCTTAATTCCTTATTTGTATTTATTAAAATCTCCATAAAAATCCAGCTGACTTCGGTATTTCATATTTGGGAAATTTTCCCATGGCGACCACTTTATTTTTAATATAAAATCAAAGGCACAAAAATTATCTTTACAGTTTTGGCAATTCAAAGTCTTGAAACCATATTTTTGTGGTCACAGTTTAAGGCAACCACTCTTTTGTCTGTAACAATCTTTGCTGATTTAAAAAAAAAATCAATATATAAAAATTCAAAACAATAAAAAATAAAATAAAAACAATAAATAAAAATAATATTGACTAGTCTTTGACTTGAAGTAAGCATGGTGATATAGTGGATAAATCTCTAGACCTGGAATCAGACACACCTGAATTCAAATCCAACCTCAGATATTTATTAGCTGTGTGACTCTGGGCTAATATCTTTACCCTATTTACTTCAGTTTTCTTATCTATAAAATGAACTGTAGAAGGAAATGGCAATCCAATATCTCTGCAAAGAAAACTCCAAATACAGTCACAGAGAGTTGGGCATGACTGAAAAATGACAACAACAAAAAAGAAGTGTTTGGCTTGAGTTCAGTTTCATTGCTTTTTAAAATTTATTAGGAACAGCTGGGTAGCTCAGTGAATTGAGAGCCAGGCCTAGAGATGGGGGGTCCTAAGTTCAAATTTGACTTCAGATACTTCTTAGCTGTGTGACCCTGGGCAAGTCACTTAATCCCCATTGCCTATCCCTTACATCTCTTCTGCCTTGGAATCAATACACAGAAGGTATGAGTTTAAAAAAAAAAAGTATTAATATCTTTTGTTTTCACATCACCTTTTATTCCCAAAAATACCTCTTCCATCTTCCTTACTCACAGAAGCATCTCTTATAACAATTTAAAAAATTTAAATAGCAGTTAATTAAAATTGAATGACACATGAATCAAGTTTAAAGTTATATGCAATGCTTTTAAATGGATACCCTCTTTAAACCCCTTTTTATATCTATTAAACTTGAACTTAAACATTCTACAATTGAGGACAGAACCAAGAATGGAAGTCTCCAAGAGGCCAATTTAGATTCGATATATATAGAAAAATTTCCTAACAATCAGAGATGTCTGACAGAAGAATGAACTTCCTGGGAGTATAGTGGATTCTCTCCCACTGAGATCTCCAAGAAAAATGTTTGGTGACTTTTCAAAAAATTAATGCAGCAACATTAGAAATCTGGCACCTACATAGTGACACTGGAAGAAATTGCATTAGTTTGGGGATCTTCCAGATGACTAAACTCCCTCTACCAATTCAGGCTGGTATGGTCTTAGAGAGTTGCCTAGCACAGTTGTATCAAACTCAAATAGAAATGGGGTCAAAAATCCATTCATAAGAATCCCTCTGGGTTACAAAGTGTCTTCATTTTAAAATGTATATTTTTCTGTTTTATGGTATTTTTATTTAGTTTGTTAAATATTTACCAATTACATGTTAATCTGATTCTGGATGCACTCAAAAGCATTTCAGGCTTTGCGTTTGACCCTTCTCTGGTCTGGAGTCCCAGGAAGTTGAATTACTTGTCCTGAGTCCCACAGAAAGCATGTGTCAGAGGCAGGACTTGATCTCATTCTTCCTGGCTCATTTGATTTGCTTATATTTGGAGAGCGGTATTGGTTTTCTATATACCCTTTGGTAACAGAGAGGAGATCTTTTTCATTAAAAAGGTGGGATTAAACTCGCTTCTGAAAGGAGTCTGGTAGTGTCTTATTAGTGGAGCACATACTCTAAAGGAACTCTCCCAACGTTTACTTGCATGATTAGGATAGTTCTCCAAAAGAAGATCCCTCTGGACCTCTGGAAACTCCTACTACATTGCCTATCAGGATTCTAGGGGTAGCCCTTAGGGTCTAGGAGTTGTTTTACAATACTAATGAGTCCTCAACAGTGTGCTTCCCCTAATAATTATTCACTGACATCAGACAAATGTAATTAGAGTTTTTTACTAGACTAGCAGAGCAAAAACATTTGCTACAAAACAATCTCCACCCAAAACAGCTGTAACCCCCTCTACCCTCAGTCAAAGGGAAAGTTTAGAAAGCATATGGGCAAAGGGCTAATTCACAGGTCTTGGTTTCTGAAAGTCGTTTTTTCCCCTCCATTTTGTTACTTGCGCAACTCTCATTAGGCAAAATGTACTTGTTATACTGGCCTCCTTATAGAGCCCTCAGTGTATCTAATTTGTCCTCACCTCTTGATGAAGACACTAAGTCATTTATTTCAGGGATGCTGTGAGTATTAGGACATTGATGGGAGGTTCAGAGTTCTCCAGGCTCCTGAAGTTCCCACAGTCCTTTTTTGGTCAAAGAAAAGGAAAGAAGACCAAAGTATTCTCCCATAAGAGATTGCTTCCCATTAATTTGACTGGAATGGCTTCTAATTGTATCCTCAATATAATTGTTTGCTAAGAGGATCATGAGGACGATTTGCATCTTATCCAGTTTCCATATTATTTTGATAACCTCAACTTAAAGTCTCTCTCTCTCTTTTTTTTTAATTCTGAACTTCTGGGAGAGACAGACAGAGACAGAGACAGACAGAGAGAGTAGGAGGGAGAGGAGGGAGAGAGAATTACATAGGAAACTGCATCTCTATTATGTACAATTTGATTTCTACATATTTGTGTGTAAACATCGAATATGTTACTTTTAAAGCTGTACTGCTTATCTGTGCTTTTGCTGAACTTCCTCTTGATCTCTTCTGCACATTTCTGGAATATTTCGATGACTTTTCTTTCTCCTATTCCTCCTCTTTTGGGGAACATTATGGCTTGTTTCCTTCTTTAACATTTTTTTCAAAAAGTAAAGAAAACCAATTCAATCAAGACAAGTCCACATGTTTTTCATGTCCAAAAATGCATTTCTCTTTCTGTACCCTGTGTCACTACATTTGTATTATGCATCCTCAATAGTCATTCCTCCTCTAGTACTCAAAGTCTGAGCTCCACTAACATAGGAAAGTGGAGATGCCACTCTGTTTCATATGTTTAGAGATTCATAGACTGTCGGAGCTGAAAGGAACCACCGAGATCTAAACTCCTCATAATTAAAATGAAGGATCTGAGACTAAAAAACTGAAATGACTTATTCAAGGTCATACTGACCAAATTTCCTTTGACCAGAAAGAAGAAAAAAAATCTGTCTACAGGGGAAAACCCAGGCTAACCCCTTTGCTTCTACCAATCTTGATGGCCCCTGAGCCCCAGCTGCCCCTAGGCATGTGTATAATGAGCCTGTTGAATAATCCAGGACTCCCTCTCTGGCTATAGTTTTTTATTTTTTTTTTTATTAGAGGCTGGTACCCAGAGATAACAAAGAATTAGCATTTATGTGTGCTATCAAAAATCATTCCAGTTTAGTATATATCTTTTTTCTTTTAAGTTCAGATATTTTGGTGATCAATAGAATGAATCTATCTCAGTGACATATATATGTCGTATTTACATATACACATACATGTAAACGTGCATTTATATATATAATTGACAATCATAGCCTTAGCCTGTGTGTTACATGTTTCTCCTCTACCTTAAATATTCTAAAGGCAGTTACACTTACCTTATATCATACTCAGCACACTTTCTAAAGCTAAGAGTTTTCTGTACAATGCACAATATTAAATGCTCCATTTTACATATTACACATCTCAAAAAGGCAGATGCCATGAAAGATATTTTTCCCCCATGGGGAGAGGGAGGGGACCAGGGAGAGATTCACCCGAAATGATGAATCACTTTCTATCAAGGGGATGTTCAGTTAATTCGAGTGACATTTTGACAATAGCATGCTGTCAGTCCAATGGTTTGACCTATACAACAACCTCTAATTATTGCTAATTAAATAATTAATTATTCATAGAAGTGCGTGCCATTAGCATAGCAGAGATGTGTTGGAATATGAGTTATGTGCGGTTTATGAATCTTCAGAAAATAGATTCTTTAATAAATTAATAAAGGGGCTCTGGGGTTTCATTAAAAGGTGGCTGGAGGGGGTGCTTGCCTGTTTCCAAGGAGACCACAGGTGGTTCACTTGCTTTTTTTTTAAAGTTAAACTTGTTTGGGCTAGATGATTTTTTCACCCTCTTCTCCCTGCTCTGTCCTCAGGCAGAGAATAGAACATTTTAATGAAACCCCTGTTGTCTTCCTATCCCTTTGATCCCCCTGTGTTCTTGCCAGTCTACACATTGGCCAGTTGGATAAAGGGTTTCAGATTTTTTTTTCCTCTAGTATTAAAAACTGTGGCATGTCCTCCATGAATAAACAACATCAGGATGGAGACCCTTTGAAATAGAAATATAGAGCAAACAAAAGGAAGAAGGAACAGGCACAAATCTGAACAACACTATTGCCATTTAGCTACTTAATTATCCTCCACTCCTGACTTAACTACTGCAGTTATCTTTTTTCCACTTAAGCCTGAATGAAGGAAATTACTGAGTTTCAAAAGAAATGATAGTTTCATCCATTCCCTACCCCCAATACTGCCAATGTTCCCAGTGCCACATGGAGTTTCGTTTCTTCGTTATCTCACTGTAATAATGATAATGGTAATATGAATATCTTCCAGCACTGTTCACTAAATAGTGATATAAATAGTAATATTAATGTTTTCCAACATCCATTTTGATGCTCTGAGGCACATTATAAATTCTGTCTTTGTTTAAGAAGTGGGGGGGGGGCACAAAGTACCATTACTGTTATCATTAGAACTCAAGGGCACTGTCTAGAAGTTGGTGTCTGAGTAGGACCCAGCCAGCAGTCAATTCCAAGGGCCAATGATGGAAAGAAGAGATTGAAGATGAAGCTTTTTAAAAAGCTTGATATTGGCTCTCAAGTTAGTAGTAAAAGTAACATCATTTTTGTCATTTCCTTGAGAAATATGATCTTGTTTATATTTTAAGATAATTAAAATGAATCATTGCTTTGTAAATATTGATGAAAATATAGTTCTTTAATGAGCTAGTCATTTGGCTTTGGAGTCATGTTTCATAGCATCCTCAGATTTATAGCTGAAAAGGATCTTAAAGGCTGTCCATAGACCAAACTATCAACAGACTTAAATAACCACTTTTTGCCAAACAATGTACTAGTACTAGAGATACAAAGACAAAAATAAAATGTTCTGTGCCCTTAAGAAGCTTAAATTTTATCAGAGTAAACTAAATATATATTTAAATACATGATATATTTACTAGTTCTATAGGATTTTAAGGTTGATAATCTAGGTCAATTTCATTTTACAGATGATGATGATATGGAATTTATTTGATGCTTCAAAGATTGCTATGTGGCTTACTAAGAACATCATTATAAGAACTCTAAGATACATATTACATTTTCAAGTGATTATAAACTTGGGCTCCCCAAATCAAGATCATTTGGCCAGGGTCACATAAGTGGTAAAGAGCAGACCATCTGACTAATTCTAAAGGTCTTTTTTGCTATATTTTGTCGACTAGAAAAAAAGAATAGATGTCATTAGCTGGGTAGAAACCATCCATTTTAGAGTTCAGAAATCATTTGGACCTTGATCAAAATAGCATTATCCCAGCTGTAGAGGTCAGAAAAAGACTTCAAAAGGAATATCATCAGTGGACCTCTCACCATTGCATGTACTTACCACTGCATAAAGAGAAATAATGTTAAAGTAGAATCTCCTGCTTAATGTTACCTGCTAAGAAGAAAGAAAGAAATCTGTCTTAAAAACTGTCATATGGATAGATAAATATGTAGACAGAGAGGTAGGGATCTAGAGATAGCTAAATAGATGAATCAAGATATATTTTTTGTTTGAATTATTTGATTAAAATTCACCCTTACATAGATATATAGTAGGAAAAGGAAGGAATATTTTAACAGTCATGTAACATCTTTGTGTTGTTATGAAAATAGTTGTAACCTTGAGCACTACTTGAAAAGTTCTCAGCCCACACTTTGACAACCACTGGCATAGGGAATTCTCAATACACAGATATGAATTGGAAACTCCTCTGTAACTTGAAATCTTTTCAGTTGCTTAATCCAGTGAGAGGTTGGATGACTTGCCCATGGCATACAGCCAGTAAAACTCACAGACAAAATTTGATCCCATGTCATCAGGACTCCAAAATGGGCCCATTGTCCATTCTGCTATGATACATTGTTTTGTTTTTATTTTTATATCTAATCTATCTTTATTTTTATCCCAGTCTCTACTCATCTACAAATCTATTTATATACCTAGCTATTTTTTAGTAAGCCAGGTATCAAAAATGTTTGCAAAAATAAGTAAAATAATGACTTCTCATTATATATTTTTTGTTTTGCAAAACACTTTTTTTCATAAAATTATGTTCCTTATGCTCATATGTAATGGATTTATTATTGTTTTTTAAATAGAATTAATGAATAATTTAAAAACTCATCTGTTTTAATTGCCAATAAATATTATTACAAATAAATATTAATAAATAAAATTATATAATATATAATAGACATAATAGATATTTTAAGAATATAGAAAACATGAAGCTAAAAAGCTAAAATGTAATACCCATCTTAGAGTTCTTGTAATGATGTTTTTAGTAAGTCCCTTCATAATCTTTGAAGCATCTAATAAATTACATATCATTGCTCTATTCCAATCAAATCATTGCTTTCAATTTGTTTTATCTGTGAACAAGCAATCTACTACAGGTACTAGGAATAAAAGGATAAAAATAAATCACTATTTTGTAATAATCTTACATTCTAAAGGGGGAGAAAACAAGTTAATAAAAATATAAAGCAAAAATACAAAGTCAATAAATACATCATATATATGTGTGTGTGCCAATAGTTAACATTTATATATAACCTACTATGTCTTTGGAACTGTGCTAAGCACTTTACAAATACTATCTCATTTGAAAGTCACAACAACTCTGGGAAGTAAGTGACTTTATTACTCCCCATTTTATATTTTGGGAAACTGAGGCAGAGAACCATTAAGTTACTTTTCCAAGATCACACAAATAGTAAGTATCAGAGACAAGTTTTGAACTCAGGTCTTTCTGACTCCAGGACTAACATTTTAACCACCGTGCAACGTGTTTCTCTTTTATTATTATTTCAGCACAGATGCTGATACATATAAGGCACTGAGATAGGAGATAAGAGTGTCTTGAGTGAGGTAGAGAGAGAAAGTCAGTTTGTTTCTATTGAAATGTCGGAGGGGGAGTAATATACAATGCATCTGGAAAGGTAGTTTGGTACCAGAGTGTGTAGAACTTAAAGGTTGAAAATATTTTGTCCTAGAAGCAATACAAATCTGCTTGTGTATATATATATATATATATATATATACATATATATATATATATATATATCTGTATGTCTATCTTTCTGACATTCTATTTATTTACCTATCTACCTGCCTGTCTATCTTTCCACCTGTCTAGCTGCCTGTCATTTATCTATCTATCTACCTATCTATCTAACATCAGCTATGAATTTGATTTTCTTAATACTTCTTCACTTTAATCCAGTCTGCTAATTAATCTGAGGAACCCACTATAAAATTGAGCTGCAGTGTTTATGAGAGTCACTCATCAAGGGACCAAGTACATTTATTTATTTATTTATTTATTTATCTATCTATCTATCTATTTATTCATTCATTCATTTATTTATTTGTTTATTTATTTATTTTAAACCCTTACCTTCTGTCTTGGAATCAATACTGAGTATTGGTTCCAAGGCAGAAGAGGGGTAAGGGCTAGGCAATGGGGGTCAAGTGACTTGCCCAGGGTCAAGCAGCTAGGAAGTGTTTGTGGTCAGATTCGAATTTCCCATCTCTAGGCCTGGCTCTCAATCCACTGAGCTACCCAGCTGCCCTCCCAAGTATATTTATTGCACAGTGGAGGTTCAATGTTAGCCTTAATCCAACACATCGTTCCTTTTTTTTCCTTCTTTTCAGGCTTCTTGCTTTTATTGTTCCACTCCTCAACTTTCTAACTCCACATATCTTAATATTCTCTTCATTTATCATGGACCTATTATTAATGATTATATTATGTTCTCCTACATGATATTCTTGGTAGCTAGGTGGCATATAACAATCTAATAGCATTTGGGTAAAGGGAACCCCTTCCCCCAGAAATCGCGTACTAGGTTGCCCTACCTGCGTCCTTGTGCTTTTTTTTTTATCCGATTCCAACAGTTTAATTTAACATGATCCAGGCCCCTCACGGCAGGGGTAGCCACAGATCACATTCCCCCCACCCTGAGGGAAGAAGGGATCCAGCCCCAGCCATTCGGGTGGGGCAGAAATGAGGAAAAGGAAGCTACTCAGATCTTCCCAGGGAAGGTTTCTTCTGCTCTGAGATCAACCCAAGTAGTCACCCAGGACAAGGGTATGTCACGTGTTTGTCACGTGAGTGCGCTCCAAACATAGGTCACTAGACAGGGAGCAAAGAACAGGTTATAGATCTGGGGGTAAAGGAGAAAATTTAAGGAGTTCGAAAGGATGGTGACTGAGATAGAAAGCTGTGTGAAGAAGCGCCCACACAGTAAATTTAGAATAGTGATAATCTCCCTCTATCTCTAGCTCTCTATTTCAAGTAAATGTTAATAAACTCTGGAAATTAAGAACTGGCGTCTTAATTCAGCTTTAACACATTATAAATAATAATAATAATAATAGAACATTGAAATCGTAATCAGGAAGATTCATCTTTATGAGTTCAAATCTGGCCTCATCCACTAGCTGACCATAGGCAAGTTACTTAACTCTGCTTGCCTCAGTTTCCTCATCTGTAAAATAAGTTGTAGAAGAAAATGATAAGCCACTCCAATGTCCTGTATTCCTAATTTTTAAAATGTTTACAAACCCTTACCTTCTGTCTTAGAATCAATTGCCCAGAGTCACACAGCTAGGAAGTTTCTAAGGTCTGATTTGAACCTAGAACCTCCCATCTCTGGACCTTTATATTCCCCCCTTCTAGCCACCTATCTGCTCCCATTAACAAGAAGACCCCAAATGAGGTCAGGATGAATTGAACATGACTGAAAACAATTGAATGATAAAAACAACAAAAATAATTTCCTCAGCATTGGGAAATTCCTTCAAAGGTATAGAATGACAACTTGTCTATAACTGACAGTCTTAGAGAATTGCCTGGAAACTCTGAGTTTAAACATCATGCCTTTGGCCTTGTAGTATGTTGCAGAGGTAGACTCTGAATCCTTTTCTCTATCCAAGGCAACTCCTCTACCAACCATACTAAACTTTCTTTTTCAGTGTTACACAAATACATGTATATATAATATATATAAATAAAATCATATATAACATATTATCAAATTAAAAGATGATGTAAATACTATTAAATAACAAATATATGTAATAAATCTATCATTTTCACTTTTTATATCTTTTATCAATATAGTCCTGATAGAAATGGTATTAGTAAAAATTGCTATAGATTGATCCTATTCCTCTGATTCTTTTATATTTAATAGGTGGTCTGTTAAACAAGTGAATAAAATAATTGCATTTGATATGAATTAGCATAAACTTATCTTCTGTAGACTCACAAAAAGCATTTTTGAGATAATTCTAGTAGCAAGTATGATGATGCTGATGCCTTTTACTTCAATATGCTCCCATGTGGTTTTGATTTTTCTCTCCTCTATTTTGAAAGTTTTTATTTCTCTAGAGTTTGCCGATATAGAGTAGTTGGTATAATGACATCTATTAGAAATGTTGTTCTTAAATTTTTATGGTTCAGTGTTATAGCAAGGGGATTATGGTTAAAAGTTTGGTCTGTAACAATGTTGTGGTTCTACTCCCATATGTTTGTTGAATTCTCAATATTTTTTGAGAGTGTGGAGATTTATGATCTGTTAGTTTGTGAAACATAGCAATGCTCCTATGTTATGTTTAATTCAAGTCACCAGCTTCTGTCTTCCTCAATATTTGGTGGATGCTAAATTTCTGTCATCCCCAGGGATGTTTTTATCATCTCCTTTAATAGTCTACATTGATTAACAAGCTTGGGTTGCTAAAGGATAACTTTTAGGTAATTTCTGGTAACAATGGTTTGATCCTGAATTGCCACCATAAACACAGCCTTTTTTTTTCTGTAAACACATCCCCATAATTCAGCCACTTGTTTGAGGCTTCTTTGTGAACATATTTTTGGTTGAATTCAGATGGAGGTTGCCCACAGTGGGCCTTTGGATCTCATTTTTATATCTTAGCTTTTTCATAGGTTCCATCTGGAATTAAACTGCTTTTTGGTTAGTATTTAACATAATAAGGGAAGCAGTTATCAATTGTCTGCTATTTTTTAACAGATTGATATCTATTTGTTCTGAAATAGAAATGATGATCTGTGGAAACTATTTCTCTTGCAATGACTGGATGCTCTGATTTGTGGCTAGATAGTTGCTGGTAGTATGGAGACATACTTGCTACAGGGCATTGCTCTAGATTGAGACTGGGGAATGCTCTGGGGTTTGCCTATTGATCCCTACTGATGACTAGTGTATCAATATCTCCTAATCTCCTCCTACCCTGTCTCCCTCACCTCCCAGTTCTTCTTGAAGTTTTTGGCTTCTTCCCTCCCCCCTGAGTGAACTATAAAGATACTCTTTTCTTTTCCTTTTCAAGTCAGGGATTTTATTCGGAAATAGGATGGGAAACTGAGGTAAGAGGGATGAGGGTGTCCATAATCTAAAATGAAGATTATGAGGGCTTGGGAAGTCACAACTATGACAGAGGGATAGTCAGAGATGGAGAACAACAGTTAAAATCTTCTTTCTTTTTCACAAAGCCACCAAGAAAAGTCTCTCTTTCAGCTTGGCTTTCCTCCAACTCTTGGTCAGTCAAATCTCAGAGAGAGAAGAGGTTTTTTGTCAGAGAGCCCCAAACCAAGTTAGCCAGGTTCAACTTCCAGAGAGAGAGTGGCTCTAAGTCCCCTCCCCCCTGGTCAGCTCAACTGCCAACTCCTGGGAACATTCCATTTGGAAACTCCTTCTTGATTGACAGACATGTCCCCAGCCTTGGTTCTAGCATCTTGGCTTGTTCTGCAAAACCTCTCTCTCTCTTCATGTCTCTGCCACAGTTCCAAGAGTATTTCTGCAAGTTTTTAACTTTCCCATTATATGCTCTGAAAAAAACATCAATTCCTTTGCTTTCTTTTGGTGAGGAAATAGTAATATTTCCATAGTTACTTTATACATAGATATTTGAAACACATAGTTACATAGTTACTTGTTGATCCCTGTATTTCATGAATATTAAAATGGTTTTTGGCCAAACAGGTTGTTCAGTGGATAAGGAGGTAGGTTGGAGAAAGGAAGTCCTGGGTTCAAATTTGGCCTCAGATGCTTCCTAGCTGCATGACTCCAAGTAAATCACAAATCACTTAATCCCAACTGCCTAGCCATGAAGCTCTTCTTTCTAGGAAAAGACAGTATTTATTCTAGGACAGAAGGCAAGGACATATTCATATATATATATATATATATATATACATACATATATATATATATATAATTTTATTAGGACACTTTTCAAATCTGTTGTCTATTTTATATTTCAAATATAGTGTTTTTCTAAAAGATTTGTATTGTACAGTTGTTAATTACTTTAGTGTTATTCCTTCCCATTAAGTTTTGATTTCAGAATGCTAGCAAATATATCTTGATGGTGATAATAATATCATCCTACCCCCTTCCCTCATGATTCTTTTAGAATATTTTCTTAATATTTCTTGCTGAGACTAGTCTCATTTTGTTTAATTTAGTTTTTAAATTCAGGAAGAATATAATATAGATGATAGCAATAGTTTCACAAATATCTGGAATGAAACATATAATCAAGAGAGGTAAAATAATATCAACCCATTAAAGTTAATTATGAACACAAACGGATGTTTACTAATATATATTATAGGAATAGGATTCATTTTTGGAAAATATTATCAACCCCTATAGGCATTCAGTTCCCCCTTCCCCCTTTTAAAAATGGGTTCAGGGAAGATGAAAGCCTTAATTAAACACATACTTTATTTCTGTATTTAGTTTTCATAAACTGCATCCTTTTAATGCAAAACTGACATTCTGGCATTGCTTGTATGCCCAGAAGAATCAGATAATCAACAACAGTTTATAATAACAGTGCACTCGAATAATTAATAAAGTATGAAGTTCAATAAAAAAACACACACACATGTGTGTGTTCCTTAATAACACAGCAGGGAGATATCATTTTCACTTAGGATTCTAAATGGATTTGAAGCATCAGAAAGTAAGTGATGGAGATAGAGAGGGAAACACAGTAGATGGTTTATCTTATTTCCTGTGTCCATATTATCTATTTTTTCTTTCTCCTTTCTCTGTTCTGGATTTTACCATCTCCCAATCACCTACCTTGTGGACAGAGTATCAGATTTAGATTGTGTAGTTTCAAAACTGGGCGAGCCCTAAGCAGAATTATGTTTGGAAGTGTAAGAGGGCATGGCATCACATAGCCTTGACAATTTAATAAGGATCAAATATAGCTTTGTTAATCCCTCAAAGATATTTCCCTATAAGAAATGTGAATATATCCAAGTACCCTTCATTTGGAATGTCAACCCCAGATCCTTGAGGACTGGGGGCTCATAAGTTTCTTGAAAAACTGAGTTCAGGGTTGGATAGGGTGATTGATGCTGAAGATTTACTGCCTAATAATTAGCATGAAAAGAGAGATTTGGTAAAAAGTTGAACTAAGCATGGTCGAAAATCAGTGGAGATAGATGTACACAAAGAATGTTCCCTATTCATACAACTTCTCCCAAGAAACCTCTAAGCTCTAAAAGTAGGAGACAGAAAGTGAGAGTGGCAGCTTTAGAGACACAGTTGGGGAAAGAAGGATAAGGAGGGAGAATGTCCTTCAGGTTAAGAACAAATATTCAATGGAAGAGTTCCTGCAGACTACTACAGAGGAAAAACAAAAGATTCCACTGAGTTCCTGAACCAAACCTCCAGGAGAAAAGAGGGTCAAGTAGAGAGAAGAAAACCCAGAGCAAAGAATTCTTCAGACAATATCAAAATTAAAGATGAAATGTCAGATGAACTGAAAACATCCATTTTCATAATGCATAAGGAGATATATTCAAAGTCCAATAAAGGCTTCATCCCTTAACCCTCTGGTTGATCAGAATAATTAAGAAAACTTGCTTAAGATTACAAAACTGGAGAGAGCTAACAAAAGGAATGGGGCAAGATTCAAACTCAGGTGTTCTAGCATAATATATGTATATCTATATTAACCTTGGTGGACAGGCTAACCAAGATGAGGGTATCTAAAAGACCTCAAAGCCATTGGTGAGTGGCAATCAGTTATCTACTCCAGGCATGTAAAGACTTCTCCTAGTAGAACAATTTATTTCAAGGGCCATGAAGGTGACTAAAGCAGGTGTCATGGAGCATCTGAAGCTTGCTTAGACATCGCCAAAGCAAAAGTCATCCACTATATGCCTAGCCATCACTACTTGTCTTGACCTTTGTCTTGTCCCTGGGCTTTGATGACTCTGGAAGAGAGAGACCGATGACTGTGCAACTCTACTTCACTTAAATCCAATTTATATGATAGTCAAAAGACATCACCAGTGATGTTATTTTGATCTTCTTCTAGCACAAAGGAAAACAACCAAATATATTATGCTCCCTCACTGCCTCAATTTAAACAAACCAGCCCCTCCCCTCCAAAAAACCCCTTTGCTCATTTTAATTAGAATTTCTTTGTCTCTCTGCCTCTACCTCTTTCCCTTTCTCTCCCATAAACATCCTGATAAAACATCTAAAATCCTTAACTATAAGACACAAAGGAAATGAAAACTTTAACTGATACACACCATTCACACCTCTAGTCCAAGTCTGGAAATGCATATTGTCAAGCAACAGTACAAAAAGTATCCATGATGAGTGCATCATTTCTGAAAATTATAAAGACATTCCTGCTACCATTACATCATCAAATACAAAGCTTACTACTCTATTGTTGCTTATTTGAGAAGGTGATCAGCAATTTTATCCAGGTTACTCTGAGATAAATACTGAAAAACAGAGAGGTTTAAAGTAATTTATTTATTCAGAGTATTATCAACAACCACTGAGTTTCCAGGGCCAGCCCTAGGCCACCTATTTGCCCTGTATCTTAGGTCTTCCAAACTCTAAGTCCAGTGTTCTAGCCAGTGTATCACTTAGCTAGCCTTTTGCTGTTTTAGTCCAGCCCATCTTTTCAAGTTTACTGCCCATTTGCTGTTCTTCACAGAATCTATGTTCTAACTCTCATGATATTGCTTGTACAAATTTTAACCCATATTGACATGTTTTTACTTAGGTTGGTCTCCATACCTGCTATGCTTAAACCCTGTAGCTCTTTTCAGGGCTTTATTCAAATGTGACATCCTTCAATAGGTCTTTCCAGATTCTTCTAGTTTGTAGTGCCTTTCTCATCACTTTTTACTTACTTTATAGATGTGCTGGATTTACCTATCTGTGATTATGCTGAATCTACCCAGCAGAATGTATGTTTCTTAAATTCAGGGACTATCTCTATGACTTTTGCCTTTGTATAAACCCAGAATTTAGCAAAAGCCTGGCACAAAGTAGAGTCTTTTTGTTTGATTGCTTACAAACCATTTGTCAACAATAAGGTTTGTTCTATGGATCCAATTCTTTGTTAATTGGGAAAACTCTGGAAAACTACCACTGCTAGGTCTGCATCCCAAAGAGATTAAAGATAGGGGAGAAGGACTTACTTGTACAAAAATATTTATAGCAGTCCTTTTCATGGTGACAAAAACCAGAAATTGAAGAGATGTCTATCAGTTGGGGAATGGCTGAACAAGTTGTGGTATGTGATTGTAATGGAATACTACTGGAGCTTAAGAAATACTAAACAGGGGCAGCCGGGTAGCTCAGTGGATTGGGAGCCAGGCCTAGAGATGGGTCCTTGGTTCAAATCTGACCTCAGACACTTGCCAACCCTGGGAAAGTCACTTGACCCCCCATTGCCTAGCCTTTTCCACTCTTCTGCCTTGGAACCAATACATGGTATTGATTCCAAGACAGAAGGTAAGCTTTAAAAAAAAAAAAAGTTAAATCATTCACACACACAAAAATAAAAACAAACAGGAAAGACTTATATGAAGTGATGTAAAGAGAAGTGAGCAGAACCAGGAGAACATTGAACAAAGTACCAGCAATAGAGTAAGATGACCAACTGTGAATATTTAATCATCAGTTATAAAAGGATACAGGATAATTCCAAAGGACTCATGATGAAAAAGACTATCCACTGCCATAAAAGGAAGGGATAAATTGTGCATGTGAATTGAAGAATGCCATTCTTTATTTCCTCCATGAATGTTTCAGTAGTCTAAGTGATATGTGTCTTCTTTCACAATATGATGAACATGGAAATATGTATTATACAGCAACACATGTATAACTAATATCTGATGTCTTGGGGAAGAGGAAGGAGTGCGGGAAAGGGAGAGAACATGGAATATAAGGTATCAGAAAATGAATATTGAGAATTGTATCAATATATAATCTAGAAAAACAATTAAAATGTAATTAAAAATAGGGCAATCTACAAAAATACATGAATAAGAATCTCATTAGTTAATTAACTGGAGGAACTAGATTTAATTCTATATTTTTTCATTCACTTTAATTAAATCCAACAGACATTTAGTAAGTATGTTAGATGCTAGCACTATCTACTCCTAGAGAACGCAAAGAGAAAAACAGAACAGTTCTTATTTTCAAGGAGATTTTCATAACAAACTGGGGTGAATCATTAAAGATAAGGGGTGGGAGATGGTTTTCCAGTTCTGGAAAAAAAAAACCTCTAAGAATCCTAAGAAATGAGTCTAAGAATGAGAGTTCTTAAGAGTCTAAGGATGGAGTTGAGAAAGTAGAAACTTTGCTGTTATGTAAGTTTTGCTAGCTTTTAAATTATGTGAGTGGGAGAAATGGGAACTAGGTCTAAGAAGATAGGAGGGAGCCAAATTCTTTAGGGCTTTAAATACTATGCTGAGGAGTTTATATGTTTAATAGAGGACCACTAAGTTCTTGAGCAGGAGAGTGATATGGCAGGATCTATGTGTCACTTGGTGGTTCCATGGAGCATACATATCTGGGAAGAGAGGAATCAAAGAGCCGTTGGATCTTCTTAGAAAATAAATCGAAACACCATGTTTTCTCATTTTTATCAACGAAAATTTGAGACAGGTTTATTGTCAAGGGCAGACTTCTTGAAAGATTAGTGCTGGCCCCCAGACTTGTCTAATCACTAAGTTCTGCTCAGCACTAAGTCTTATGAGGGTAATTGCCTTCACTGTCTCACACAGCAATGACTCAGCAGCCTGATAAGGTGTATCTTTGACAATCAGCCTGATATCTGGTCCACATGGTTGGATTTCCTTGGGAGATTGGCAGTTATACTTTTCCTTAGTTAGAGCTTCTAAATGGGCTTCTGAACCTGCTCCAACTGCAGTCAGTACAAAAGAGATGAATTCATCTCACTAATTTCTGTAACTTTCCTTCTCCCTGTCTTAGGGCATTTCTGCTGCTTGCCTAAGTTGGATACAGGAAATTGAATTATGTGCAAATGCGAAATTTAAATGAGAGTCACCAGCACATTTGAAGACCTTAGCCTCTGGCTCAGTCCCTGGAATGGGAGGGTGCATGAATGCAAGCAAAGTTGAAGGGTTTCTCTTTTCCATATCCAGTCTTCTGTCTTTTGGTTGTGGATAAATCAACAAAGAGAGCATTTCTGTCTCTTCTGCTCCTGTCTTTCCAGGTTTTCAATTTCCCCAGAATTCTCTTCAAAGGAGATTCAAGATGTTACTCAACATAGTTCCTCAGAGTTAAATGAAATAAGTAATATCAATTTTATAACAGGTTTAGAGAAGATATCACTCCTCCTACAGGAGAAAGGACCCAACTTTCACATGAAAGAGTAATGCCCAATCAAATGTAATCAACTTGGTTACTAGCAGCAATCTGAGAAGGATTTATGAGAAAGAATGCTATTCACATGGAGAGAAAGAACTGTGGGAGCAGAAATGCAGAAGAAAAATATATGATTTATCACTTGTTTATATGGGTATAGGATTGGGGGTTTTGGTTTTAACCATGGAAACAATATATTAAAAAAAATAATGCCCAGTTCCCAATAATAATGCATAATAAATGAAGCATTAAATGCTTTCTATGTTCCAGACTTAATCCCTCCCAGATTTAAAAAGAAACTTAGCCCCTCAGTTTTTTGCCTCAATTCCACATCTGCTAAATGAGGACACACTGAACAAGGAAATGTGTCTAGTGTCTTTGCCAAGAACACCTTACAGACAAGTCTGTGGAGTCAAAGAATCAGACACAACTGAAATAACTGAAGAACAAATGTTCTATACGCTGTGCTAAATTAGGGATACACACACAAAGGTAACACAATGCCTACCTTCAAGTGCCTCATATTTTAGTAGAGAGAGACAATGCATATAGAAGAATTTCTTTTCAATTTGATTATAATTCTAAAGGCTTGTGTCAACTTGTGTGTCTATGACAGAATGGAAAGAATAATTAAATCTTGGAAAAACGTTTGGATCATAGATCTAGAGCTGAAAGGAACCTTAGAATACATCTAGTCCAATCTCCTCATTTTATCAATAAGAAACTGGGTGTCAGAAAGGTTAAGTGATTAAGTAAAAGGTCACACATTGAATGGCAGAACTGGGATTTGAATTCAGGTCCTGTGATTATGAGTTGAACTTACAATACTCTTTCTTCTTTATCATGCACTGCCTATTTAGTAGTGATGCTTGGTGTCAAGACCAGAAATTTCTGCCCATCACATCTAGGGCTATTGAAACCACATAAACATAGCCACTGCCATGTAAAGAATTGGATAATTGGATAATCTGACCAATATGACTTGGTCATTGAGGACAACACATCTCTATATTTTTTCAGGAAATGATTTTTAACAAATTATCTGAAGTTATGAATATATAGTATCATAGGTCTCAACTTCCTGACTTCATATCCAGCCTCAGATACTTACTAGCTGTATAACCCTGGGAAAGTCTTACCTCTATTTGTCTCAATTTCCTCATCTCCAAAATGAGCTGGAGGAGGAAATACAAACCACTCTGTTGGCCAAGAAAACCCAAAATGGGTTAGGAAAAGTTAGACAAAGCTGAAAAATGACTAAATGATATTAAAAAAAAAACAAACAGTGGACCTAGAGTTAACTCCTATCACATTTTACAGAATGAAGAAAGGCAGTTATGACATATCATAGCATTTTAAGATAGTATGGTAAAATGCAAAGAAAACTGACTTTCAGTCTTACCTCTGCTACTTGTTGTCTGTGTGACCTTGGAGAAGTCATTTATTGTCTGAATTTCAATTTCTTGGAGGTAGGTACTCCTACTATCCCCATTTGGCATTTGAGGGAAGTGAGACTGAGAGCTCAAGTGACTTGCTGAGGGTTTCACAGCTAATGAGTGTTCCTGAGACCAGATTTGAACTGAGGTCTTTCTATCTCCAAGTATAGCTCTATACACTCCAATATCTTACTCTTTCTAAGCCTTGCCTATAAAAGGGGAAAATAAAACAAAACCCTTCCAACTGATCCTTGCATCTATTCACCACTGGAAACTAGGGGTAGAAAATGTGGTATAAGGGAGCTGAGAGAGAACTAGACCCTATCTAACTCTAGTTTCACCATTCTTTCAGCCATCATTGATTAAGCAAAAACACTATGCAAGGAAGAGCCTGGAAGAGATAGAAATTAGTCAGGGTCTGTTTCTGCAAGGGGCTTACATGAGACCCTAAGTTAGTAGGAGAGATGTTATACACCAACAAATATAGAAGACTCAGCGTAGTAAGGCAGAGGGAGCATTAATAAATATCTGGGGTCCAGAGCAAACTTCTGAGGTTTCCACTCTGTGTGATCTAAAGAAAAAAATCATTTAAACTAACCTGGGTTTGTTTCTTCATCTGTTATGATGAGGGTATTAGACTAGATGAACTCTGGAGTCCCTTCCAACTCTAAATCAATGATCCTAAATAATAGTGATGGAGTGACTCTAAAGCAAGTCAGACTGAAAATTAGTCTCTTTCTTCTACTAAATGTTCTGGAGAGTACGCACACAGCCCTCTATGTCCGTGAGTTCTCTTTGTTTTCTCGTGAGTGGCAGTAATGACTGAATGTCACACAAGATTACCATATTACCTCCTGCCTTCCTCATGTTAGAATGGATTCCCTCTTCACATCTATCCTGTGCATCGCATGCATGAAATCCTTTCATTACCACTGAAAGATCTCAATGGGCCTGTTGTCTTCAGGGAGAGACAATGAATCTCATTTAAGGGAATTATTTACAATAGGAAAAAACGGCTTAAAAGGAGAAAGAGAGAATGAGGGGACAGACAGTTATAGCAAAAGGCCTGACTGTGAAAGCGTTCTTCTAATGGGAATCTGGCACCCGCCATATCTTTTCCTGGCCATTTGCCAACCTCCTCTCCACTTCAGAGAGGGCTATAGAGTTTTGTTACAGTTTCCGCTGATGCTGCCGTGGTGTGACTCATTTCCGCATCAAGCGTGCTTGGGTACATTAACAGCCATGTCCTCTTTGATCAAGTGACATCATGGCATCCGCTCATGGATGCCCTGGCCAGATTTTGCAGAGCCCTCCTTTCTTTGGCAACCACACCCCTGCTGAAAGCAGAGGATCCTCGCTCTTGGGAAGGTCGCCAAGATTCAGCCCATGAGCAGAAATGATGTACTCAAAGATGAGGGAATTATGCCTCAGTTCTCAAACCTGGATTTTTATTGCTAGTTCGTGAGGTGACTCAACTGGCATGACATCTTTAGCAAGGTTGTAAAGGTGACAGAGTTAGCCAGGAGAGTCACAAGCTCTGTACTCTTTTCAAATATTCTCAGGGGCCAGTCACCCTTTCTTTATTTTTAAGTTTATTGAATTAATTAATTAAGAATATTTTTCTATGGTTACATGATTCATGTTCTTTCCTCCCCCTTCTTCCACCCCCCTCCCATAGCCAATGAGCGATTCTACTGGGTTTTACATGTGTCATTGATCAAGACCTATTTCCATATTATTAGTATTTGCACTAGGGTGATCCTTTAGAGTCTGTATCCTCAAGCATATTCCCATCGACCCATGTGATCAAGCAATTGTTTTTCTTCTGGGTTTCTGCTCCCACAGGTTTTCCTTTGAATGTGGATAGTGTTCTTTCTCGTAGATCCCTCTAAGTTGTTCTGGATCACTGCATTGCCATTAATGGAGAAGTCCATTACATTCAATTGTACCACCGTGTATCAGTCTCTGTGTACAATGTTTTCCTGGTTCTGCTCCTCTCACTCTGCATCAATTCCTGGAGGTTATTCCAGTCCCCATGGAATTCCTCCATTTTATTATTCCTTTGAGCACAATAGTATTCCATCACCAACATATACCACAATTTGTTCAGCCATTCCCCAATTGAAGTACATCCCCTCATTTTCCATTTTTTGCCACCACAAAGAGCGCAGCTATGAATATTCTTGTACAAGTCTTTTTCCTTATTTTCTCTTTGGGATACAAACCCAGCAGTGCTATGGCTTAAACAAAGGTTAGACAGTCTTTTAGCTCACTTTGGGCACAGTTCCAAATTGCCCTCCAGAATGGTTGGTTCAATTCACAACTCCACCACCAGCAGTGCATTAATGTCCCAATTTTGCCACATCCCTTCCAACATTTTATTACTTTCCTTTCTAGCCACAATTTCTTCATCACTCTGCAACAGCCATTGACCTTATCATCATCCTGAAAACCATTATCTTCTCTTCCATGAAATAAATACTAAGAATTCAAAGGCCAAAAACAGACAAACAAAAAACAGGGCTAGGCAGTTGGAGTTAAGTGGCTTGCCCAAGATCACACTGCTAGGAAATATCTGAGACCAAATTTGAACCCAGCATCTCCCATCTCCAGGCATGGCACCCTATGCAATGAGCCACCTAGCTACATCAGCCTTTTGAATTGACATTTAAAGCTTTTCATAACTTGGGCTCATACCACCTTTTTTGTCTCTTTATACCTTACCCACCTCAATATATTCTATGATCTGGCTGTTTGCAGTCATTCAGAAGTGAAGCTATCTCCCCTATCTCTCTGGCTTTGCATTGCCTAACCCCATACCTACTATGTTTTGCCTCCACCTCCTCCCATTAGTTTCCCTTCCTTTCTTAGAGTCACCTTAAATTCTACCTTCTGAAGGAAATCTATCTTGATACCTCTAGTTGCTAATGGATAGCTTGTTTAGATTATTCTCATCTATTCTATATGAATCTAAATGCAAATGGCAGTCAGGTGGTATAAAGGTTAGATTATAGGGCCAGAAAGATTCATTTTTTTTTACTCAAATCTGGCCTTGGACATTTACTGAATGTGGTAAGTCACTTGACCCTGTCTGCCTCACTTTCCTCATAGGTAAAATAAGTTGGAGAAGGAAATGGAAAAACCACTTCAATATTTTTGCTAAGAAAATCTCAAATGGAGATTTTCAAAAGGACACAACTAAAAAATACTAAACAACAACAAATTTTTATATATTGTTTCACCATTTTAATGGATATTCCTTGGGAACTAGGATTATGGGCCTTTTCCTTTTTTTAAGGAGTTGAGGGTATTTCCTGGTCTTTCTTTGTATCCCTAATCCTTAGCAGAGTGCCTGGAACATAGTAAGCTTGTAATAAATGCTTGTTAGTCAACTAAGAGGAAACAAAGGAAAAAAAATCTCTCTGCAATTTCATATGTTCCCAAACTGGATTGGGGGGGAGGGTTTGGGATGGTAATTGAAAGGTCAAGAGACCTTCTTGATGCCCCTGAATTCACAGGATTGTAAGCAGCTGCCCATCCTGCCTCATTGTTAAGTCTAGTCTAGTCATTCCAGGTACCCTGGTCAAGTCACTAAAAAGATTCACAGCCTTTGAAAACAAACACATGGCTTTGCTATTAGTGTGATTTTTTTCCCATCTCTTTCCTGGACTATTGTCTCATTTATTTCCTCCTTTATTTTATTTATTCAATTTGTTCCAAATTGCACCGTTTGCTACTCGGCCTCAGGGGGCACTGGCTATTAAAATTACTCTAATAATTTTAAATGACTTAAAATGATTTGAAAATAGCACAGCTGCCAAGAACCGCAACACCTAAGTTGGTAAATGGTCCTTTCGCCAAAGTGAGGCTGCATTGCATAGCTGTGTCTCACAAAACTAAGGGTTTTGTAGGGGAGACCAGACATTACTTCTCTAGTTTAAGTGCAGGTGAACCTCGCTTTAAGGGAACCTATTATCAGAAAATCCAAGATTACAAAACAGCTGGGAGTGGTTATTTGTCTTATAAAAGGCAGATGCCTTTTATGCATCTCTATGCAGCTCTTTTTCTACATTTTTCTTCATCTATCTCTTTTCCTTCATGTTTTCTGTTATTACAGTACTAAGGAATGTAACACGTATATATAACAAATATAACACTTGAAGATTTGCAGAAATTTAATATAAACTCTATTTTGATACTCACCACAAGTCTTTGAGGTTGGTGCTGTTATTACCCTCATATTACAAATGAGGAAACCAAGAGGCAAAGAGGTGGAGTGCCCTGCTCAGCTATGAAGTATCTGAAGTAGAATTCAAACCCAGATAGTCCTGACTTCTGCTCTATTCCTGAGCAACCCACTCTCATATGTGTTTGTTGGATAGACTTGGACTGCATTGCACTTAAAACTAAGATTGATCACACTGATTACATGAAGCAAAAATGTCCCATAGATTCATTCAAACAAGAGTCACCATCAGATTTAATGAATAAAAAGTTTTAAAAAGCAAAACATCTCCAGCAAAGGTACACATGTAAGTAAATGTGCCTGTGGTATCAGATTGTGTACGAGACACTAGCACTGAGAAAGTATGGAGTAGTTGTATCATCCATATAGAAAAAGCTATGGGGCTATGGAAGAAAAAAAATTGTATGTGTGTATGTGTGTGTGTGTGTGTGTTTTCTTTCTTGAAAAATCATAATGGGTTAGTAGCATAAAAATCTTTGGTGAATTATTTAATTCAAAACTCTAATTTTACTAATGGGGAAACAATGCATGTTATTCTCTGTCTCTGTCTTCTCTATGCCACTTGCCCCCCTTCCCTCCTCTTTCTTTCTGTGCTTTGTTTCTCTCTCTCTCTCTCATTCTTTCTTTCTTCCATCCTACTTCCCTCCTTTCTCTTCCTTCCTTCCTTCCTTCACTTCTTTCTTCTTTCTTTCTTTCTTTCTTTCTTTCTTTCTTTCTTTCTTTCTTTCTTTCTTTCTTTCTTTCTTTCTTTCTTTCTTTCTTTCTTTCTTTCTTTCTTTCTTTCTTTCTTTCTTTCTTTCTTTCTTTCTTTCTTTCTTTCTTTCTTTCTTTCTTTCTTTCTTTCTTTCTTTCTTTCTTCCCTTCCTTTTCTTTCCCTTCCCTTCCCCTTTCCTCCTTTTGTCTCCCTCCCTTCTTCCCTTACAAGATGCACCAAACTTATCCTCCTCCATTATCAGGAATTGCAGGCATATATCACCATTTTTTTTTTACCAGATCCATGATATCATCAGGATAGAAACCTCCCAGCAAGAAACTTCTCAGACCAAGGCAAATAGACATTTTCTCTGCAACTAATAGTCATGGAGAGTTGTTTGAGGGCCAATGAGAGGTGAAGTAACTTGCTCAGTTAAATAGTTTTCCAAAGCCAATATCATCTTAGGCAGGCCTTGACCCATGAGCTTCCTAGCTCCATGGCCAGCTCTTTACTCTGTCTTGTTGCCCCTTACTTAAATAGTATCTTTAAGGTTTTCTACTTAAATAGATGCTAAGATCTGGAACTGTAGGGGACTTTATATTTGGTTCAACCTTCTCAGTTTACAGATGAGAAAACAGGCCCAGAAAGATGAAATAATTTATTCAAAGTCCCATAGGTAGTAAAAAGAGCCTACTAAATCACTACTGCCCATCAATTCCTTCATGATCAGAAATACTCTTAGGACATGGCATTTATATTCTAAGAAGGAGGGAGAAGTAGATTGTTGTTGCCTTTTTCATTTCAATATAGTAAAGGGTCAAAATAAAAGCCAAATTTCTGGCAGGCATCAGGCCAAAAGGTATGGTATTCCCTACTTTATGACTTATCTAGTGGAAAAATGCAGTCCCAGGAGTTAGGAGATGGGTTCTATTCCAGAATCTACCACTAAACCATGGTGATTTGGGGAATGTCACTTCTTTTTTGGGGGGGGAGCTCTGAAAATTGTGGGAGAAGACATTGAAAGGTGAATTGGAAAGGATAGTAGCTGTATAGCACCAGGTGATCTGATATCTAATCCCACCTCCTGTACTCATGCATCCTGCACAAAGTTAGAAGAAACTGGAGAATCCATCGATTCCAACCTCTCATCTTGCAGACAGGCAAACTGGCATGCAGAGAAGCTAAGGGAATTGCTTAAGATCACACAATTAGTGCCTACTGCAAGTTGTGAACGAACATCTTTCTGATTCCAAATCTATCGTACCATTTGACCTTTTCTATTTAGTCTTCTGTGACCCTGGACAAATCCTTTAACTTCCCAGGGTCTCAATTTCTTCATCTATAAAATGAGGGAGGGGAACTAAATGTCTTTGATATTTTTTTCATCTTTAGATGATCTCAGGGAACCTAAGTGGCACATTGGAGGGAGTACCAAGCCTGGAGTCAGGAAAAGTCATCTTTATGAGTTCAAATTCAACCTTGGACACTTCCTAGCTACATGACCTTGATCAAGTCCCTTATACCTGTTGGTCTCAGTTTCCTCATTTGTAAGCTAAATTAGAGAATGAAATGAGAAACCACTCTGGTATCTTTGCCAAGAAAACCCCAAAATAGGGTCATGAAAAATCAGACATGACTGAAAACAACTAAACAACAATAAACAATCTCATTAATGGATAATGTCCAATGTCCTTGTAACTTATAAAATTGAGTGGTCCTATGCCAATGCCTTCATATTTCTCCAACTTTGTCATAGGCTATAAATCATAAAACACTGCAGATAGGAAGAGCACTTTCAGGATGAGTCCTAGTCAGAGCTGATTATGATCACATTTCTAATGTAAAAACCAGAAACCTAGGTTGCAATATCCAAAAACCATCTGAGAATGTGGAAATACCCCCCCCCATTTCCTGTCTAAAGAAGACCCTTTTTAGACATGCATAGTCTAGTAATAGACATTTCTCTCTGGTTGATGTGTGAACCTGTATCTGGAATTGACCAAGAACCTACCATTAGCCCTAAAGTCATTTGATGGTCCCCACAAAGTCTGCATTTGTACTTCTCCCTCTTCTCAGGTTTCCCATAAACTCCAAGGGACAAAGCAGTGTGAATGACCTATTGTGAAGGGGTACTTGCCACAGCTTGAATTTTATGGAAGCTGGCACTGGATGACAGAGGAAAACCATACAGCTGTATAGTAGTTAAATGCCACACATCTGTCTTGGCTTCCAACACTAATAGACATGTTGTACTGATGGAGGGGGTGGGACCTGGGGGAAGAAGATAGATGGGCTCACTTTGGAAGGGAAAAGATTAGTGGAGCAGGAAGTTTAAGTCTTCCTAAGCCTTCTTTCCGGTCCATATTGGAACACCTATCATTGTCTATTTTACCTGCCTCTCTAGGGGTTTCATATTATAGCATTTCCCTCTGTTTCATTTCATCCAGCTAAATTTGCTGACTAGCTGTTCACTAACATGACCCCAACTCTTGCCTCTGTGCCTTTTTATCCCAAGAATATCCTCCCCCTCCTCCCCTTAGCAACCTCTGCCTTTCAGAAGCCCTTTCTTGTTGTTCAGTTGTCCTTCAGTGGTGTCTAACTCTTTGTGATCTTTTGGGGGGTTTTCTTGGCAAAGGTACTCAAGTGCTTTGCCATTTCCTTCTCCAGTTCATTTTGCAGATGAGGAAACTGAGGCAAATAGGGTTAAAGGATATGCCCAGAGTCACATGCCAAATAAATGTCTGAGGACAGATTTGAACACAGGAAGATGAGTCTTCCTGATTTCAGTCCCAGTACATTATTCTGTCACCTAGCTGCCACCTTGAACAAAATAGGTACTTAATAAGGTCTATTTTACTGAAGGACTTTGAACTAACCTCCTTCTACACAAGAAGACAAACTTAATCATAGTGAAGTGAAATGTCTTGGCCAGAGACTGTCCCTATGACTTAGCAAGACATCTGAAACTACACCACACAGCCCTGAGTCTCCATAGTTCTTTGGTAATACTCTGTATTTACTGAGAAGCTTTAGTCTCATGAAGCAGTGGGAGAGATGTGATGATTTATATTTTCAAGATGCTGGGAGATTCTAGCAATTTTTTTAAGTCACTAGCTTTTTGTGTGAACAAAACCTGTTCATTCATCCTTGCCCACCCTTCCAAACAAGTTTAAACTACAGAAACATTTCCAAGAAATTTCTATAAGAGAATCTGTAAACAAGCCAATGAATGGCTGTTTGCAGCTGGAGATTTTTTAACGTACAATTATTTGGACAACTGCCTAGTTTATTATGAATCTGACAAAATATGACTTTACAAGATGACTGATAATCTTTAAGTGGGAAAGCTCATTTATTGTAGAATGTCATGAAAGCTGTGTTGGATAAGCTGTTTTATTCATATGGCCATTTTTTAAAAATACAGTGTTGCTGCAACTTCCCTTAAAAGGCAACTCTGTAAGAGAGTGACAACCAGATAGCAGATAGATGGATGAATAGATGCTAAATGATAGGAATAGATATAGAGAATAAATAAATGGATATGATCAATAGATTAGATAAGGCATTTATTATTTACTATATGCTAAGCTAGGGATATATAAATAAGAAAACAAGATAATTGATTCCTATTCTCAAGCTTAATAAAGGAAGATAAGGCATAAAGAAGAGCTTGGAAACAAAAGGAAGAGAAGGATACCAGATTTTTTTTTAAACCCTTACCTTCCTTCTTGGAGTCAATACTGTGTATTGGTCCCTAGGCAGAAGAGCAGTAAGGGCTAGGCAATGAGGATTAAGTGACTTGCCCAGGGTCACACAACTAGGAAATGTCCCAGGCCAGATTTGAACTTAGGACCTCCTGTCTCTAGGCCTGGTTCTCAATACATTGAGCCACCCAGCTGCCCCCACACCAGACTTTTGGATGATTGCCTTGCTTAGAAGTAAATTAGAGTATAATAGTTATCTGTGATAGTCATACTTTATATAAATATCTGAGCATAAACCATCTAATGAGAAGTAATACAATGTCTTCTCATAGTAAAGGAGGGGATTATAGTTCACCTTTGCATCTACCCCTCCTTCTTTAGTCTCAATGACCTATACTTATTAAATGTTTGTTGAATGAGTGAAGAAATGAATGAAGAAATGAAGATATATAAATAAAACTTGCCTTTGAGTTTTCAAATGAATGACAACTTTGGCACTGAGGATACACAATGCAACTGGACCAATTATACCTGACACAGCTGCATCTAAGTTCTAAAAGCTAGTAGATAAGAGAGGAAATGAGGCAAACAAAGCAGCTCTAGGGAGAATTTGTATAGGGTTGTGTGTGGAGGTGAGTAGGAATTGTCTCTATTGTTGATTTCCAAAATGGATCCATTTCCTTTTGTTATCTTGCCTTCTGGGATGATGATAAGATTCTGAAGAGTCTAATGCAATAAACCTGATCATTTAACAATAGAAAAAATGTAGAAATGAATATTAACATCAACTCTTTAGTCTTTTCCCATTTTTTGGTTTATTATTTTTGATTATTAATTATATTGCATAAAGATATCCAGACACATTTGGATAAGTAATAGGTTAAAGGTCATTGAAAAGAGTTTCAGGGAATACTAATGACCCTGTCCCATTCATTCTGCTTCTAAGTCTTCATATTCCTTCTTATCTAACTACTTTATTAAACAATGGAGAGATGAGGGGGAAAAAAAACACCTCTCAGTATTATGTTAGGTAACAAACAAGAAGCAAGGACATCCAAAGATAAATTCCACAGGCAAATATAAGGAAGAGAAGATAACTATGGGATGAGCTAGGCAGCAGGTTAGGAAGCAAGCACCAGAGAGTGGGGTTTATTTGTTAAAAAGTAAAATGACAATAAAATATTTTCAAGGATAGCTTGACTTGCTCTTGTTCTTTTAATTTGCAATAGATATCAGTGAGACTTTCAACCTTTCAGTCCTTTGCTTAGCCTTTGCTGTTATGACTAGACAAAACTACTTCCTTTTTAAATTCATCTCTGTCCTAGATGATGTCTCTATGCTAATTCTTAAATTATTGGCAAAACGTGGTAGCATATACCATGTTAGTTTCCACTGTTCTTTGGGTCACTAAAATTTTGATTCTTTACAGACAGTGATAGTCAACAATTTGTAGTCATATAGCATCACCAAGAGCAAATTGGCTTTAAAGAGAGGGCCTGTTACATAGTAAATAGCTATGAATCATCAAAAATGCTCCATGATTGCTGGAATTTGCCTCAACTCAGTCTTCTATTCAATGGTGCTAGTCACTTAGAGAGGGACTACAAAATGTAGATATCATCAAGCCTAGGTTAGTAAGACATAAACATAGATAGATCCCTCACACAATAATGCATGATTAATTCATCAGGAGGGTACAAAAGTGAAGAAAAGATCATGTGACATATGAAAGACTTCATTGAGGAGATGACATTTGTATTGGACATTGAATAATGGGGTATTTATTTTACAAGAGTAATAAAAGACAAGGAAACATGTTCTAAGCAAAAGAAACAGCCTTAATATAACCATGGAAATGGGAAAGCACAGGTTGGCCTATGTTTGAGGGACAGAAAATAATGCAGTTTGACTGCAATATAGTTTAACAAGAAGGAAAAAAAAAGAAAATTGGAGGTGATGCCAGGTTATACAGAGCCTTAAAAAAAAAAAAACAGATAAATTTGAATTGATTTGGAAGACCAGGAGGATTTTCTATTTCTTAGTATGAGTGTCCTCTATTATTCTCTCCTTTATCTCTTTGTTTTCCTTTCATATTCCCTCCCTTATCTTATCACCTTGTCCTCTTTTTTCTTAATCCACACACCCTTCTAAAAAGACCTTTATTATCTTTATTCCCTACTCACAAATCTTCTTATATGTATGTATTCTTCTCTTCTCTTCTCTTCTATATGTATTATTTCCCCTTTTACCCAGCTCCCTCCTTCCCTTCACTGAAATACTTATTTTTATGCACACCTCTTTTATATCAGATAATTTATTACATTTTCCCCTCTCCATCCAATTTTATTTTATTTTTTGACATCTCATTATAATCACCTTGAGTTTGAAGAATCTACCTATATATGTTCTTTCAAATTGACCAATTAATTATATCATTGGTCTTGAAAACAGGATTGATATGACAAGATCTACAAATGAAGAAGATAAGTTAAGATGAGATAAAAAACAATGAAATAAGAAAGACTTGTTTCCAATGAATAATGTTTGGAAATGACCAAATAAAAATTAAAAAAGAAAAAAAAGGAAAAAAAGAAAAAAAAGAAATAAGAAAGACTTCATTCTGGTTATAGATTTCACAGGAAGGGGATGAATCATTGCTTAAGCACAGCAGATTGGTTTTCCATCTACAATGGCCCAGGCAGGTAGACAACATTTCTGGGCCAACTCACTCCATAAAGAAATTTAACTAGGGATAGATAATAACTATGTTTTTGCTAAGTTTAAAGTAATGATCCAAGGGGAGATGTTTATAGATAGTAGGTTATCTGGACCTAGATCAGAGTGGTAAATATAAATGTAGAGATCATCCCTACAGATGTAGTCATTGAAGACATGTGAATAACACTCCATTTCATGACTCTGGGCAATTTTTCAAAACCCTTACTTAGTATCAGTTCCAAGGCAGAAGAGTGGTAAGGGTTAGGCAATTGGGGTTAAATGATTTGTCCAAGGGCAAGTAGGAAGTGACTAAGGCCAAGTTTGAATCCAGAACCTCCTGTCTCTAGACCTGGCTATCAATTCACTGAGCCACTCAACTGCCTCAACACTGTCTCCCATGCATATAATTCTCACTTTTATTATTTGAGTCTGCAGGATTCCCTGTCCTCTTTTTCAAGTCCCAGATAAAGTTTCATCTTCTACAAGAAGCCTTTCCTAGGCATTTAAAATTTTAATTCCCTCTATGATTAACTTAAATTTATCCTTTATATCTTATCTGCATATTTATATGTATTATCTATCTAATCACCCTTATTAGATTGTGAGCTCTTTAAGAGTAGAGATAATTTTATTTTATTTTAATTTGTCTCTTTTAAATCCTTAGAATTTAGCACTTTACTTGGCATATCATAGGCACTTAATAAATGCTTTTTAACCAAATGAATGAATGAATGAATGACATTGCCAAGGGATACACTAAAGAGAAAAAAAGGAATTCTAGGATAAAACTTTGGTTAGCATCAATGGCAAGGAGTTGGGATAAGAAAGATCCAGAGAAGAATGAAGAGTAGTTAGAAAAGAGAGGGAAGAGAGAGGATAGGGTGATATTTAGAAAGTCAATAGAATGAAGCATCTTCTGTCTTAGTGAATAGAGAGGCAGGTCTGGAGACAGGTGATCCTAGGTTCAAATTTTGCCTCAAACATTTTCTAACTATAACCCTTGGCCAGTTGCTTAACCCCAATTGCCTAACCCTTACTGATCTTCTAGGTTGGAACCAATACTTAGTATAGATTATATATATATACATATATATATATGTATATATTATAATATATGCTTATATATAAAATATATAATAATATATATTTATATATTAAAATAGCCTTTACCTTCTGTCTAATTATGAGACAGAAGATAAAGGCTATTTTACTATTTCATATTTTAACGTATTTTGCATAATAACAATTTTTTAAATCAAAAGGCACAGTGAGTATGTAATAGGAGGTATCATAAAGCTGAGGAGTTTAAGGAGAATGAAGAATAAGTTAAGGTCATTTGATTTGACAATCAGTTGGATACCATTGGCAACTTGAGAGAGAAGTTTTACTAAGCCAGAAAGAACAAGACCAAGATTAAAGAGACTGAGGAAAGTGTAAGATGAAAAAAATAGAGTCCCTACTCTGCCAAATCCCTCTCTCCTTTTAGAGACCTAAAGCTAAGTGATTTCTTTTATTCACTGTATTAAACAAAATTACTTCTTGTTCTCTGCCTACAACATAGTAGGTGATGGATAATAGAGTGTCTGGTATTTATGGTTTAATAAATGCTTGTTGATTGATTGTTTGCATGACTAATTGCAAGTTTGTGACTGTTTTGCTAGACACAATGATTTTCCAAGTTCATCAGCCACACCCTTATTGTTTAGATCATCATTACAGTAAAGTATAAATCTGACTCAACTCTCCTCAGGCAGATCCCTAGGAATGAAAGGAGTTGGCAGGTAGGGCTGGTGCTCACACATTAAAAAGTCCAAAAAAAGGATGAAAAGCTAAGTATGCAAATTTGGCCATTGGCACCACCAAAACCCACATCCTGAAATTTTATATGAGTGACTTCCTGTGGTTCCTATTTTCCTCCTCCCTCAATTCCCCATTCAGCAATTTTTACTCAAAATGTTGATTGCAGTTGTGATTACCTATCCCATATCTGGACTTCCTTGTTTCTAGTTCCTGGCTCTTAGCCTCTTGTTCTCTTTTATTGTATTCTGAGTAAGCAGCTCCACATATTCTCTCTAGGAGGACAGAATTCTTGATAAAATGTGACTGGTGAAAGGCTTTGCTTTGGCTTCATTAACCAAAATGTTTCAAGCCTGCCTCCTTTATATTCTCACCCCCAACACATACAACAGCTACAATAAGAACAATGCATTAACCTACTTGTACAAAAATATTTATAGCCACTTTTTGTTGGCAAAAAACTGGAAACTAATGGAATGCCCATCAATTGGGGGTTGAACAAGTTATGATATAGGACTGTAATAGAATTTTTAAGAAGTGGTGCAAAGAGAAGTAAACCCAAATAGGACATAGTCCACAGTAACAGCAATAATGTGCAATGAACAATTATGAATAACTTTATTATCAACAATGAAAGGATTCAGGACAATTCCAAGGGACTCATTAACAACAACAAAAAAAAAAGGCTATGCACTACCAAAGAAGGAACTGATAGAGTCAGAATATATATTGAAACATGTCATTCTTCACTTTGTTTCTTGCATAAATTTTTCTCTAGAATAAGCTATATGTGTCTTGTTTCACATCATGATGAACATGGAAAAATATATTGCATAATAATACACATACAACCTATATCATATTACATGTGGACTTGAGGAAGGAGGAGGGGTGGGAAGGAGGAAGAGAACATGAATTGCAAATTGTCAGAAAACAATTATTGAAATGTAATCTGGAAGAAAATTTAAAAAACCAAAACACACCAACCAAAACAATGGATTAATCACCAATTGGCCAGTTCTATCTTTTAATCTTAAAGTGTTAAGATAGCCAGATCTTATACTGGCTGCCCTTCTTTGCTCTAAATAGGATATCTAGTCCACTCTATTGACATAACCATAGTAAAATGATGCTTCTGAGAGCTCTTCTATTCTAATGAACTGTGTTCTCGTGGAATATTGTTTTCAATGGGAAAATCAGTTTGTAAAGATGTACATGAACCAATTATGAATATTGCATCATATCCTTTTTTTTACCTTTCATTTTATTACCATTAGGAAATTCATTTTGAGAAAATTCCATCCAATGATGCAACTGAAAAGCTTGTCTGTAACTTAGAGACTTAAGGGAGTTGTCAAGAGGTGTTAAGAGATTTTAAATGTGTTTTCCATGGTCACATAGCCAATATACAGCAAAAGCAGGAATTGAATCAAGGTCTCAAAGACTTGTCCTCTCTCCTTCATGTCATTCTATTCTTTCCATAGCTATATAATTAGAGAGATGCAGAATGGTAGAACAGAAAGAACATTTGGCTGAGGAGTTAGAGGACCTGGGTTCAAATCCTGAATCTTCTATATCTACCTATCTGACTGTAGACAAATTACTTACTTCCCTGTGCCTCAATTTTCTCTTCTGCAAAATGAAGGGATTGGGTTATATGGTCTCTGAGGATCCTTCCAGCTCTAATCTAAGATCCCAACAGAATATGGATTAATGTTTCAGAGGCTTATTGTGACAAAATGCAAAACAAGACAAATCCAGAACTGTTCTTTTAAAGAAAGGAAAAAAAATCCCACAATATATATTGTGATTTTCCTCAAAATAAATGCATTTCACTTTAAAAAAATAATTTCAATGAGCCCATATGTGAGTATATTCTCTGCTAAATCTTCATGACCATCCATTCCAGTAGGTAAGAAACTGAAGCCAGTTTAAAACCATGGAAAATATATTGACTCAGGGTTTGAATGACTGGGTTTAAGTAAACAACCAGCACCAGTAGTCTGTTGGCTCAGTGACCAATATGGAAATCAGTTCTAATAAATTATTTTCTTTGAATTTTCCTCTTCCTATACAAAGTAACTGTTCATAGTCCAACTAGTTTTTTTTAAGGGATTTTTGATGGCCCTAAATAGCCAGCAATTAACTTTCTATTTCCTGTTATACAAATTGAGTATTATGAACATATTGAGTCATCTGTGGTTTTAAAGGAAGAATCTTCTTGGCTATGGAGTCTCCTTCACGTGGGGTGTAATTTTAGCTCTTCTATGTCCTAGAATCATAGACTCTTTGAGCTGGAAAGGACCTTGGAGGTCTAATCATAACCACAATGGCAATGAGGCCACTATGAGATGAAATAGGATGTAGGAAATTGGAAAAGTACTTTTTATGTCTGTTTAGAAACTTGGATGATGCCCAGAAATGATCCAGTGGAAGACTTTCTCAGACAGACTCGTTTCAGCAGGGGTGAAGAGTAATCAGAGCATCTCTCAGGTCTGATAACAATGCTATCTGTTCTCAATATGCTGATCTCGAAAAAAATCTATGTCTATGTATATGTCTATATCTTTGTCTCCTGTCTATCTCTACCTCCATCTAACTAGGTAGGTATCTAGTTAGATATATCTATATAATTAAAGTATTTCCTTTGAAACATTTCTAATAATGAGAAAAAGAAACAACAAAAATAGTTAATGATATTAACAGAAATTGCATCATATCATCAAACCTAAATATCTCCATACCAAAGGAGCCCATTTCAATTAAAGTCAGGAAATTCTCAGTAAAACAATTTGTTAATGTTGCATTGTGTTTTACTGGACAAATTAGCTACTTGTGATTTGTACACATCCCTATGCCAGTCATTATGCTTCATTTTGGCTATAATCTACATCAATGCATTTTGCTAGTAATGACTGACTTTTTTTTCAAAATATCTCTGTTAGTGAGGGAGGAATTTAATTTAATTAGTGTGCTATGTTTTTCTTCATAATTTCATATATATTTTCAGTGTTCTTCCTCACCTTACTGTAGCATTTTTTTTTAAAACAAAGACAAAACAAACACCAATACCAAATGAATTTGGATCATTTTCATTTTTGATGTTATGAAGGAAAAGTATTTCTTTTCACTTATATACAATGCAGAAGTGGAATTTGTTAAAATAATTCTTCCTTTGGTATGCAGGAAATGGAGGCACTTACTACAAAGATCAAAATGTAGCTATTATAATCCAATTTCTCATTTCTTTGAAAGAGATGATTTGGAGGGACATATGAACTGATAAGTGGAATAAGCAGACCCAAAAGAACAATTTATACCACAAAATCAATATTAATAATACTATCCATAATATATTAAAATACTATAAGAGCAACATAAAAAATATGAAGACTTTTACAAACTAATAAAGAATGAATGAGGAGAACCCAAAGAATGTTACATAGTATCCACAAAACCTTAAAAAATAAGCAACATTGGGGGCAGCTGGGTAGCTCAATGGGTTGAGAACCAGCCCTAGAGATGGGAGGTCCTAGGTTCAAATCTGGCCTCAGACACTTCCTAGCTGTGTGACCCTGGGCAAGTCACTGGACCCCCATTGCCTAGCCCTTACCACTCTTCTGCCTTGGAGCCAATACACAGTATTGGCTCCAAGACAGAAGGTAAGGGTTTTTATTAAAAAAAAAAATAAAATAAATAAGCAACATTAACCACTCTTTATCAATAAAATAGCCAAACATGATTTCAGAGGACTGATGATGAATCACATTATCAATCTCTTGTAATGGAAGTGATAGATTTAGGGCACTGAAGATTTTTTATTTTTATACATTCAATGAGGGAGTTGTTTTGCTTAACTATGTATATTTGTAGAAGGAATTTGTTTTTCTTTTCCTTCAATGGATTAGGGAGTGGGAGGGACATAAAATAGAGTTGTCAGTTTTTTAAATTAAAAAATAAAACAGTTGGGGAGTGGATGTAGAATGTTGCATACCCTACCAGATGCGATTACAGTATTATTAGTTTTGCTTAATTGTTTTACTTTGTCACAAGACCTCTCACAGACTGAGGGTAATCTATAAATGTTTGTAAAGTAAAAACAAAACATGTCAATAAAGCTTAATAAAGAAGAATCTAATTTCCCATTTTAAAAAAGATCATTCAGTACTTTTGTAGCTATCCTGGATTGTTCTTCAGGGCACAGATTGCCAAATTATAGCCTCTGGGGTTTTTTAACATAGTCTGTAGACTGCTCTCCTACAATAGTAACATTAATATTTGGTCATAAGATATCTACACATTTGATTCTTTCATATATGAAATATTACATTGTAGAAGAAATGTTTCCCTTCAGTAAAGTTTTATTCCCATGTCTCCTAATGATGGGAAGGTCTCAAATACCATGCCTGGAGAACATAAACTCTTATTAGGGATTACCTATCAGTTGATCAGCTAGAAACTATGCAATTATGTCCTGTAAGGGAGAGAGCACTGAACCTAGAGATGTGAAAACCTGATTTCAAATTCAGCCATTGACACTTTACTATATAATCCTGGGTAAGATACTTAATTGATACCTACTTCAGTTTCCTCATCTGTAAAATGGAGATAGTGGATTCCAGATCCTTCCAGAGTTTGTGACAATGAAATTATATCTGTGAAGCACTTTGTAAAATTTAAAGCACTATATAGCTGCTAGATATTATTTATGATGTATCTATTAGTGGTAAAGGTAGTGTAATAGATTCAGGGGATACAAAGGGAAAGAATAGAGGGAGGGAAGGAAGGAGAGAGAAAGGGAGGAAAGGAGAGAGGAAAGAAAGGAAAGAGGAAGAGAGAGGGAGGGAGGAAGAAAGGAGGGAGGAAATAAAGAAGCATAATTCAGTACTTAATATGTTACAGATACTATACTAAGCTCATCATAAATATTTTCTTATTTGATACAATAACCCTGTGAGAAAAGTGATCTTATGTTCCCCATTTTACAGTTGAGGTAACTGAGGCAGGCAAAGGTTAAATGACTTGCCCAGGTCTACAAAGTTAGTGAATGTCTGGTGCCAGATTTGAATTCCAACATTTCTGACTGACAGCACTTTAATCTACTGCACCACCAAGCTGGCTCACTGTCACAAAAATGCTACCAGTCCCCAACCTTACATTATCCTAGTATATATGCATAAAAATGTATATGCAAAAATATATTCACTTAAATCCAAGGCAACTCCAGGAAAGAATGTGATTGATCCAGGAGAATTAGGAAAGATCTCAAGTGAAAACTAATACTTGACCTGACCTTTGAAGCGCCAAGCTCTACCTCTCACCCCCACCAAAGATTCCAAAATGAATAAAACTGGAGATTTCAGTGATGGCCTGTGAATATTTCATCTGATGACCAATCTACCCAAGTTTGGAGAGATCCATCTCCTCAGTTTCGTTGGTTGAATACCACCATGCATCTCCATGTGCCTGTGACTTTTATTGGAACTTATAGAGATGTCATGTTCCTATTTTCTATTCAAGAGATGTTTCAGGGATTCTTAACCTTTCTTGTGTCATAAATCCTTTTGGCAATCAGGTGAAATGTTTGGGCTCCTTTTCAGCATAATGTTTTACATGTATAAAATAAAATACGCAGAACTAAAAGGAAACAATTACATAGCTATAGAGTTTCTTTCTTTTTGAAAAAAAAATCCAAGTTCTTAGATCCCCTAAAATCTATCTAGGGTCTTTCTTTGAGAAGATTACATATGCTGCTATATTTTGGTCATAGCAGTTCCAGAAGATAACCTAATGAGGTACAATAGCTTTTATGATCTGTTTCAGTGGAGGGAGTAGCCCCAACTGAATAAAATCATGTATTTTTAAAATACTAAAATGACACTTTGGTATTTCATCAAAAAACAGTGCCAGTCTTTCCATTAGTCCTGATGTGATTTTATCAGCCTCACTCTCTCTTTCCAGAGTCATCAAAGTCAAGTGGCAAGGCAAAAATCAGGATGACTTATGATGGCACAGGATGCAGTGGATGACTTTGGCCTTTTCTGTGTCTGGCCACACTCTAAGCACTCCACAGTGCCTGCCTGCTTCAGCTGCTTTCATAGCTATTGGAACAAACTGTTCTCTTCTGCCCATTTGGCTGTGGGCAGTCTTTACAGGCTTGACGTAGACATCACCTCCATTCACTGATGGGACTGAGGCCTGTCAATTACCTTCAACCTGGTTTAGTCCATCTGCCAAGACTATTTTACTGTTTATATCTGCACACACCGAAGCTTCTTGGAGTCACAGATGAGAATTGGGTGAAAGGTGGACACCCAAGGTGTATGAATGGTATTAAAAGGGCTCAACAAGGCTTCACACCAGAGATGCTAGAACTTCCTGAACACCCTGTATGGATTACTAAAGGGAAAAAGGAAGTCTCATTTCCACCAAGATATGAAGTCAAACATTATTGCAAAAAGATGTTTGGCGACTGAAATTCTATTGTGGGTGATGAAACCCTACCTGTCTCCAGTCACCTTGGTAACCCTGACTTACCTTCTAAATCCATCACATAGACTTTATGTTTATGTCCCTGGGTTGTTGTAATTAGTTCTTGTCCTTTGTTATGTTGTGAAAGAAAATAATTTCTTGGCTTAAGTAAGCTCTTGTGTTTTTCGGAGTGTTATCATTCTGTAAAAATATTGCCTGAGGGTGACTTCTGATAGGAAACCTAAGAAGTACTTAAATTCCAAATGACTGGGAAACTCAAGCACATAATCTCTTACTGATAGGTAGCAATGACAATAATCAACAAGGAAGACGTCAGACAAACAAATGATAGCTTCTGAAAATATAAGTGACCATGATTATTGAATTTGCCAAGAAAAAATCCTATTCCTTAAATAGTTCACTAACCAATGTTATTCCTTACTCTATATATTTAGTAATTTTTTCTTATAAAGCACTTCATAGCTACAACCTTCTTTTACATGCAATTATATATGTATACACAAACACACTCAAAAGCAAATAAGACTTAAATCACACAAGTCTCATTTCCATTTTAATGGAAAAAAGTAATGGCAGAGAAACTGAATCTCAAGGAGATTAAGCAACATTACTCAATTCACAGGTTGTAAGGAGAACTGTAACTTGAACCTCAAATGAAGTCCAGAAGAGTTAGATACAAATGTAATGACTGAACAACAACAACAATAATTTCCCAACTAAAAGTCCAACTTTATCCACTCTACCATATTGCTTCCCAATAATGAATAAGTATAGGTACTTAGGTTGGTGGTCTGAAGCAGGCAATGAATAACAGTTACTTTCAACCTCCTTTTCAGATGTCAAGTTTAGACCTTCTTTCCCTCACAAAGTCATTTTAGAACTGTATGGGCCATTAAAAATTTAATCTCATTCCTTCATATTCCAGATAAGTGAACTGGACCCCCAAAGGGGGAAGTCCTATCCAAACTCACCCAAATAAGAAAATGGCAGAGTTATAACTAGAATCCAAATTTCTTTAAACACTCATTCACCAAGAGTTTATTACTTGTATATAGTTGTTCACATGTTATCTCTCCCATTGGAACATAAGCTTCTCAGGGGTGGGAAATCCCCCCCCCCCTTTCTTTGTATCTCAAATGCTTAGGGTAGCACCTAGCATACAATAAACACAATAAATGTGTATTGATCTGATGACTCATTAAGCACCTACTATGTGCTCAGAACTGCTAATCACAGCCTCCTTCTTTGCTTCTTGCTGCAAGACTTTTCAAAGAATTGTGGGACCATAAATTTAGTATTAGAAGGTACTTCAGAGATGAAATGTATGGGTCAGTATTTTTAGCTGATTTTTTGTGTTTGTCAGAATTTCTCAGAAAGTACTAATATTAAATATTAAAGTACCAAGATTAAATCTGTATCTATTGATGATGTTTTTTTTAAAGAAAGATAAATAATATTTAAATGAGCGTTAGCAAAATATCCCTAGTACACAGATTCAGTCTGACTGAAAGATTTTTCATAGCTCTACTTCTTCAGTCTGTGAAGTTGGCTTATCTCCTCTGGGGGAAAAATCACATATTCTTGCCTTGTGATTGCTCAAATTTTAGCAAGAAAATAGATATAAAGTGCCATATATATATGTATATATAGTGCTTAATTCTTGACAATTAAGCCTGGTGATAATTGTTTTTGTGCATTAGTCATAATCACTTTTTAAGCAGCAAAGCCTATTACTGCTGTAGAGTGAGTTTCAGATGCCCTGCAGATTTGAGTCATTTTGGGTAATGCAGCTGTGTGTGGTAAAAAGATTTTACAATGCCTATAAAATGTTGCCTCATGACATGTTCAGCAGTGAATCTGTGGCACCATATAGCAATTTCAGTGCTTTTCATTAAATACCAGAAACCATTTACATTGTGCAGTTCTTAAACAAGAGCCATCCTCTTAGAATGGGGGAGTCTGGGAGCTGCAAAGCATTTGGGAGCATGTGAGTCTTGCAGACAATTTTCAGGAATCTTGAAATATGAGAAGAACATTTTTGGATTCCTATATTTGCATTAGATTCACCTACATTCATCACTGGCAACTTCTCTCCGTTCATCCAACCCTGTCTCTTTTTGTTGTTTCATTCTTTGATTGGCCATGGCAGTCTGAAGTCTCATCTGCTGTCTTCACGAGGACGACTCTTATTCGCAAATAAACATTTCAGTAAGGATATAGAATACAGAATCATGAAAATATGAATTCACTACTGACTCTGACCTGTATCAGCTCAAGCCTTGCCTCTATCATATACTGGCTCTTAGAAACTAGCCTAATCTTTTGCTCTATTTCAAGTAAAAGAAGATTTGGGAGGCCATAATAGCTCCCTTCAAGTATTTGTAGAACTGTCATATTAGAAGGGGAATTAGTTCTTTTGCTTATTCTCAGTGGGCAGAATCAGAAACAACAAGGTAAATGTCACAAAGGAGGCAAATTTAGGATTGAGTTAAAAAAAAAAAACAACCATGTCTTGTTAGAGCTATCTAAAAATGGAATGGATTGATTCAGGAGGTAGTAAGTTTCAGATCACTGGAGATCTTAAAGCAAAGGTGAGATGAGCACTTTTGGGGTATGGTATATACAAATTTTGTTTCTCTATAGGATGAAGTGGGTGGCATCTAAGATCTCTTCCATCAATAAGAATCTATGAGTCAGGGACTATACAATCTAAACCACAAGTTCTGCTCCTGCTTGATTATTTTACTCACAATTTCTACTATATTGTTGACCCCATTCCACCTTCATAATCTTACCTATGGCATTCATTCTTTCTGCAATACCCTTTTCCTTGATTCACATATGTCTGAATGCTACCCAGCCTTCAAGGTTTATTTAACTTCTCCCTTCCTTTGAAAAACCTACCCTGATCCTTTTAGCCCTTTTAAAAGACATCTTTCTTATTTTAACTCCAAAGCAATTCTTGTTGGTAACACTCATTTGCCACCTCTCTCTGAGTCGCTGATTTTGTCTCTTATCTCTCTGTTTCTGTCTTTGTTTTTGTCTTCCTCTCTGACTGGCTGTCTCTTTCTCTCTGTCTCTCTCTGTCTCTATCTCTCTGTCTGTCTGTCTGTCTGTCTCTCTCTCTCTCTCTCTCTCTCTCTCTCTCTCTCATATATTATACCATGCCTCATATTTCATTGGTGTAGGAATTACTGGAACTTTTTCTACCAGTGGAGATCAGCATTGTCTTTGCAATTTATAGCCTTATGGTACTCTGGGTACTGAGAGATTAAAAGACTTACCTGGTTTGACACCACTCCTGTATGGTAAAAACTGGATTGGAAGTCCTGAATCCGAAGCCACTATGATGAATCTTGTACTTAGCAAACACTACCTGATGCTATTTGTTGGCTTTTCAGGTGACTTATTTCATCTCTTCAGCTGGACTGTGATATCCCTGAAGGCAGGAACTTTCTCTACTTTATAGTACAGATCTCATAGTAGCTGTTCAATAAATAATGTTTAATTGATTATCTTACCACTTAACTTTCCTTAAAGCTACCTTCTATTTTTATAAGTCCTCAACATTTGAGATATATACTTGTTCATTCTTCCTTTTCGAAGAGTACTAATGACATCACTAGGTGATTGTCTTGGCTTGTGTGTAAATTGGATTTAAATGAGGCAGAGTTGTCCAAAGCCACTTGCCTCTTTCAGAGTAATCAAAGTCCAGTGGCAAAGGGATATTTATTTACATGTATAGTTAAGAAAAATATTATGTACCTTACCCAGTTACTCTTTTACCTCTGCTGTTGCCTGATTAGAAACTAAAGCCCCCATACTTCTTTTTCCAACTCTGAAATAATTCCCCTTTGTGTGTTTTATGTATTTCTATGAAGTTTGCATGAATCAGAAAGTTCAAAAGCTTTCCCCATCCTCATACCCAAACGGTCTACATGTATAGATCTCCATTTGCCTGCTGAAGCCTCACCATTCAAGAAGAGTAGATGTTTATAGGTGAAACAAGGGGAGGGTTCACTAACCTTGAGCAGAGCATCTACTCCTGGAGAGAATTGTGTCATTTATTATTCATATTAGTCCTCTCATTGTTCCCAGTAATTTTTACAAAAGTGGAGGCAGTACCCAGGAAATCAAAGTGATGACATCAACAGAGGTCCAGTAGTTAGCCATAATGTGGAACCTCAGGAATGTCTTGTCCTAGGTAAAAGTTTGATTTCATCTTCTTTGTCCTATTCATAGGCTCCAGTGTGGATAGCCCAACACTCTAACTCCACCTTCTCAAAACCTCCATACAATAGCATTCAGTGCCTTTTCTTATGTTCCCTACCTTTCTTGTCATAGAGGAACAAGACTTCAAAGGATCTATAGTAGACTTTAAAAAATGCTAGATATTATGAGATTGGTTTATGGCACTGCCCTTTCTTCTTGTGTGGTCTCAGAAAAGTTTCTTCACCAACAACAGACCTCACTTTGAAGAGTTTAGATTAGATGACCTGTAAGGTCCCCTCCATCTGTAAATTTAGAACCCTATTGGATTCAGCGTTAGGGAAAAATTGTGACCTTTCTGAGCAGAAAACATGCTAAAAGAAGACTTCAAGGCTTTATGTTCTTCAGTCTCTTCATGACCCTATTTGGAGTTTTTTGACAAAGATACTGGAATGGATTGTCATTTCCTTTTCCAGTTCATTTTACAGATGAGTAACTGAGGCAAAAAAGTTAAATAACTTGCCCAGGAGCACATACTAAGTAAAGTGTCTTAGGCCAGATTTGGACTTATGAAGATGAGTCAACCTAATTGCAAACTCCGTATTCTATCCCCTGAGCCACCTACCTCAAAGCTTAGGTAATACTTAATTGCACAGAATGACAAGAACAGACTCATAGGAGATACTCATTCAATATTTATTATTGATGATATCACTGGTGGTGTTAGCGGTAGACTTTCACATACCAAGGCATCTGAGCTTAAACATTTATTATTCTATCTTTTTTATTAAATTTGGTAGTTGTCTGAAGTAATTATGTCTATGTCTATAAGGACAGGGTCTTGGCCAGTGATTTATCAGTTTATGAAAATCTTTGTGGATGAGGGAGTTCGCTTGCCTAGAGCACTGAGAGCTTAAGTGAGGTTACCACCAAAAGTAACACAACTAGTATATGTTAGAGGCAAAACCTGAATCCAGGGCCTTCTATTTTCAGGACCAGCTCTCTGTCCAGTATACCACATTGCCTTTTCTTCTCAATCTTTCTCTTCATACATCTCTCTCTCTCTCTCTCTCTCTCTCTCTCTCTCTCTCTCTCTCTCTCTCTCTCTCTCTCTCTTGCTTTTTCTATCTCTCACTCCATCTATTCTCTCATCCATCTATCCATCCATCCATCCTTCCATTCATTCATCTATTCATCTATCTATCTATCTATCTATCTATCTATCTATCTATCTATCTATCTACCTATATCTGTCTGGATTTTTGATTGTTTCATGTATAGAAATCCCCCCCACCTCTGCAGATAGGTAACTGATCTGTAAAGTACTGTTTTAGAGATTCATCTGAGACACTGAGACATTACGTGACTCACCTATGTTTACACAGATAGTGAGCACAAGAGGTAGTTTTTGTTGTTGTTGTTTTCTGATTTCAAGGTCAGCTTTCCACTACATCATGCCAGGCCACCAGACCTGGAGTCAGGAAGACCTGAGGTCAAATCTAACCCTAGATGTTCACTAGCTATGTGATCCTTTGTGATCCTTCAGCCTCTCTTTGCCTCATTTCTCTCATCTATAAAGTGGGAATAATAATAGCACCTAACCCCCAGGGTTTTTGTGAGGATCAAATGAGATAATGATGGTGAGGTACTAAAACAGTGCTTAGCACATAGTAAGTGCTATATAAATGCTGTATAAATGTTATGAATAATAATGACATTAACCTCTTTCTTTAAAGTTCATGAAGGACTTTATATATGGTATACAACTTGATCCTTACAGTAAATTTGTGAAGTAGGTCAATGTTGCAAGATGCCTGCTTTATTGACAAAGAAATTGAAGATAAGGTAAGTGACTTACACAGGAGGATAGGAACCCAATTAATCATGGATACACGTCTAGAATATTATCTGTTAAGCTTGTCTATCTTTTAGTTACACAGAAGAAAATATATATATATATTTACTGATTACTTTCTGGGTTTTTTTTAACAGACTTCTAACTGCCAATCCTCTAGTCCCAAAATGTATATTTAATTAACCAATTGAGATGATTGTCTACTATAAAAACAAATCAACAAACAAAAAGCTACAAGGGAATGATATTTCATTTTCATGGGAATGATTTCTGATGCTCCAAATATTTTAGTAAGGGGGTTCTTGTATCATGTCAACACTTCTTCCCCAACTTAAGCCCATTTCACTGGCAGCAAAGTCTAGGACTTCACAAGAAAATCAACACTTTATTTTAAATGCTATTTAAAGAAGGCTTTATATTCCAACATCAGGTCGGTTCTGGGCTAGTGAAAAATGGTAGAAAGTAACCTCGAGTTTTTATAGTATTTTCTTCCAGGTACCTTTTGAATCTGAGACCAAGATAATTAAAGTCCCCCTAGGAAAATGATCAAACTTAGCCATTTGCCTCTACCTTTATATCCTTTCAGTGGCACTGACCAAGTAGAGGCTGTATCCCCAAGGGTGATGCCCATGTCTGCCCATTCCAGGAAGCCTCTCACTGTAATTATTATAATTTGGGAGAATGATTAGTGGTCATGTGAAAAATTAAATCAGCCCCAAGCCTTTGATGCCCAGGATTAGAATCTAAATCACTTTGGGGAAGAAGGTCAAGTCCACTTGCTTTAAATCAGATGCTATGGCAAGTGGGAAAACAGAAGTGCCTAATTCCTAGCTCTGTTTTCCCTTGTTGCTCCCCTCCTTTGCTGCTGTTTGCCAGCTACCTATTGTCAACTGCTGTGCTCCGGTGAAATTAAGGAAAACTATAATGGCTGCTAATGCTGTCAACACCTTGGCAATATCTGCCTTTCTTCAATTACTTTTGTTTACAAATTACTCCTAATTTTGTTCTTAAAAGCTAGTTAAGAACAAATGCTGGTAGGATTGATGGGAAACTAACTGCATGATTAAGTAATTACATTTTTAAAGCTTGCCTTACACTAGGACTAATGATATGTCACCCAGTAGCAGAAACCCCAGATAATGAATGAGAAATGTTTATATGTACTTAGTTGCATTTAAAGCTCCTTTCACGCTAGAGCTGGTGCCATGCATGGGGTAGCTGGGTGGAAGAAAGGGAGAGTCTGGGCAGCTTCAATCACCTTTGTGCAAAGTGGCAAACTCCCATGAGGTCTCTTTTCTACCCCAGTCAACATTTTATTTTGCTTACAGGGGGCTGTTCATTGTCTGACTCGTTCACCTATCAAAATGTGGCATCATTTTCTTGACTAAAGAGAGGGAGGGGGGATTTACCCAGCAGGCAATTATGTTTTCACCACAGGGACCAGATTTAGCCTTGCTCTTCTGAATACATAGAATAATATGAGAGTCTGAGCTAAAGTGACATATTTGGCACTATGACATCCTCCCCAGGCCTTTCTAAACTTTTTTTTACCCCCACCACACTGGGAAGGGAAACTGATTTATAATTAGTATGAAGTCACCAAGGCATTCTTACATCACTTATGCTAGGTAGTGGAGTAACATCATTGATCAAGTGAGAGGCTATCTGTGGGGATGGGGTTTTTGAGGAAGGGGACCAATAGATTCTTGAGCTAAATGGTCTCAAACATTTTTGGTTTTTGGTTTTTGGTTTTTAGTTAGAATTAGCCTAGGTGCCAAGGAACACAAAATGATTGGGCATATCTTTGGTCAATAAACCCATCCACCACTCAAGATCAAGTAAGTTGATTCCAGCCGTAGAAGAATAAACTTATACCAAGATACAAGTGACCAGCTATTTTACTTTCTGTACTAGTGATTTTTCTTAGCATGGTGTAATGAAAAGAGCATGGGTCTTGGGGCCAGAAGCCTGAAGTTTCAATTCTAACTGACACTTGCTGGATGTATTATCTTGGGGGAAATCACTTCTGCCCTTTGCCCAATGGGTTACTCATTTTAAAATTCAATAAGCTAGGTAACAGTTAGGTCAAATTGTGGATAGATCCCTGGAACTGGAGTTAGGAAGACTCGAAGATCAAATTTGGCCTCAGATATTTACAAGCTGTTTACCCCTAGAAAAATCACTTAACTTCTATTTACTTCTACTATAAAATGGGGATAGGAATATCTCTCTCCCAAGACTGTTGCAAAAATAAAAGGAGATAATATTTGTGAACCAGCTAGCATAATGTTTGACACATAGTAGGTGCTTAATTAATGCTTGCTTTGTTCTTTCCAAACAATTACTTAGCAAGCATTTATTAAAAACCTACTTTGAGCAGGGAACTGTGCTGGGCATTGGGGGTACAAGTGTAGATAATGAAATAATCTTTAGGCTCAAGGAACTTCCCATTCTAACAAAAATATAAGTACACAATAAATATAAAAGAGAATAAATATGTTAAGTTCTGACTAGCAGTTGAGGCCAGAAAATAAAGATTTCATATAGAAAATGGCATTTAAGTGGCATCTTGAAAAAAGGCATTCTAAAGAGCAAGGGCAAAGAGAAAGTACATTCCAGACATGGAAGGTGGCCAGTGCAAAGGCATAGATAGGAGATAGAATATTGTGTGTGAGGAAGAGAGCAAAAATCAACCTGATTAGATAAAAACATATGGGGAGTCCAGTGAGGTTAGAAAGATAGATTAGGCGTAGGCTGTGAAGGATATTACAATGTACATGCAAGAGTTATAAAATTGTGTATACCTTTTGACCAAGTAATATCACTATTAGATTTATTTCCTAAAGTGATCAGGGAAAAAGGAAAAGAAACTATATGTTTTAAAATATTTATAGCAGCTCTTTCTGTGGTGGCAAAGAACTGGAAACTAAAGGGATGTCCATCAACTGGAGAATGGCTGAACAAGTTGTGATATATGATTGTAGTGCAATATATTCCCCATGTCTTAAGAAATGACAAGATCACAAAAAAACCTCTGGAAAGTCTTAAGAAAAATGATGCAGTAAAGTGAACAGAACCAGGAAAATATTTTACATAATAACAACAATAATATATGAAGATTAACTGTGAATGATTTAGCTATTATCAACAAGGTAAGGATGAAGGATAACTTCAAGGAACTCATAATGAAAAAGGCTATCTATCACCATCAAAGGAACAGAAAGAGTCCAAATGAAGAATAAAACATACTATTCTTCACTTTATTTCCTCCACGAATTTTTATCTAGTGTAAGCAATATGAGTCTTATTTTACAACATGTCAATCAGAAAAATGTGTGTTATATGATAATATATGTATAACTTAGATCATATTGCCTGCCTTCTTGGGGAAAGGGAAGGGTTGAAAGACAGGGAAAAAGTAAAGAATGAGAAAGAAATATTTAGATATACCTAATGTGAGATTTGTTTCTCTTGGAGAAGAATATTTATTATAATTTATTACATTTTTACAACAAATTATATGTATCATATTATTTCATGTTAAATATATTGTTATATATAAAAATATAAATGGTAACTCAAAAAATAGTTTATGGAGGTAACTAAAATGGAGATACCAATTCCTACTTCAAAAATTGTAAATGAAATGTTTTATAAAGTAATTATAAATTGTTTATATTTAGATAATTCAATTCAGTTCAACAAAGATCAAGTTCCCACTGTGTGAAAAGTACTGTAGTATATGTCCATATAGATAGAAAATGTTGGTGTAGATTTAGATACAACAGCAAGTAACCAACAAGGATTTATTAAGGGCTTACTGATTTGATCTCAGATCTTCCTGATTCCAAGGCCATCCTTTTATTCACTGAGCTATATTGCTGCAGAGAATATCAATAGATATATAAAATTTCTAGAACTGAAAGGGACATTCCAAAGAAGACAGGCAACTAGGTATCATAGGCCTAGAGAAAGGAGGACCTGAGTTCAAATTTAGCCTCAATTACTAGCTGTGTGACTGTGGGAAAATCATTTAACCATTGTCTGCCTCAGTTTCCTCATGTGTGAAATGGGGATAATAATAGTTCTTATCTTCTAAAGTTGTTAATTATTATATATATGTATAATATATAATTAATAATTAATTAATTTAGAATATTTTCCCATGGTTAAAAGATTCATGTTCTTTCCCTCCCTTCCTCCCTCCCCTCTTGCAATGAACTTCCTAGTCAAAACTACCTCTCAGAATTCTTAGCTTCTTTCAAGTCTCATCTCAGGTGCTATCATCTCCAGGGGATCTTTCCTGATCCCCAGAGTATTAGTATTCTTACCTTTCTCAAATTATCTCCTGTTACTCTGCACAAAGGGCTATAAAATTGTGCATACCCTTTGATCCCATAAGGTTACTACTGGGTGTGTATCCCAAAAAGATAATTAAAAAGGGAAAAGGATCTACTTGTACAAAAATGTTTATACTGGCTCTTTTTATGGTGACAAAGAATTGGAAATTGAGGGGATGTCCATCAATTAGGGAATGGATGAACAAATTGTGGTATATATTGCTGATGGAATTCCATTATGTTATAAGAAATGATAATCAAGATGATCTCAGAAGAAGCTAGAAAGATCTGCATGAACAGATTCAGAGTAAAATAAGCAGAACTGTGAGAATATTGAACTCAGTAACAGCACTATTGTCCGATGATCACCTGTGAAAATTTGACTACTCTCAGCAATGGAATGATCTAGCACAATCCTGAAAGACTTATGACAAAATGCTATCCACCTACTGAGAAAGAACTGTTGAGTCAGATGAATATGGATCAAAGTATACTACCTTTCACATCAGTATATTTATGGTTTTATTTTAGGGTTTTGTTTACCTGCATGTATTCTTACGACAATGATCAATATGGAAGTGTGTTTTGCATGATAATAAAAATAAAATGTTTTAAAGTATCTCCTATTTACTGACTTGTTTAAACACTGTATTTCAGGCATTTTATATCTCCTGCAGCCTCATATAATGCTAATAAACACTTGTTGGTTTCAATTAGGGAACTGTTTGTCATCATATAAATCAACCAATTATTGTTTGTCCTTTGTTTTTAAAGAGGATCAGTGACATCACTGGGTGATATTTTTACTTGTACATGAATTAGATTTAAATGAGACAGAGTTGCACAAGGTCATCAGCATCATTCTCTCTTCCAGATATCAAAGTCCAGTGACAAAACAAAAGTCAGGATGACAGATGATTGCCTGGGATACAGTGGGTGACCTCAGCCTCTTCAATGTCTCACCAAGCCACAGTCCCTACTTCTGCAATCTTCATAACTTTTGGAACAGATTTTCTCATCTGCCCATTCCACTGGTAGACATCTTCACATACTTGGGGTAGACATCTCCCCAATCTCAAATGAACTCATCACTACTACATGACAGTCCTTTTATTCAGCTCTTACAGATCCAATCAATGAAGAACCTGTTGGGCATAAGACATGGTATTAAATTTTGGTGATGCAAAACAAACAAACAAACAAACACAAAAATAGCCCCTTGAGACGCTAACATTGTAATGGGAAAATAATTGAATAAAGGCATATAAAATATGCAGAGTAAGTAGAAGAGGTGATGGTATTACATTCCATGCCGCAGCTGTTCAGAACTGTCTCTTCTTTTCTCAAGCCTGCAATTCCACTCCATCCTCTCACTCTTAGCAGAGAAAGTAACCTTCTACCTAAAGTACTTAGCAAAGTACCTGGCCAAGAGTAAGGATTATGTAAATACTAGTTGCTATTATTATCATTTTCATTATTATTACTTTACTGAGAAGATTAAAGACATTTTCTGCAACTCCCTCAACTATTCTCTACACTTCTCTATGGCTCTCATTGGCATCACCCATCCTATCCTCTTTTCTTCCTGTCTCACATGAAGAGATTTCTTTCTAAGATTCATGCCTCAAATTATGCTCTTGTTTATTCCCCATTTCCTCCTAGACATTCTCCCATAAATTATGCCTCCCTTACATATATTGCTAATCTTTCTCCATCTCCTGGTTCCTGCTTCTCAGTACCCTCCTTCTCTTTTTAATTAAAAAATATGAACCTTTTTAAATACTTTTCATTTCCAAATATATCCCTTCCTTTTTCTTACATAGTGAACTATCATTTAAAGGAGATTAAAGGAGAATAAAATAAAAAGAGAAAAAAGAAATTCAGAAAAACTAAACAACAGTTAACTATTTGAATTATAGGAAATAGTTGATACTGGTCTCATTTATGTAGAGAAGAGAGAGAAGTTGATTTCTCATCTCTTCTTTGAAGTCAAGTTTTCTCCCCTTAGCCTTACAATTTTCTTTTGATCTTCATATGCTCTCAAGCTATTATCTTTTCTTTCTCCACAACGTCCACACTTCTAGAAAAACTAGTTTATACTTGGTATCTTCATTATCTCATTATCTAATCACTCTTCAAACCTTTTCAAACAGCCCCTTCCAATCTTATCAAAACAATTATTTCTAGAATTTCTAATGCTTCCTTCAATACCAAAGTGGAGTCAACAGAGAATTCATCTGGGCGTCAGAATGACTTATTCTCAAATATTACTTCTGATAACTATGAACTTGGAAAACTTAAGAATCTTCAGAATATTTGTTGATGGATGTTGTGAGGATTGGATTTGGCTCTCTCCAGATTATAACAATGAAGGTACTTAGCACTTCCTTGATTGTGAAGATTAAATTGTAATCCCCTGTCTATTTTTAGATTTTTAATCCCCAAAGTGTAAAGCACAGTACTTCAAGTTGAGTATGGAGATCTACCCATTTTGGATTTTAACCACAAAAGGTATGAACACCCATTTCATACATTGAGTGGGAGGTCTGTGACCCACATGTGAAAAGTGGGCAGTCCTAGAGTGGAGCAACGGCTGTGATTGGTAGACATAAAAATTTAGGGGAAGTGAAACAAGAGAAAAAGGTCTTTAACAGTGGAAACAGAGACACATATAGAGACACTTGGAGTGAAGAAAGACTTGGAGTGAAGAGGGACACTTGGAGTTTGAAAGAGACACACTTGGAGTGGAGCCTGCTGAAGTTGAGGATGATAAAAGAATCTGCTGATTGAACTGATGACATCATGAGTGTAAAGACTGACTTCCTTCCTTGCCCTTTCTGGAGGCTTGAGCCTCTCAGAAAGGCCCATTGTCTTGAGACTCCTTTCCTCTGGCAGGGACTTAGAATTTCTACCTGTCTCAAAAGAAGCCAGAGCACTTGCACTCTCTCTCTCTCTCTCTCTCTCTCTCTCTCTCTCTCTCTGTCTCTCTCTGTCTCTCTCCTTTTCTCTCTCTCTCTTTTCTCTCTTCCTTAATATCTTCCCTCTATTGTAAAAATAAACTATCATAAATTCCATTTTACTTTAGTAATTCATTTTTGGGATTTAGAAATTAATCCCTGGTGACCAATTAAATCTATTCTCTCCAACCATAAAAATAACAATGTGCTTTGGTTGAAGGAGTTTCCTTTGGGAGCTTGTCCCACCAACAAAATCACAAGTCTGTATAAGAACAGCAGTACCAACAAAAACAACCATCAAATTTAATTATCTTTTTTTATCATCACCCTTGACCTTTCATCATCATTTAATATTGATGACCTCCTGTTTAAAAATATGCTTTCTTCCCTTCATTTTTACTATACTGTCTCTATTCCCAACTTATATCAATTCTTCATTTATTTCTTTTGTTGATGCCTCAATTTCTTCTCTCTCCTTAAGTATGTGTCCCCCAATCTTTTCTCTTGGATTCTCTTAATTTCTCCCTCTAAATGTTGAAAACTCGTAGAATTCTCATGAATTCCATTTTAAAAATTATTATCCTTATGCAATTGATTCCAGTCCCAACTCCTTTCTTTCCTAAACCTTGATGCCCTGCCAGCACAGATTTAAAATGACCCAGAGTATAGTACAGAAGGAAGAAATTTGAATTTTGAATTAGTGGGCCTAGGGTCTGATTATAGCTCAGTAATTTTCTCCTGGTGTGACCTTGGGAAAACATTTATCCTCAGTGGATTTCAGTTCTCTCATTTGTAAATTGAAGGAATTGAATTAAATCAATTATCAAGGGATTTTAAAAATTAATTATTTACTATTTGTAGTCATTGAACTAAATGCTGAAGATGCAACAGAAAGGCAATATTAGTCTTGGTCCTCAAATAATTTACTTTCTAATGAGGGAAATAATATTTATAGGAATAGTTGGGAAGATAGGATTAACTCTCCCCTTATCTATTTTTAGCTAATCAAATCAAGAACTTAAAGTACCCCTACTTACCATTAAGTATGAGAGTTTGGGGTCACTTACTAGAATAAGCCCACACCTCCAAAGGCCACTGCCTCACCCTTGGGCAGTAGTAGGTAAATTTAAAGATTTCAATTGGCTTTTGTGAAGAACGGGGAGCAGCAGGAAGTGACATGGAAAAAAATGAGCATAAAAAGAAGAGATCAGTATGGTCTAGGATTCATTCATTCCTTTCCTGGCTTCTGGAGTAAGTGGCTGAGATTACTGCATTGGCTTTGGAGGAGGCTACATTGCTGAAACTCTGGCTGAAGACACCACCAAGACCTCTAGTTGAAGATTACTGAGCCCTGCCAGGGCTGAGCCAGACACCCAGGCAACACTTAGAGTGGTAGGCTTTTCCACTTTCACTATTTCTGCCTCTTTGTGAATAAAGCTGCTAAAAGTCATTTTGACTTAAGCTATAATATTTTTAAATTGGTGACCACAATATTACTTTATAACTTTCACATTAGCATAAAAACCTAAATTTAAACTCTTATCCAGTCCTAAACAAAATGCATGCAAAGAGACAAGGTAACCTTAAATATTAAGGCTTTATCCACTGGGAAGGCTGGGAAAACCCTCCTCTATAAAGTAGCATTTGAGTTGAGTCTTGAAGAAAGCCAAGGATTTGAGGAAATAATCTGAGGAAAAAAGATTATTCTAGTCTTGGGGACAGCAACTACCCAGGGATGGGTGATGGAACATTATATGTCAGAGGGGAGGGAAGCAAGTAAGTCAGTATGGCTGGAAAATGGAGTAAATTTTGGGGGGGCATTATATGTAAGAAGACCAGAAAGATAGGGACAGGTTATGTAAATTTAAATGTGAAAGAAGAGTTTATATTTAATCCTTAAGCTACTACAGAACTACAAGTACTTTTTTTTTTAACCTTCTGTCTTAGAATCAATACTAAGTATTGGCTCCAAGGCAGAAGAGCAGTAAGGGCTAGGCAATGAGAGTCAAGTGACTTGCTAAGGGTCACACAGCTAGGAAGTTTCTGAGGTCAGAGTTGAACACAGGATTTCCAATTTCCAGACTTCTCTATCCACTGAACCACCTAGCTGTCCCACCATGAATATTTATTGAATAATATGGTGCCACATACTTTATTAAACCACTGTGGCAGCAGTATGAAGGATGGATTTTGGGAGAGTGAGAGAAAGACTTGAAGAAGAGAGATAGGAGACTGCTTCAATAGTCTAACTTCACAGTGATGAGATCCTGAACTTGGATGGAACCTTCATGAATACAGAGAAAATAAATGTAAACAATGTTGTTAGATCCCTTCCCATCTAAATTTATGACTCAAAGATCTCATCATCTTGCACATATTCAAACGAAATATCATCTCCCCTATTTCTCTAGTGAAATTGCTCAGGCTCAAAACCTCTAAACCATGGGAGGCAGGTAGATAGTACAGTGGATAGATTCTGGACCTGGAGTTAGGAAGACCTGAGTTCAAATCCCAATTCCCATTTATTAGTTATACGACTCTGGGAAAGTCTCTTAACCTCCGTTTATCTCCATGCCCTCAACCATAAAATGGGGGTAATAATGGCACCTAACTGAGAGTTGTTATAAGAATTAAATATTTATAAAGTCTTTCGCATAGGCCTGTCACATATTAGGAATATATAAATGCTTTTTCCCTTCCTTTCCTAATCTTTCTCCACTTGATAATTCATATGCCCCACATTGACAGATGAACAAGATTTCAAACTATGAAAATGTAAAGTACCACAAATATTTCTTGAATAATGGTGTTTTTAATCTTTTAAAATAAAATAATTTTAGAATAAAAAATTGTACTTGAAAAAATGGGATAAAAATTCTGCTTCTTCTAAATGTAGCAACTAATTTCCTTGATTTAATAAATTAACAGTTATTATATGCTAGATATGAAATGGAGTCTGTTCTCAAGGAGCTTGTCATCTAATTCAGGAGAAAGAGTGAGGGTAAATAACTGAACTATTAGGAGAATGTAGTAAGTGTAAAGATATGGCCAAGACAGATTAATGGGGGAAATTTGAGGAGAGAAGAGATTGAATGACCAATAAAGAATAATTAGAAATGTAACAGGAGAGCCCAGGGAGGTCCATGTTGTGGGAGTCAAGGTAAGGGAGAATGTCAAGAAGAAGAAATGGTCAACAGCATGCAATTAATCAATAAACATTTATTAAGCTCCTACAATGTGCCAGACATTTTCTTAGCACTAGGTATACAAATAGGTACAAAAGATAGTCCCTGCCCTCAAGGACCTTACAATCTAATGATACTGAAAGGTCAAGGATAAAGATAAATACATTTGATGATTGTTGTTGTTTAGACCCATAATTTTATTGATGCGTTATTGGTTTCAGACTTTTTTTTAATCTCAACATTATTTTACTCTCTTAAAACTTATTAAGGACTTCTCTCCCAAGAGCATTTGTCTGTGAGATTTATATCTATCCATATTTACTGTATTAGAAATTAAAATGTCTTAGTATTATTGTAAAAGTAATTTTTGACCTCTCAGATTCTCAGAAAGGGAGTTAGAGACCCCCACCTCCAGAATCTCCAAGCCACATTTTGAGAAGGTGCCAATAAGAAAATGTTAACTTAGCAGAGAGATTATTCTACAACATGGTCTTCTTTTAAAAAATTAAGTTTATTCATTTGTTTGTTACAACATATAGTCTTTTTTATTGAAAATTTTCATTTAATTAATTTAGAATATTTTTCCATGGTTACATGATTCATGTACAACATATAGTCTTAAAGAACTGATTGGAAGCATAGAAAGCATAAATTATTCTCACCTAAATACATCAAGAAAAAAGCTTTTATAAAATTAAATGTCACCTAAGTTACATCTTTTTAAAATTTAAATATATCTATTTGTTTGTTACATTAAAATATACAGGTAACCCCTTTCTTTTCTCCCATTCCTCTATTAGAGAAGATATGATTTGATAAAAAGTACATATATATATATATGTGTATATATATATATATATATATATATATAACTATGCCTTGCTTATTTATATTTATCAGTACTTTCTCTGGAGGTGGACATACACAAATTATTCTTCAAACAATATTTTTATTGCTGTATATTCTATTCTCTTGGTTCTGCTCATTTTAGTATTCATAATATCATGTAGGTGTTTCCATTTTTCCAAAATTAACCTGCTTGTCACTTTTTATGGGTGCATTAATATCCCATCACAATCATATACTACAACTTATTTAGCCATTCCCCAATTGATGGGCCTCATTTTCAATTTTTTTTTTTTTGCCACCACCAAAGAGAGCTGCTATAAATATTTTGAAATGTGTAGGTTATTTTTTATTTTTCCCTTATCACCTTAGAAAATAAAACTACTTTTATTGCTTGGTCAAAAGGTATATTCAGTTTTTAATTCTTTGAACATAATTCCAGATTGCTTTCCAAAATAGATAAATTCACAATTCTACTAATAATGTATGTGTCTCCATTTTCTCACGACTCCAACATTTATCATTTTGTCTTTTTATCATTTTAGGCAATTTTATAGGTGTGAGATTATATCTAAGAACTGTTTTTATTTGCATTTATCTAATCAATAACTAAATCACTTTTTCATATAGTTTTATATAGCTTTGATTTCTTTATTCAAAAAATTGTTACCTTTTGTCTTAAAATCAATAGTAAGTATTGACTCCAGGTAGAACAATAAAGGCTAGACTGTTGATGTCAAGTGACTTGCCCAGGGTCACACTCTTCACCAGGTAGAACTGGGAAAAAATAGATTTCAGGCATGAGCAATCATCAGTCTATCAACAAATACTTATTAAGCACCAAATATTTGATATGGAGAGTGTCAGGACCTTGGGACAAAAGACAAAAGTGAAAATCTTTGCTCTGACAGAGACTGTATTCTATAGGGGAAGACAGCATCTGCATGAATGTAAAAATTAATTTTCAAAATAAATATTTGATAATTTCTTTGTGGGACTAGAAGGAGAATATCACTAGCAATTGAGAGTGGTGATCAGGAAATGTCTCATGAAGCATTAGCTAAGCTTTAAAGGAAACTAATGAATAATGGGATCAAAGATTTAAGTTTGCCTGGAATGTGAAGAATTTGTAGGAGAATAGTATGAAACAAGGGAGGTTTTGTGCCCTAAACATAATTTTTAATGTTGTTTTTTAGAAAATGTGTGAAATATCATTAAAAGAATTGTATCACTATCTATGAAATCCCACTAGTTCTGGCCTTTCCGACATTAATATAATGGCTCCCTCATTAGTTTTCTGGGCTCTATTGATTGTCATTTCTGAATATATTCTTCATACCATTGACCAATAATCTATAATTCATTGCTCTGAACATATAAATACTCTGACTGAATATTTTCAAGGGCTCCCCCTGGACTATTGAGTAAAGTGTAAAATTCTAACCTTAGTATTCAAGGCTCTCTAAAAACTATCCATCCCTTTTTAAAGTTCATATTCTGTGTTCAAGGAAAACTAGTATATTCTCTGCTTCCAGTCACTTCCTGGTTTCCCTTGTCTCTGTGTCATTACTCATATTGTCATTCCTGTACTATTTCAGCCAATAGCTCTTAGTGTTGGAGTCAAACCAAGGAAGATACCATCATATATATTCATCACTACTGCAAGATTTAGATTAATGTCCAATACGCCAAGTATTATATTTTATAATGTTCATTAATAATCACTTGAAGTAAAAGGAATAAAAACCTAATTATCTAACAAAATTAAGACCATGTTGGTAAAATTCTCCCAGCTCTCACCTCACAACCCCTCCACCAAACACAAGCACAGACAGACAGACAGACAGACAGATAGAAGGGGCTACACAAAAATTATATCTTTCCTATGTTAGCACACAATGTGAGAAGGAATATGGGATGCTGGGAATTGTAGTTCTAGGGTTCAAATTGTAATTACACACTACCAAGTCAAAACAATCTGTTTATAAGTCAACAAATATCAGGCAAAAAACAGACCTTACAAATAATAAAAACAGCTAAATGGCATGTTAAATAGAATGGTAGGCTTGGAGTTGAAGACTTCATGGAAATCAGGTTTAAAACACTAGTTGCACTTGGACAAGTCACTAAACCCTCTCAACCTCATTTTCTTCTTTTGTAAAAGGAGGATGTTGGACATGATACCTTTAAGGTCATTTCTACTTATATTATATAAATCATTCAGGAATTCCCTAGGTCACATATCATCTATGTGAGCTATCTCTCTCTCCTCATTCCTCATCTACTTTTGTTGTGTGAATTTCAAAACTACTCCACCCTACTCAGATTGTACTTTAGAATATTTGATTTAGTTATTTCCTGATTGTAACAATGGAGATACTTGGTCTAACAGAATCAGGAATGTCTTGTGAACTCTATATTGCTCTACCCTACTTAGTCTAACAAGGTCAGGAATGTCTGCACCCATACTCAAGAATTAAGTGTCTAGGAGGATGGCCTTCAATAGACATGTACAGAAACAGTTGACAGGCCCCTGGGCTGTCCTAAGTCAAACTAAGCTACCATTGGTACAGATAAGACTCAGGAAAGTGATGTAAACCATCTATATAGGGCGCATCACTTCCTCTCTTCACTCTCTTTCCCTGGAGAGGTGGATCTGGCTGATCACTTCCTGTGAGCAGCTTGGGTGCCAGTTCAATCCTAGAACTTGAGCCTGGAGGAGCTCACTTAGACAGCTTCCTTGAGACAGTCTTGTAGTGAGTGATAAGACTGACTCCTTTTTCCCTTGGGCTCCAGGGAGGCCCCCTTGGCCAAGCCTTGCTCAGGCTGAGCCGGAGCAGTTTAAATTAACTTTTTCCTCTCTCTCTCTCTCTCTCTCTCTCTCTCTCTCTCTCTATATATATATATATATATATATATATATATATATATATATATATATATATATATATATATATCCTCATTAATTCCTTCTCTCTATGTAGTAGTAGTCTCTCAGTAACCAAGGATGACGATTATCTTTGTGCGTTTTCATCAATGATAGATGAGTGTGCACAAAAACACTTGTGCACGAAGGAGATTTAAGTGGAAAAGTTGATGCACAGAGACAGTCCCACTCTCTCGGAGTTGGAAGCCTGGGTCCAGTGGCATGAAAAGTAGTTACACCTGGAGACTTCCTCAGCTGCATTGGATGGCCATATTGTCCTTTGTGCTCCAACACGCCCTAAGCACTCCACAGTGCTTTGCTGTGTCGCCCTCTCAGCCATTGAAACTTCTTATTGGTTTCTTCTCTCTGTTTGGCCAAAGCAGTCTTCACATGCTGGGTGAGCAAAGCCCTGGTTCACCAGGGGTCTACGACCCAATGGCTACCCTCACAAGGTTTAGCTGGCCTGTCTAAGCCTTTGCCTGGGGTGTGGCTGCTGCCACATGCTAGCAGCCACTAGGAGCCAAAAGTGAAAGCTGGGAGTCAGGTGGGGGTCAGAGGCTGGAGAGCTGCCCTAGGAGGGCACAACAAGCCCTCCATACCAGAGATACTACCCCTCCCTGAACACCCCATACACCCCAATTTGGGTATTTTATTATTTTGGATTTTCCCTGGTGACCAATTAAATATAGTTAGGTCACAATGCTAAAATTATCCTTAACAGTTGGAAGTTCTTCCCTGCCTTCCACATCAAACTAATTAATGGATTTTGCAAAGGAAGGAAGTATCTCCTCTGTTATTGGCACCATTAGTCATTTGCTAGCTTGCCTTTAACCAAATTTCATAATTGCCCTCTGGTTCATAGATCCTATCCCCATTCCTCACTGTTGGAATGGTAATTATGGAACCTGCTCATGAATCAGCAAGGGCATTCTTATGATGAATGAAGCAAAGACATAAAGTACATTGATATTCTTGGGCAAGTCTTCCCCTTTCCATTATTCCTTGACCCATAGTTCCATTGGTGTAGGGAGTTCCTGATGAGGAGATTCCCTAAATTGGTTCAGATCAGCAACTGTTCAGTAAGTTTCTGTCTATGAGAGTTTTCTGGAACATTGAAAAGTTAAGCAATGTTTCAAGGGTCACTTGGTTGCGATATGAATCTCAATCATTCTTACATCAAAGCTAGTTCCATATCTGTCCATTCATTCTGCCTCTTCTTGAACAAATACATTACAACAATTGGACAAACATTTTTTTTTAATTCTTAAACATTATTTTATTTGGTTGTTTTCATACATTATTCACTGGAAACAAAGATCATTTTCTTTTCCTCCCCCCCTCCCCCCGCCTTTCCCTCTCCCCTGGCCGACGCATGATTCCACTGGTTATCACATGTGTTCTTGACTCGAACCCATTTCCCTGTTGTTGGAATTTGCATTATAGTGTTCATTTAGAGTCTCTCCTCAGTCTTATCTCCTCCAACCCTGTAGTCAAGCAGTTGCTTTTCATCGGTGTTTTTACTCCCACAGTTTATTCTCTGCTTGTGGGTAGTATTTTTTAGATCCCTGCAGATTGTTCAGGGACATTGCATTGATACTAATGGAGAAGTCCATCACCTTCGATTGTACCACAATGTATCAGTCTCTGTGTACAATGTTTTCCTGGTTCTGCTCCTTTCGCTCTGCATCACTTCCTGGAGGTTTTTCCAGTCTCCATGGAATTCCTCTACTTTATTATTCCTTTTAGCACAATAGTATTCCATCACCAACATATACCACAATTTGTTCAGCCATTCTCCAATTGAAGGGCATCCCCTCATTTTCCAATTTTTGGCCACCACAAAGAGCACAGCTATGAATATTTTTGTACAAGTCTTTTTGTCCATTATCTCTTTGGGGTACAGACCCAGCAGTGCTATGGCTAGATCAAAGGGCAGACATTCTTTTATCACCCTTTGGGCATAGTTCCAAATTGCCCTCCAGAATGGTTGGATCAATTCACAACTCCACCAGCAATGAATTAATGTCCCCACTTTGCCACATCCCCTCCAGCATTCATTACTTTCCATATCTGTCATGTTAGCCAATCTGCTAGGTGTGAGGTGATACCTCAGAGTTGTTTTGATTTGCATCTCTCTGATTATAAGAGATGTAGAGCACTTTTTCATGTGCTTATTAATAGTTTTGATTTCTTTGGCTGAGAACTGCCTGGTCATGTCCCTTGCCCATTTGTCAATTGGGGAATGGCTTGATTTTTTTGTACAATTGATTTAGTTCTTTATAAATTTGAGTAATTAAACCTTTGTCAGAGGTTTTTATGAAGATTGTTTCCCAATTTGTTGCTACGCTTCTAATTTTGGTTACATTGGTTTTGTTTGTACAAAAACTTTTTAATTTGATGTAATCCAGATTATTTATTTTGTATTTTGTAACTCTTTCTAATTCTTGCTTGGTTTTGAAGTATTTCCCTTCCCAAAGGTCTGACATGTATACTATTCTGTGTTTGCCTAATTTTCTTATAGTTTCCTTCTTTATGTTCAAGTCATTCACCCATTTTGAATTTATCTTGGTGTAGGGTGTGAGGTGTTGATCTAAGCCTAATCTTTCCCACACTGTCCTCCAATTTTCCCAGCAGTTTTTATGAAATAGTGGATTTTTGTCCCAAAAGCTGGGATCTTTGGGTTTGTCATATACTGTCTTGCTGGGGTTGCTTGCCCACAGTCTATTCCACTGATCCTCCTTTCTGTCTCTTAGCCAGTACCAAATTGTTTTGATGACCGCTGCTTTGTAATATAGTCTGAGATCTGGGACTGCAAGACCCCCTTCCTTTTTATTTTTTTTTTCATTATTTCCCTGGATATCCTTGATCTTTTGTTCTTCCCAATGAACTTTGTTATGGTTATTTCTAAATCAGTAAAAAAAAATTTTGGAAGTTCCATGGGTATGGCACTAAATAGATAGATGAGTTTGGGTAGGATGGTCATTTTTATTATATTGGCTCGTCCTACCCATGAGCAGTTAATGAATTCTTCCATTGTTCAAGTCTATTTTTAGTTGTGTGGAAAGTGTTTTGTAGTTGTGTTCATATAGATCCTGTGTTTGTCTTGGGAGGTAGATTCCCAAGTATTTTATTTTGTCTAAGGTAATTTTGAATGGGATTTCTCTTTCTAGTTCTTGCTGCTGAGCTGTGTTGGAATTATATAGAAATTCTGTTGACTTATGTGGGATTATTTTGTATCCTGCAACTTTGCTAAAGTTGTTGATTATTTCAATTAGCTTTTTGGTTGAATCTCTAGGAATCTTTAAGTAGACCATCATGTCATCTGCAAAGAGCGATATTTTGGTCTCCTCCTTGCCTATTTTAATGCCTTCTATTTCTTTTTCTTCTCTAATTGCTACTGCTAGTGTTTCTAATAAGATGTCAAATAATAGAGGTGATAATGGGCATCCTTGTTTCACTCCTGATCTTATTGGGAATGGATTTAGTTTATCCCCATTGCAGATGATATTAGCTGATGGTTTTAGATACATACTGTTTATTATTTTTAGGAATGACCCTTCTATTCCTATGCTTTCTAGTGTTTTTAGTAGGAATGGGTGTTGTATTTTATCAAAGGCTTTTTCTGCATCTAATGAGATAATCATGTGGTTCTTGTTGGTTTGCTTGTTGATGTGTTCAATTATGTAGATAGTTTTCCTAATGTTGAACCAGCCCTGCATCCCTGGTATAAATCCTACTTGATCATGGTGGATGACCCTTCTGATCACTTGCTGGTGTCTTTTTGCTAGTATCCTATTTAAGATTTTTGCATCTATATTCATTAGGGAGATTGGTCTATAATTTTCTTTCTCTGTTTTTGGCCTGCCTGGCTTTGGAATTAGTACTATGTTTGTGTCATAAAAGGAGTTTGGTAGAACTCCCTCTTTGCTTATTATGTTAAATAGTTTTATAGTTCTCTGAATGTTTGATAGAATTCACTGGTGAATCCATCAGGCCCTGGGGATTTTTTCTTAGGAAGTTCTTTGATGGCCCGTTGGATTTCTTTTTCTGATATGGGATTATTTAAGAAAACTATTTCTTCTTCTGTTAGTCTAGGCAATTTATATTTTTGTAAATATTAATCCATATCACCTAGGTTGGTATATTTATTGCCATATAGTTGGGCAAAGTAGTTTTTAATGATTGCCTTAATTTCTTCTTCATTGGAGGTGAGATCCCCTTTTCATCCTTGATGCTGTTAATTTGCCTTTCTTCTTTCCTTTTTTTAATTAGATTAACCAGTACTTTGTCTATTTTGTCTGTTTTTTCAAAGTACCAGCTTCTAGTCTTGTTTATTAGCTTAATAGTTCTGTCACTGTCAATTTTATTAATTTCTCCCATAATTTTTAGGATCTCTAGTATGGTTTTCTTCTGGGGGTTTTTAATTTGGTCATTCTCAAGTTTTTTGATTTGCATTTCCAATTCCTTGATCTCTGTCCTCCCTAATTTGTTAATATATGCACTCAGGGATATGAATTTTCCTCTAAGTACCACCTTGGCTGCATCCCATAAGGTTTGAAAGGATGTTTCGCCGTTGTCATTTTCTTCAATGAAATTATTAATTGTTTCTATGATTTCTTCTCTAACTATCCGATTTTGGAGTATCATGTTATTTAATTTCCAATTAATTTTTGATTTGGGTCTCCATGTACCCTTGACGATCAATATTTTTATTGCGTTGTGATCTGAAAAGGCTGCAGTTATTATTTCTGCTTTTCTGCATTTGAGTGCCATGTTTCTGTGACCTAGTGTATGATCTATTTTTGTGAATGTGCCATGTGGTGCTGAAAAGAAGGTGTATTCTTTTTTGTCCCTATTTATTTTTCTCCATATGTCTATTAACTCTAATTTTTCTAAGATTTCATTCACCTCTTTTACCCCTTTCTTGTTTATTTTTTGGTTTGATTTATCTAAATTTGATAGTGGTTGGTTCAAGTCTCCCACTAATATGGTTTTACTGTCTATTTCCTCCTTCAATTCTCCTAGTTTCTCTATTAAATATTTGGATGCTATACCATTTGGTGCATACATGTTGATTAGTGATATTTCCTCATTGTCTATACTCCCTTTTAGCAGAATATGTTTACCTTCCCTATCCCTTTTGATCAGGTCTATTTGTGCTTTGGCTTTGTCAGATATCATGATTGCAACTCCTGCCTTCTTTCTATCAGTTGAGGCCCAAAAGGTCTTACTCTAACCTTTAATTCTAACCTTGTGAGTGTCAACCCGTCTCATATGTGTTTCTTGAAGACAACATATGGTAGGGTTTTGGGTTCTAATCAAATCTGCTATTTGTCTACGTTTTATGGGTGAGTTCATCCCATTCACGTTCAAAGTTATGATTGTCATTTGTGGATTAGCTGGCATTTTGATATCTTCCCCTTGTTCTGGCCTTTCTTCTTTAGCTATCTCCTTTTGAACCAGTGATTTACTTTAGGTCAGTCCCCCTAGTCCCCTCCCTTGAGATGCTTCCCTTTCTAGCCCCTCCCTTTTTATGCTCCCTTCCCCTCCCTCCTCCTTCCCTCCCTTTGTATACTCCCTCTCCCCTCCCCCTCCTTAATTTTCCTTTCTTTCTTGCCCTAATGGATAAGATAGAATTCAGGATCCCACTGGATCTAGATGTTCTTCCCTTTCAGATTTGCTTTTACTGAGAGTAAGGTTTAAGTAATTCCACTTCATGCTCTCTTCCTCTCCCTCTCATATGAGAGTTCTTCCCCTCCCCTTCCCATGTGTATCTTTATATGGGAAAGATTATTCTATTGAGTCCCCCCCCCATTTCTTGAAGTTAATCTTAGTATTATCGACGGTTCCCCCCTCCCTTTTCCTTTCTTTGCCCCCACTTTCCCCAAATCTTCTTAATGCCCCAATCTTTCCCTATGCATGTTTCTTCTAACTACTCTTATGATGATACAATTTATGAGAGTTACACAAAACATTTTCTCCACAAATTAATATATATAATTTGATGTAAATGTAGTCCTTATAGAAGAGAGTTTGACTTAAAGAAAAAGATAAGATTTATCTCCTTTTCCCTTTCTTTCATATTTACCTTTTAATGTTTCTCTTGCTTTCTTTGCTTGGATATCAAACTTTCCACAGAGCTCTGGTCTTTTCTTAGCAAATGCTTGGAAATCTTCTATTTTGTTGAATGCCCATACTTTCCCCTGGAAGTATATAGTCAGTTTTGCTGGGTAGTTGATTCTTGGTTGGAGACCCAGCTCTCTTGCGTTTCTAAATATTGTGTTCCATGCTTTGCGGTCTCTTAGTGTGTTAGCCGCTAAGTCGTGTGTGATCCTTATGGGAGCCCCCTTATATCTGAAGCTCCTCTTCTTGGCTTCTTGTAGGATTTTCTCCTTTTCTTGGAAGCTCTTGAATTTGGCAATTACATTCCTAGGGGTTGTCTTTTGGGGAATTAGTATAGAAGGTGTTCTATGAATCCTTTCTATTTCTATTTTGCCCCCTTGCTCCAGAACGTGAGGGCAATTTTCTTTTAAAATCTCCTGTAGAATAATATCGAGTTTATTGTTTATCTCTGGTTTTTCTGGGAGACCGATAATTCGGAGGTTTTCTCTTCTCCCTCTGTTTTCGAGATCTGTGACCTTCTCAGTGAGATATTTTATGTTTTCTTCTAATTCATTAATTTTTTGGGTTTGCTTTATTGATTCTTGCTGTTTTATCATCTCGCTTTATTCGAGGTGCTTAATTCTGGTCGTTAGGGACTGGTTTTGCTTTTCAGCCTTGTCTGCCCTTCTATTGGATGCTTCGAGTTCTTTTTCCAATTGAGCAGTCTTATCTGTCAGACTGCTGATCTCTTTCTCCCATTTTTCTTTCCAGAAGGTTTCCATCTTTTGGATAAGTTCCAATTTGAGATCTTCCAGAGCTTGTTGATAGTTTCCATTTTGGGAGGCATGTTCTGATTTTTTTTTGGATTTCCTCCTCATTCTCCTCTTTTCCTTGGGTACTTCCACCATAAAAGTTTTCAATAGTCACTTTTTTCCCCTTTCTTCCTGGAGGCTTGATTTTGGGCCATGTGAGCCATCCCTTTGGTGGTTTTATTCCTCTTTCCTTTTTGGTCTGGGGTCTGGGTTATATGGGCAGTTTTTCTGTGAATTTAGGTTGCTTCAGGCTAGTTCTTCCCAGCCTCTGAGGTTTCTTAGAGTGCTGGGTCCCTGATCACAGCCACACTGCCCAGGTGTTCAGCTCCGCCCAGATAGTCAACGTGTGGTCAGCCCCTGGTGTTTAGCTCTGTGGAGATGTTCAGCACAGCCGCCCCAAGTACAGCTCAGCTGACCCCCCGTAATCAGCGCCGGGTTCTCCAGTGAAACTGCCCTGAGAAGTTTTTTCCTGGCAGTCCCCAGATCCCAAGGACCCTGGAGTGCCCCCCCCCAACAGAGATGTTCCCCACTCACTCGCTGTCCCGGTGAGCGCTCAGGTAGCTCACTCTGGTTTGGTGGGGGAGGTGGGGTGGGGAAGGGTGGCTCAGTTCACTTTTCTGTGCAAGCTTTTCCTCCTTATTATAGTGTGGAAATGTTCAAGCCCCACGTACCTTCGCCTCTGTGGAGTACTGGGAGTACTGGGGTGTCCTTCTGTTCCTCCAAAGGTGATTTTTATGCTCCTTTGATGTAGTCTATTTCGTTCGGTGCCGGGAGAGGAAGCGTGTGGCGTCTAGATTGCAGCCATGATTACCCTGGACAAACATTTATTAAACTGTGAAAAACATTATGTTAGGTAGTAGGGATACACCTATATCATTTGTTCTGTCTCGATCTGGAGAATAAAAGTAAATCTGGAATGTGAGCATTACCAGTTGGGTCTAATCACTCCTTTTTCCCTCCTCATGCAGTTCCAACTTCCTATGCATTGTCCTTAACTTCACTCCATTCAAAGAACTTTTTCTTTGAATGCATGAGAAAAGCATTGGAACAATGAATGTGGAAACATGACCTGACAACACAGTCTACTGCCAAATGTCAATGACAGCTAAGCTCATTTTCGCTTAAGAGCAAAGGAAGAAAAAAAAATAAAACAACAATAAAACAAAAACAGATCTACTACTGCTTTGGGATATTTTCATGCAACATTAAAAAAAAATCAGTATCAATAAGATTCTCATTTTCTTGGAGGCTTCAGCCAGGGAAGAAGCCTGAAGCATTTAAACAGAGGCTTCTGACTTTTTAATGTATACCAATACTAGTCACTTATCCTCTCTTTTTATAACTCCACTGTTCAGGAATGATGAAATATACAAAGGAAAGAAGTTTTGGCTGATCACAACTCTCTGAAGTAAACTGGATTTAAAGTATTGATTAAATAATAAATTATGGACAAACTTTAAAAAAAAAAGAAATTTTGTAATAAATATCCACTGCCAAAGGCAGAAAGAAAAAGAAGATGGAGGTTAAAGTCTTCCATCATCTTATATATCCTAGAAAGAAATGTTCAGTGGGCCTCAGCCTGTTCCAAACATACCCTACATAGGAGTCTTGACCAGCATGGACTTTGGCCCCAGATCCAAGGCACTTCAATTCCTCAATCACTGGTGCCTGAATTCATTGCCTTTTACTGCTATTACTCAATTGACTCCACCTGAATCCTATACTCAAAATTTGCAGGTGGCTCTTGAGCTGGTCCTTGAAGGAAGAAATTATTTTAACAGGCAGAAATATAAAAGGGTTAAGGATGAGGCATGAGGGGAGACTATCCCAGACATGAGGGGAAGATTTGTAAAGATTTGGAGGCAAAATAAAAAAATGATGGGACAAATGTGTAAATTAGTATTGTTGTGGTTTTAACATTAATCCATCTTCCCCATTTTCCAGAAAGGACTTTCCCCTAACATAATAAATGATTAGCATGCCAAATTGATGCAAATATCAAGTTGAATTTTGGGGAAAGAAAAGAGAATCTCCTAAAAATATGTCCCTTTTAAATAGTAAATACAAAAGACAACTCCACTGATATCCAGTGAAGTTCATGTTCTTCTGTCATTTCTGAGACCATCATCCATGACAGATGTGCTCCTGGTAATTTGGCCCTTCACACGTCATCGTTTTCATGTCAGCAATTCCATGTCAGTTTGCCCAGATTCCGTCTGTCAGCTCCCATTCAGTTTGATAGGTCAACCTTACACCTGCAAGCTGGGGACTTGCCTATATCTCGGGAAAGATCTGTCACAGTGGGACAGTCACTATGCTCCATCACACAGCAAGTTCTGTCCATGGCAAGTTTAGTCAGAGCCTGGATGGCTGTTCCGATTCTGATTCTTACATATTACCTTGAACAGTGTCAGGTATTAGGACTACAGGAAAAATAATATCATTATTTATTGTGTAGGAGCAAAGATTCTGGCAGGGTGGGGGGAATGAGACTGCAATAGTAGCTGACATGTCTTCTTGGCTTATTTCTACTTCTAGATCAACTCTTAGATATGAGGTATACAACCATATTGGCTTACAAAGAAACTAAGATTGTTTTAGAGAAATATTTATAAATCACTAGGCTTATTGCTTCCCAAACAAATGGAAAGAGTTCTGAAGACAGAGAAGCTGAGTTTCAAATATTAACTCTTGTTATAAGGAATTATGAAACGATGGATTTCTATAACAACTGGAAAGACCTACATGAACTGATGTGGAATGAAATAAGCAGAACCAGGAGAACATTATACACGGAAACTGAAACATTGTGGGATGATCAAATGTGATTGACTGTGTTACTAAAAGCAATGCAATGATCCAGGTCAACTCTGAGGGACTTGTGAGAAAGAATGCTATCCATGTCTAGAGAAAGAACTGTGGGAGTAGAAATCCAGAAAAAAAAAACTTGTGATTTATCACTTGTTTATATGGTTATGTGATTTGGGGTTTTGATTTTTAAAGATTACTCTATTTCAAAAATGAACAATATGGAAATAGGGTTTGAGTGATAATATATGTATAATCCAGTGGAATTGCTTATCAACTCTGGAAGGGGGAATGAAGAGGGGAAGGAGACAACAATAATCATGTAACCATGGGAAAAACATTTTAAATTAAAAAAATACTGCCTCTATGCTTACTACCAGTGTGACCATGGACTTGTCTAGTTCAAGGTCACATTGAAGTTGACATGGTCCAGTCAAGTCCTTAGTCTTCTTGGACCTCAATTTCTTCATTTAATAAAATGAAGGGTTGGCCTAGATGGCTGTTGTAGGTGTTTTCAGTTCCCAGTATAAGATCATTCAAAGAGTACAAGAGAAACAATATCTTGGAGCAGCATACATTACCATAATACTGAATATTGCTTAAGCAACTTTTCCCATTCAGTTAGGTCAGGGGCCTGAATGTGAGAAAAGTCCAAGTTAAAACTGTTTTAATATTTACCACTGTGTGAATATTACCAGTTAGGTGATCTCAGTCAAACCAATGAATTTCTCTAAGACTCAGTTACCTCATTTGTAAACTTAAGAAAATAATATACTCCTACCTGCAGAAGCCTTGTGAGGATTAGATGAGGCAATGCAAATATCAAGTAAATATAAACTATTTAAATTTATTTTATTTTTTACCAGTGAATAATATTTGTGTCCTATAAAAGTGAGAATAATTTCCTAATGCACCATACTTTGAATCCTTCTATGTAACAAAGAAATGCTTGAACAATATTCAACCCTATTCTTCAATCTACACCCTTAGGGCCTCACCTTTCTTTTAAGAGGGAAAGGAGAAAGGGGAAGGAAAAAAAACCTTCGATATAGCACCTACTATGTGCCAGGCTCTGTGCAAAATACTTAGGCATTGAGAGGAAAAGAGGATGTTTCTCATTTTATCCCAAGGGACCAAGATTGATCATAACATTTTCATCTGAGTTGGGCAACAAGCTACTCTTATTGAGACATAGGAATTGGGAAGGGTTATAGATATGCAGTTTACACAAAGAAACTATTGAAGGGTTGGTTCCAATGTCAGAACATTCTGGATTCAAGTTTGCTATTGGGATAAAATTAAACACTTGCAAGTTGTTAAAAATTAAACAAAAGGAGGCTTCCTTTGTTTTAACTTAGCAAAGATATGCAGCAATAATTCAGTGTCATCTAGCTTCTCAGGAACCCTTTCCCCTTCTTGGTAAGGAAATGAATCCATTCTAATAGGACAGTATAAAGTGGAAAGGTTAAATGTAACGGTTGGACACAATTTATTTACCAAAATAGAGGGGAAACAATAAAGTAGAGAATGTGAAAGAGATTAGAGAAAATACCTAAACTAGTCCTCAGCCAGAAAGGCTAGTAGTGAGTAACCATGTGGCCTCCTCCAAGATGGAAGATAGTCTCTTAGGAAACTAGGAAGGGAGTTAACCATTTTACTCACCCAAACAAGTAGTCCAGGAGTCAGAGTCTAAGTTGAAGTCAGGATACAAGCTTCAATCTCCAGTGAGGTTCCCTGGAAGACTATCTCCAGGAGACACTCTCCAGGAGACAACTTCACCAGCCTCCCAGCCAAAGGATTTTTGTGGCTTTTATGGTGATTTCCTATCCCCACCCCTCTTCACAGGGCCCAATCACAGTTTCCAAAATTGTTATACCTTTGAGTTCTCACCTTTGGATTCACACATTTTTGAGTGTGTGAACTCTTAAAAGAATTTGAAAGTTTCTAGCTGTTTGAGTTAGAAAAAAAGGTGGAGCTCTTCAAAGTATCTTCCTAGCTTCTTACCTCTAAAGGCATTAACTCTCCTCCTAGGAGTAAGAGTATGTGGACTTCCCTTACTTTAGGGTTAAGTATTTGTTTTTTGTGGATTAATTCAAAAGTAGACAAACAAGAGTTAATCCTATTTTCAGTCTAGGTAGACTAAGTAAGGGTACTTAAATGATTGTTATTCCAAAGTGTTAACTCCAACTAGTCAAAGAGAACCATGGAAATTTCACATAGACTTCAGAAATCAACCAACCCCAACATACCTAGACTCCATGTAAATAGGACTTTTAATGAGGACACAAGAAGCTATGCCAGAGAAGTTGTTCCCAAATGGGTTTTGGGGAACAGTTTAGCTTTATTTTATATAAAGTCCCACCCCACTAGCCATCAAATTGTGGGTGGGAGAAAAGAAGTTGTATCAGGAAAATGCTAGATATAATAAACTATTTTATTTGTTATGTTTATGGGAAGGCTGGGGGTCAATCTTCATTGGTAGAAAGAGTTCCCTATACTATTGAAATCATAAGTGTGGTTCAGAAAGAGAAGGAAGGAAAGGTATTTTACTTGGAGAAACTTGATGGAGTCCAGAGGAAGTACAGAATTATTCTATCTCATCCCATACCAATATGGGTCAGAAATAATAGCTACAAAGTAAGAGCAGCTTGCCAGTCCCCCACATTAGCTCTAACACTGACATTTCCAAAGTGAGGTGAGGAAGTGTATCACACTGACTCTGGAATCAAAGGTCCTGGATTCAAAGTCTACCTCTATGATTTAAAGTGTACATGATCTTGGGCAAATCACTCAAGTTCCTTGGGTCTCCCTTTCCCTATCCTAAAAAATGACTAAATTGGACTAGATGACTTCTACCTCTAAAGCTTTGATTTAATGACTGTAAACCAGATATGTTATCAGGAAGCCCACATGACAGACATAGTCTGAATAGGGAATCCATGGTGGTCTTAAACTAGATTTCTCCTCTTTCCATATTATAGGATTGTTCAGGTGTTATTCAGGTTTCCTGAGATTACAGGCAGAGAGATGCCATTGCTATTTAGCAAGGACACTGTCTTCCCAGCTTTGGAATATTCCAAGTATAGAAGTTTCTAGATAATAGGAGTCTTGGGAAAATGGCACATCAGAAAGCTTGGGGCATCAGGAGGGAGAAGGGCAATGAGTAGGGAATAGAAAACTTCTTGGCTTAGGAAAGTCTAGATCTGAAAAACCAGAGCTTTTCTCTGACTAACAAGCTCATTATTTCTTTATTTTTATAAATTAGAAAACATCCAGAAAATAAAAAGCTACAGGGCCTTATATCTAGTAAGCATTCAATAATATTTGTTGAATGAATGAAGGAGGAAATGAAATTTAAAGCCAGTTATTCTAATCTTATTAATTTCTGTCTTCAAACATCCTTGGATTGTATAATTGTCCTAATGAGGGTTCCTTGGTAACAGTTTATTTCCAGGCTTGTCTATATGAGAGTACTAAAGCATTGATCATTTGGCCTAATAGCTTTTGTGTGTATTGCAGATTGCTGGAGTTAGAGATGGAAATATATGGCAGAAACGACTGTTCTACTTGTAAGCTATTATTCAACATGGGCAGCACATAGGAGTAGCAACCAGCCCATTTGATTAATTTCAAAATTACCCACTTGCTTATGAATGGCTTTCCCAATAGTCTCAGAGCATTTGTCTTGAATGCTTTATTAAGGAGCTGTTCCTTGTCACCAAACAACTGAAAATGCATGTAAATATACTGAGGCTGCATATGTTATAGAATAGTCAATGATCCATTGAAACTAAGCAAACAGTCTAAAAAGCCACCATGTGTTTGTTGATTTGACTCAGAATCAGATCCTAAATCTCTTACCACCTTTTCCTACTCATAAATCTCCAAATATGAGCTTGCTCCTAACTTTTCTATTATCTCTTGATGATACAACCATATTCCTATTTCCTGGGATTTTAAACCACCAAAATATCCTGGATTCTTAGCCATAGTTTCCAATGTCAATTCATGATTGGACTTCTTAAGTCATTCTATCTTTTCTCCAATCTATTGTTTATATCACTGCCTGAATTTTTCCCAAAACTATAGTTAATAATTATTTCAATGATCTCAGCTTCCACTCACTTTCTACTCTCAGAATCTTCCAATCCCAGTACTTTAACAAAACTTTTGCCCACAAGGTTACCAATAAGTTACTTAAACTTTTCTTTTTTTAATGAAGAATTTGTTTTTTCTCTACTTCCCACTATTCCCCCTTTAAAAAGAAAATCCTTAAAACAAATACATACAGACATACAAAATAACAAGGAGGGTGGTTTCAGAGTTTTGTTTTGTTTTTCTTTCTGAAACCATCCTCCTTGTCATTTTGTATGGTACAATAGTACACCATTACAGTCATATGCCACAACTTGTTCAGGTATCCCTAATTGATGAGCATCCATTCAATTTCAATTCTTTGCCAGCTCAAAGGAAAATGATGGCTATAAATGTTTATATTACATATACTTTTTTTTAAAACTTTTTAAAAAATCTCTTTGGGAGTACAGTTAGTAGTGGCACTTCTAGGTCAAAGTATATATAAAATTTTATAGCTCTTTCTACATAGTTCCAAATTATTCTCCAGAATAACTGGAGAATAACTCCATAACTCTATTCCAGGTTATTAATCTACCTACTTTCCCTCATCTCCCCCAGCATTTGTCATTTCTGATAGTAGTAAGGTGGTATCTCAGAATTGTTTTAATTTGCCTTTCTCTAACCCATAGTAATTTAAAGCATTTTTTCATATGATTATAAGTAGCTTTAATTTCTTTTTCTAAAAACTGCCTTTTTATATACTTTGACCACTTATCAGTTTGGGAATGGCAATTATTTTTATAAAACTGACTCAATTCCCTGTATATTTGATAAATGGGGCTTATATCAGAGAAATTTGCCCTTAAATTTTTTTTATATTACTTCATTGTCTATAGTACTTGGCAAAATTAGTTCCCTTGCTTATTCCTTTTAATTAGGTGTATTTTTGTTTTTAATTTATCTGAGACAATGATTACTACCCCTGCCTTTTTTTCTTCAACTGAAGCATAATAGATTCTGCTTCAAACGTTTATTTCAATTCTGTATAGATCATTCTGTTTCAAGTGTGTTTCTAGTAAGCAATGTGTTGTTGGATTCTAGTTTCTAATCTATTCTGCTATCCACTTCTGTTTCTTGGGTAAGCTCCTCCCACTCACATTCAGTTATATTTGCTAACTATGTATTTCCTTCCATCCCATTTTATTCGGTTTATTCTTCTCTCTTGTTTTTATCTCATCCCTCTTTAAAAGTCTCTTTTGCTTCTGATAACTGCCCTCCCTTTTATCATTCTTCACTCAGATCTCTTATCCTCTCTTCCTCCTATTTGCATATTGGTTATGATAAATTTCTACGTCCATGTGAGTGATGTACATTTATTTCTCAAGACTGTTCTATGTCTTCTCGCCTCTCTGGATTCTTTCACCTGGTGATATCATTGGCTCCCATGAGGGTTCAATCTTCATCTCCATGCAGACAACTCTCTGTCTCTGTCTCTCTATCTCTTGCTCTCTTACTAACTAAAGCATCAATAGTGGAGCTGTGAACTGCTGAAACCAGTCCAAAAAGCAATTTGTAACTATGCCTCAAAGTGACAAAACTGTGCATACTCTGACTTAGCAATGGCATTACTAGGTCTATATCCTCAGAGTCTTATTTTTAAAGAGACACAGAGATACAAAAATATTTATAGTAGCTCGTTATATAATAACAAAGAATTGGACCCTAAGAATATCCATAAATTGAGGAATGGATGAACAAATTATTCTGTGTGAATTTAGTAATATTTTTTGTGCCATAAGAAATAATGAAATGGGCAATTTTAGGGAAACAAGATTTGTATGAGTTGGTGCAGTGAAATGAGCAGAACAATTTAAACAATTACAACAGGATTGTAAAAACAAAAACTTAGAAAAAGTAAATCTCTGATATATGAAATAACCTATTGTGATTCTAGAGGATTGATAAGCATGCTATCCTCTTGAAAGAGAAGTAATGGATTCAGGATGAACAATGAGATTTTTAAACATGGCCAGTGAATTAATAATTTTTACTTGACTACCTAAATATATTACAAGAGTTTTTCTTTCCTTTTTTTTTGGCCAAAAGGTAGGAAATAAGGGAGAGAAAATGTTAATTTAAAAAATAAAATTTGTTTAAATAAGATAAACTTTTGTTAGTATGATTACTTTGTCACTAGATTTACTATTAGTCGAGTTAGTGTTCTGATTTTCACTATATTAGCATAACTCAAACATGAGTAACTCCAAATTATTTTTCTTCCTTTCATTTCTGTAAATAGTGTTTGGTAGTCACATCCATATAACTATTGTGTATATATTAATTAATAATCATTTAAAATATTTATTTTTGGTAATTTGTGATAAATTTCTTTTTCTTTCTCTTTACGTAGCATTTTATTGATAGTGAATAGGAAGGTTAGTGATTTCCATGGGTTTATTTTACATTCTGATATTTTGTTGAAATTGTCACTCAAAGTATTTTAGTTGAATCTCCAGACTTCTCTAAATTAACTTACACTTATTATTTTCAAGAAGCAATAATTTTGTTTCATTCTCTCCCATGTTTATCTTCACAAATAACTTTTCTTAATTGTTATTGATTTCTAGACTTATTCTACAATGATTATAATTTATATGTTTTATATTATGGATATTTATAGAATAAAAGTATTAGGAAAGATTCTAGTATTTCTCCATCAAGGATGTTGATAGCTTTGCGTTTAAGATAACTAAGGTTTTCATATTAAGAAAAGCTCTATTCCAATGTTTTAAAAAAGTATTATTATATTTTCAAATTATTTATAACTATTGATATAAAATGTGACTTTATTTTTGTTATAAAGTCTATTATGTTTATATATTTTATTGTGTTTCTTGAGCCAACCCTTCATTTCTGGTAAAAATAAAACCTAACTATAGTGTATACATTTTATAATATGTTGCTATAAGCTTTCTGTTACCAATTTATTCAATATTTTTCATTAATATTCATTTCAGATAATGATCGATAGTGTTTTCTTCTCTGTGGTTTAAGGTATCAGGATCATATTCATAGAAGGTATCCTATTTTCCTACTTTCCCAAAGAATTCATTTAACAGGGAAGATGTTTGTTTATAAAATGTTTTTGTTAATGTTTTATTAATGATTTATTAACAGATCCACTTTTTCAAGATCAGAGGAGATCCTTTTTGACGAGATTTAAGTTTAAAATGCTCATTTCTTCATCTAATAATCTGGATATTTTACTTTTTATGTATTCATCCTCTTCATTTTTCAGTTCTGAGGTATATAATTACAAAAAAATCTATAATAAAATTTTCTTAATCTTTTGTAAATTCTTACTTTTATTTTATTTATTTTAATTTATCCATTTTGTTTTTCTTTCTTTCAAAAATCAAATAAGCTAACTACTTGTAAGGCTCATCGCCAGGGTCGGCCAGCCCTGTGTGACCTCACTTGGGGTAACGAAATGAAGAGTAACGAATGGACGCTATATGAAAATGCATAGCGACAAAGCTTTATTGGTTTCACACAAAGCATATATAGGTTAAGACACACAGGAAGATATGATGTTACCTCCCAGCAACAGCAGGAACCAATAATTGGGCAGATTCATAGGAATTCATGACGTTACCTGCCAGGCACAGGGAAGAACCGAGAGGATTCCAAATAAGCAACTTTCCCATAGTCTCTCACAATTTCTTACAAACCTTATCAATCCTCCCTTTGCTGGCTACTCCAACCTTGCAGTTTCTTTCTCACAGACCTTATCAATCCTCCAGCCGCTGCTATTCCAACCTTGAGCACATAGCTGTGCAGGTTGTAGACAGTTCAACCCACAACCCCGACTATGCAGCCCAACTGGGGAGGAGGCTTAACCCTTACGGTTCTGCCTTTACGGCAATGCCTCGACTACAATTACTTAACAATTTTATTTTGGCCAGTTTTTAGTTTTATTCATAGATTCACTTTTTCGTTTTCAATTTTGATTATCTATTCTTTGATTTTCAAAATTTCAATTTTTGTAGTTAGACTTTTTGATTCATTACTTTTCCATTTTTCCCTAATTTTATGCCCAATTAGTTGATCTGCTCTTTTCCCTTTTGTTAATTAAAGTTTTTTAGAAATGTGTACTTTCTTCTACTTTTGGCTATATCTCACAAGTACCAACAAATTTTCTCATTGTCATTTTAATAAATGAAATTCTCTCTTGTTTTTATTTGTACTTTCACTCAGATATTCTTTAAGATTACATTATTCAGTCTCCATGTAAGTTTCATCATGTGTTCTTTATGGATTACAATTTTATTGGATTTTAGTCAATAAAAAGATATGTTTAATATTTCTGTTTTCTAAATTTATTTGAGAATTTTCAGCATTTGATCTTTTTTTTTTTTAAAGCAACCACATGCACCTAGAATGTTAGGTAGGTAGATAGATAGATAGATAGATAGATAGAGAGAGAGAGAGAGAGAGAGAAATGGAGTCATATAGATATACACATACATATAGATAGATACACATGCATATAGCTTCCTTCTTGTTTTTACCTAAAAGTATAATATATATATATATATATACATATGTAGATTTAGAGAGAGGTATATAGATAAATATAGAAATAGATATAGATATAAATCCATATATATATTTTAAAATAATTCTATTCATAGCCATATATTATTTATTTATCTTCTTTTTAGATTGATCTATGTATAATTAGAAAATTGTATACCCTTCAACTACATCTCCCAGCATCCCTTTCCTCTTTATCCCCATGTTTGCATTTGTTACTTGTATATATAGTTCTGTAACTCTGCCCTAGCTCTCTCTCTTTTTCCTGAGTGCATAGCTGGGTGAGCTCTCTCTTTTTCTCTAGCCTATTATTTTCCCTTTTCCTTCAAGTTATTATTAATAAATCTTATTAAATATAATACTTGGAGTATTTTGGATATTAATAGTTTACTTCTTACATCTATATCTGAGTAGAGTCCCAACTCTTAAGTTCCCAACTATTATAATTTTACCGTTTATTTTTCTCAATAATTGAATTAACTTCCCTTTAAGTACTAAAATGTTACACTATTTGGTGCACATATATTGTATTAATATTATCTCATACCCATGGTCTCTCTAAACATTATGCAATTTCTCTTATCTCTTTGAATACTACCTTTATATTACAGCCTAATCTGAGATCACACCACAGAGTTAGGAAATATCTCTAGCTAGATTTGAACTTATAAGTTAATTACATTGTAAATCTTTTCTGTCACGACTTAATAGTGAAGGATTGGCATAAGATAGAATTCATTTGGCATCGAACATGAACATCCCAAGTTATACACCAATGTGTTAAGCAAGGGTCTTATTCTCTTATAGTTTACAATATAGGAGGATACACATTTTACAATGCAAGACAACATAAAGAAAGGCATGAAATGATCAGCACTCTAAAAATTCCTTATAATTTTTACCCAACCAGCTTTTGCCCAGGAAAATTCCACTAGTATGATTATACAAAGACTCATATGAATGGAGCCAATCATTAGCAGACTATAAGATTTCCTATTTTTCTGTATTTTCTACATTATATTATATATTATATATCATATATATTCTATATTATATTCTATATAATCTGTATTAAATTCTGTATATATATATTTCTGTATTTCTTCTTATTTCTACCTGTTAGAATTCTTAGTTCCCTGCAAAGTTTTGCTCTGGGAGCAACTCCAACCTAAGGCCTTTCCTGGATCCCTTAGCTGCTAGTACATAGCCATTTCCCTCTGAAATAAACTATGTATTTGATATAAATGTTGTTCTCATTTCTAGTGATCTAATCTTAAGAAGTGCTTCTTTACCCAATAGACCAGGGAATTGTGTCCCTCTTCTCTGTCTCAAATGACCCCTCCCATGTCACTCTGTATCCATGTAAGAGATTAGAGTGATTTTGTGGCTCCTAGGAAAATTATGCCTCTAATAAGAAGATTTAGACTCCCTCTACTCCCACACTTTGTCTTAATATGAGAGAAAATTGCTTAAGGCTTAGGTTTTGGCTCAAATCTTCAGAGCAGAATACAATGGAGCTCAATACAGAATGAGAATCAAGACTGGGGCAGGCATTTATTTTCTATATTTTTAGTTTCTAGTAATAAGAGAAATGCTATATGCAAAATACCTATATGTCAATGTTGGCAAAAAAGACTTAAAACAAGATTCATATTCTCTTGGGAGATGAATACTTAAAGCTCTTTAGAAACTAAAGCATTTTACAGAACTTTTGAAGTGGTTGCTATATTTCACTCCAATTCTTCACTGACCCCTCAAAAGTCTGTTTTTTCTAAAACTGTACCAAAATATTCATAGCTGCACTCCTTGTGGTGATAAAAAAATTTGGAAAATGAGGGGATATCCTTTGATTGGGGAATGGCTGAGCAATCTGTGGCATATGTTGGTGATGGAATACTATTGTGCTCAAAGAAATAATGAACTGGAGGAATTCCATGTGAACTGGAACGACCTTCAGGAATTGATGCAGAGTGAAAGGAGCAGAGCCAGGAGAACATTATACACAGAGACAGATACACTGTGGCACAATCGAATGTAATTCACTTCTCTACTAGTAGCAATGCAGTGATCCAAGACAATTCTGAGGGACTTATGACAAAGAACACTATCTACATTCAGAGGAAGAACTGTGGGAATAGAAATACAGAAGAAAAACAACTGCTTGATCACATGGGTTGATGAGGATATGATTGGGGATGGAGACTCTAAATGATCACCATAGTGCAAATAGCAATAATATGTAACTAGGAATTGATCAATGACACATCTAAAACCCAGTGGAACTGCTCATTGGCTATGAGAAGGGAGTAGGGGGAGGAGAGGGAAAGAACATGAATCCTGTAACCATGGAAAAAGATTCTACATTAATTAATTAAATGAAAATTTCCAAAAAACAAACAAAATAAAAGTCCGTGTTTTCTAGCCAACTAGCCAGAGGTTGTTCTCTTTCTCTTATTAGTGGTCATTTTCTCTGATATAGAAACTTTTCCTCTCACGACTCAACTCCAATCAAGGTGCCAGAACCTCTCAGATTAATAAGTTCATCTCTAAACTGGGTTACATTCATTTTGAGATTGATGTTCAGTCTTACACACCAAACACATACATACAAAAAGCAAAACAGAGTCAGCTAGTAATGTGATACCTAATCTACTAAGGAGGATAAGTTCATTAGTAGTAATGTGCTCACAGCCACATGGTGGCCACAGTTGGAAAAGTGGAGAATTGTCCTTCTTCCATACTTTATTAAAGTCCCAGAGATATGTAAAACCACATGGAAGGCAGGAGGATGGGAGGGCCAGTAGAATCATTCTTCTTTTTATAGCTCCATGGGTTAACAAGTTTTTCCTGCTTTCTGACTAATGGTTGCTTCATTATCCTTAAAATGTCTAAGCATTGAGCTTGTAAACATCATTGGCTTAAAGAAAACAAGGTGACTGCTTATGCAGAGTGTTTCTGCTTCCACATGCTGCTGCTAGCCATTCCCACCAACTGCCAACCAAATGCTCATCACAGAGCAGACATGCCAGCCTAGCTGAGGGAGAGACAAGAGGCTGCTTGTGCCAGGCAAGTTGAACCACTATCCCTACCCTGACTATCATCTCCCCTGAAACCTTGATGGGGATATCTTAGATCTCTGAACCCAAGAGCCTTTGGGTCAGTGGTGACTCCAGCCTAGGACCCTCAATCATGATAATAGTGAGCAATCCTTGTGGAGATGCAGCCAGACAACTGCTTCTACCAGTGCTGTAGCCACGTTGATCAAAGACCCAGAAAAGAAAGTTCTTCACATCAAAGTCTTTGGTTCTGCCATAATATCAAAACACATAGAATTGTTATCAGTGGAAATTATGTGAAAGATGACAACAGTTTTTCATCTGCACCATAAAGACAATGAGACCTTTACATCTGACTCTCAGAGGAAACTTTCCATGTATGTTTTCTCTCACATTAGAATATGAGTTCCGGGAGAGTAGACACTGTTGCCAACATGGAATCTAGAAACCCCAAACTAGTAGCCCAGTAAAATCTGATGAACCCCAAGACTTGGGGTCTCCAACTTACAAGGTAGTCCTAAAACTGGGCATTCATCAGATCTTACTAGGCTACAAGTTTGGGGTTTCCAGATTCCATGTTGACACAGTCATACTTTTCTCTATCTGCAGAACATTGGAAGTTCTTGATAAATGTTTTGTTTGTTTTTTTTGTGCACATATGTGCATATACACATGTGCATACCTATACACATACATATATATTTATTGATACAAATTCCCACATGGTACTTACTATTGAGGTAAGAACCATTCAAGACCATTGGCCAATTCTACCCAAGGGAACAAGGATCCAAGATTACAGATGCCTTGTCATTACGCAATCTTATTATACAGCCATCAAAACAAAAATAGTCCATATATTTTTATTTCTTTCTTTCATATGTGTAGATTATATATTTGTATTTTTCTATTTTATATATCATATATTTATTCCATTTTATATGTAGATTATAAATGTATATTTATTTGTATTTATGTATGTATATTATAAATTTATAAATTATATTATTTATTTTAAAAAGTCCTTTTTACAGGACTTTATTAATATTACTTTATTTGATCCTCACAACCCTTCAAGTAGTTATTATTCTACCCATTTTACAGACAGGAGAATGAGGCAAACAGAGGTTAAGTGACTTATTCAGAGTCACACACCTAGTAAGCATCTGAGTCCAGACTTAAACTGAGGATGTCCTCACTACCTAGAAGTTGGCTGTTAGCCTGAATCCAGATGAACAAGAGAAATTCACCTTGAATCTCCATCTCCTCCAATTTAGGTATGCTGGGAAAGTTTTAGTTCTTCCAGATGACCCCCTAAGATTGTTTATTTCTCCAAGTCTTTATTCTCTAACCTGTACCTGACTATATCAATAAAAGAAACAAAACAAAACTACTTTGCTTTAAAAAAAAAATGTCGTAGCAGCCTATTGTTCTACTTGCTACCAAAAGTTAATGCTTTTCCCCACTGTGAGAAAGATTTTTACTTCATTCCTCTCCTCCCCCACTGTCTTTCCTGCTTTAAAAAAGGGGGGAGGGAAATCTCCACAAAATTTGGATTCTGCCCTTTCTAATTACAAATCACCACCTGTGGTAAAATTATTGAAAAACAGATGAGCTTTTCATTCCAGCAATAGCCTTAGAACAAGCAGCAGTTCCAACTGCCAGTGTGATGTATAGACACCACGGAGGGCAGATGAGGGATTAATTAGGTCTGTCCTTGCACATTGCCAGGGGAGCACTTCTGTAGAGGTGATCGAAAACTAGAAAGAGTGGCATTAGTCTTCATTGTTGGTTAAAGGCAACAAAAACAAAGATGCAATTGAGTTGACAGAGCTCCAAGGTATGTGGCTGAGTCATTTGGAGGTGTCAAAACGATCAAACCATAATTAATTAGCTAAAGTGCTATATTTAATTCCTCAACTTTAATGAAGAATTCTGCAGCCGAGAACAAATAGGAGGCCATCAGTTTCTGAGATGGGAGCTGGGGGCAGCAGGCTAAAGTTTCGCTTGGCTGAAATAATCAACCCCCCTATTCTTAATCTTATTGTCATTTCCCTCGGTTATAGGAAAGGGCGGGGGTGCACTCTGCATTTCTATGAGGGTGGCAATTACAGGCTGCAAACCCTCGTATGGAAATTCACCCTTTTGAGGGCCACCTGATGTGGTTATTGTTCTAGACGGTCTGAAGGTTATCAAATGGGACCTTTTGGCCAGGGGTCCTTAACTCCCAGGGCATCCCTGGATACATTGCAGGGAAAGCAGGAACTTGGATGGAGTAAAAGTAATAAATACCTCCTTATTTTTATCAGTCTTTATTTTTCCTTTATGACCATAAGTGTTTTATTTTATGTGCTTAAAAACAGCATTCTGATAAGGGGTCCATAGACTTCACCAGACTGCCCGAAGGGTCCGCAAGAGACATAAAACATATAAAGATCTCTTGCCTTAGGTTTTCCCTGTAGATGTAGATATAGAGGTGTCCCCAAAGTCCAGGCTTCATAAAGCTTAAAGATGATAAGCTTAAAACTGCCCTGAGACTTTGGGGAGCATTCTGTAATAGCTAATGGCAATTCCATTTATCTTTAGATTCTAGTTCGGATTGCATTGGGATGCTACAGAACTCTATAGTTTTACCATAGCCTTCATTCCACTCAACAAGGGCAACCCGGAGTCTCTGCCCGGGGTGAGTCCAGCAGGGCACTGCCCAGGGCGCTTGCCCACCTCCAGCACAATGTATATGTGGACTAAAATCTTACATGGTGCTTCTCTTCATGTTCCTTTCTTATATTTTTGGTTATCTTGTATTCTAGCCTACATTATCATCATCTAGTTAGAAGCAGACGCAGCAGGAATTGTCTCCAGATAATTTTATTTTCATAGACTTCCATTGGATAGGTATAATAGCACTTAGGCACTGAAGGGTGCTGATAATGATTTCTCCATTTGCTAATGAGAGTATAAAATGCAACCAGACACAGTCTTATTTAATGGTTTGCCCATGGAGTGTATATAATCCATTAGAATGTGACTACCAAAATATTACAGAATCGTTTTCTTATGTCATGGGGTCCTCTAGGTCTTAGTGTAAGCTCTTTCCTATTGTAGGCATTTACAAAATGCTTATTGATGTGGACCAGATTGCAACACACAAATTTAATTTCATTAGAATATGATTATTCCTTTTAATTATACTGGAAAGACATATAGAATGTGAATGTAGAGCACCAACCTTGCATTGAGGAAAATCTAGACTCAGATCCTGCATCTGATGCATAACTGGGCAAGTCATTAAACTTTTCAGCTTTTTAGGCAACTGTGCAAAATTATATAAGTTTCAGAGAAAATGACAGCCTCCATTGCTAGAAAGGGTTTTTTTTGCTGGAAATTCCTTCTACCATTGAAATTACTGATTTAGTCTCTATCTCTCTTAATTATATTAAATGACAGACAGAGACAGAGAGGCAAGAGAAACAGACAGAGATAGGCAGACAGGAGATAGTTCAGAGAGCCAGAAAAGTAGACAAGTAAAAACATGTGGGCAGGCAGGTAGATAGGCTGACAGACAGATATATGGATGGCTAGACAGATAAAGATAAATAGATGATGGATAAATATATTTCCTTAGAAATGTTTATTTGTACATTCTCCCTTACTGCTTAATTCTTCATGATTTCATTTTTTTAAGCTGCATTATTCTTCTTTCCTTACACAAAGGAGAACTAGGGAAGAAAGAAGGGGAGTGCAATCAATGCTTTCATATTTCTTTAAATGGCTTGACCCATTTACAGCATCACCAAGAGTATATTGTTAATTAAAAAATCTACATGAATTGATAAAGCACCCTCTATGTGGCAGATATTGTTGAGAGCACGGGTTTCTTCTTTTAGACCCTCCAATACTGATTATTTCTGTCTTTTGTCATCTTTACCATCTTGATTCTTACAACTGGTACAATCCAACTGACACTCTCAGGGAATTCTGCACACTAGTTAGAAAACTGAATAAATACCAGAGAGAATGGCTTTTCCAACTAGAACTTCAGAGGCCCTCACCAACATATCCTACCCAACATACCCTGACCAGTCCTGTCCAACAACAGAAGTCTTTGTTGGGGGAAAGTTATTACCGGAAATGACTGAGATGTCTTTACCAACTCAGAGCTGCTTTTCTGGGGGGGGGGGGGGTAGCCGATTCTTATTATTGATTTGGCTCAATCCCTCTTGAAGTCTCTAACAATTTAAAATTATTTTGAAAGCTGCTTATTCATATCCTTTGATCAATTCTCTATTGGAGAATGGCATTTAATCTTATATGTTCATGCTAAACTCAATATATCTTGGCTATCAGACCTGGGTCAGAGGTGTGTGATACAAACATTTCCCTCCTAATTGACAATTCTCCTCCATATGTAATTTGGATTGATTTGGTTTATGTGACACTTTAAAAATATTATGTAATGGAATTGTTCTATTTTATTTTTTGTAAACTCTTCTATCCCTTATTTGGTTATGAATTTTTCTGCTATAGTTGTTAAAGCTATCTCCTTCCATTTTCCTCAATTGCTTTAAATGATGTGACTTTAATATTTAGGTCTTATTACACTTTGAAACTTTCTGTGGTATGTGTTGCTCAGAAATGTTGCATTCATTCATTTATTTAGGCAAAACAATTTTTATTTTTTCAAGTATTTGTCAAATAGGAATACCTTCTAGAAATATTATATTATTAAGTTTAATCAATATTGAACTATTAAATGCAATCATTTCTGATTTCAGCTTAATCTATTATCCTGACCTACCCCTTAAAATTAATAACCTGATCCAAGTAGATTCTGTGATTGCTATTTTATAATGTAGCTTGTTATCTGAAATTGTCTTTTGATTCCAGTCCTACTTTTCCTTCATTATTTCTATTATGATTTGCTTAATTTTTTTATTATAAAATAATACAGTAGTAGTTTTACTGGCAAAACACTAGTTAGTGTACAAAATAATTACTATGGAATCATTTGTTAAAAATTAGAAATAGGTTGGTACCACAGTGGATAGAGCACCAGACCTAAAGTCACCAAGACTCGTCTTCAAGAGTTCGAATTTCGCCTAAGACATTTACTTGCTATGATTGAACAGCAATTTCTTTATTATGATGGTACTACCTAATCATGAACAGTCACTATCCCTTCAGTTATCTTTCTTTATTTCTGTATTATTTGATTCATTTTTGTCACTTGTAAATTGAATCTCAGGTTTTTAGTATGTAAATTTATGACATACATATATTGCTAGTATATGCATGTTATATATATATTCATTTCCATGCATACAGATATGTATAATATTATCCAATTGTGCCCAGAAATAGGAATATATGGTTTATAAAACACATGTGTGTATATATCAAGATTATATATACTTCACATGCATGCATATTTGTATGTATATGTGTAGTATATAACAGGCAGCATTAAGTTATAGATAGAGCATGGTTTTAAAGCCAAGAAAACCTGGTTATTTCATGCCATTTATACATACTCATGCTGTGACCTGGACAAATCATTTAAGTTTTCAATGGCCTAGGCCAGTTTCTAAGATTATAAATTATAGAAGAGATTCAATCTTGAAACAGTAGCAGTAATTCTTGTATGAGGATTCCTTATAAGAATGAAATTATGGGTTCATTGCCTATCCCTATGAATCATACATATGGATGTGAAATCAAAATATGTAAATAACTTTAAAAGCTTCTTCCATAGAGATGATGGCTACTAGCAGTAAATCTTTGGGAGGGAAGGCAATCCTGGGGTTTAGAATTTTTAATGTCAATCAAAAATTGTTAAACAGAAAAGAGAATAGATGGCACCAAAATAAATGATTAAGATTTTTTTTCCCTGAGAAACTGAGTTAATTTTCCACAAAGAAGAATCTGAAAAGGCACTGCTTTATAGAACTGAGTTTAATTCTTATCTTGGAAAGACTCATTTTGATGAAAATTCTTTAGAGATCTTTGCTACTATCCTGATAGCTGTAGGAGCATTTCCATAATTAACAATTCTGTGTTAGTGGTTATGATCAGAGTTGACTCTGCCTGTGATCTTCCTCATAAATGATAAATGATAAATATTTATTTATGTATTTATTTCATTTTTAGTATACCCAATAAATTTATCATTTATATAAGCCCAAGAGATGAGGAAGTTATGTTTCTATGGAGAGATGCATGAAAGCTTCATGGAAAAGAGATTTCTGTCATTTAACAAAGGGGAGTATGAGCTCAGAACTAATTGGTCAATGCATGAAAATATATTATAATTTTAGAAATTTATCATGAAAAATAAGAATATATTCTTTGATTGCCTTTGAACCTGGGATGAGAGCATTAATAAGATAATGAGTCAAGTAACAGGTAAAGACAGATGAAGTATGGTTTGATTCTTGACTGCTATAAGGTGTCATGTAGCCTATGTGATCCTCATATGAGTTATATAAGAGAGGTGGTTGCTTTTTAAAAACTCTCCCCTACCTATACATATATGTGTATATTTAAATATGTATATTTGTGTATCCAAGTATATTTATATGTGTAGATTTACACATACACATATAGAACATATATGGAAATATTTATATATACATATATATATAAATACCTACATATAAAATATGCATGGGTGCCTATACAAGATGTCCCCAAAGTCTTAATAAAGTTTTAAGTTTTAAAAGCTTCAATCCCCATAATGTCTTAAAACTGTCCTGACTTTTAGAATATCAAATATATTTACATATATAATTCATATGTAACATATACATTTTGGTTTTTCTCTCTGAGGATATATTTTTCTGTGTTCATATCTAAAGAAATATTCAAATATACAACTATGTTTTAGGCTACCTTATTTTATTGTCTGTTATTAAGAAAATCATTCAATTTTCTAGACATACATATTTTCAATTTCTTTAATTTTTTATTATACACTTTTTTACATTGATTGCCCATGAAATTAGACATTTTAGATATTCCAGCTCACTTCGGATGCCTTTTTCACTTTTAGAGGAGGAAGAGAGACAAACAAGGTCAAGTGACTTGACCAGATCATACAACTAGTATCAGAGGCCAGATTTGAACTCAGGAAGATAAGTCTTTCTGACTCTAATCCAAGAACTCTCTTCACTGTACCACCTAACTGCCCATGGAAAGATGAGTAACTCTCATTCTATGAGACTGACACCATTGCTCTAGAGGACTGATCTGCTTTCTAAAGAAAATATAAAACAGCAATAAAATAAAATTTAAAACTTGCTAGTATTTCAGTGCATTGCATTTTCCTGGAAAATGTGCATAAACACACACACACACACACACACCTGATAATCCTTTGGGTATCCTGCCAAGACACCTGACTAAGTGAACCAACAACCAAGGGTCTTAGCAAGACATTAATTATATTTCTTTATTTACCGTTTCAACTGCAGTTCATCACCATGAAAGTCCTTGGATAGATCCACAGTGGTAGTTGACTTGCTAGACCCAGTTTAGCCAGTTTAAAATCCTGCCCAGATGGACTAGTCTGGCTTTCCCAGAGTGGCTGTCATTTCTTATTGAGTTACGAGGTTGTTGTGTCATAAATTCCTAAGCATATTTTCAGTACCTTTTTTATTTTTGTTCCTGCTTGACAAATGGTCTCAAGGCAAAGTTGAACTTCCAGTCAGTCTCCTTAGAACGCTGAGTCTTATTATTGTCTCAAACAGAATTCTACAGAGTACAGAGAGTTTGTTTCTAAGTCAAACATTTATTATTACTGTTCTGATTTTTATCCTCATCCACCTTAATTTCCTTTATTCTTTAGCTTTGATGAGCAGGTTTGTGTCTAATGCATTAGGCATTTTTCTATGTCTAGCCTACCACAACATCTCAAAGTTTATTAGCAACCTTCTATAACTTTTTCTTTAAACCAGTCAAGGGGCATTATTTTCCTCTTTTCTGTTTTTTTTTTACTCCCATATATTCTCAATTTTTCAGGGCTCTTGATATAAAGCGGGCAAGTTTGAGTTCATCTGGAAGACATTAAAGATCAATAGAAATAGAATCCCCCAAAACTATCAAACGATACAAACCCCAAACCACCAGCTCCTGTTTCCAAATCCCAGGGTGCAGTTCAAGCCCAGCAAAGCATTAGCCTCCATAAGACAAGGAGGGCATTAAATAAGGGGCACATTAAGCAGGGGGCACACTTAATCTATTTTGAAAGCTTGGTAGATAGGATGAGTCTATCACTTTCCATCCCTGGATTATTGTTAAAATTTCCACAAGCATCTTTTCCCCCTAGATGTTTTAAACACAAAGCAGGAACACAAGAAGGATTTGGATAGGAGTTATTTTTTTTTTGAGCGAGTAAAAGCTTCATTCATTTTTCAGAAGATTTTGTCTCTAATAATGAAATGGCAATTGATGATTCATTTCAGTCAGCAATCTGAGTTTACATACTGGAGGGAAATATGAGAAGGGGCCCGGGGAGTCAGACAATCAGTCTGCTTGGGAATAAATATAGTATTTCCAGGACTACTGCCAGTGGCTGCATTCATGGAGGCACAGAATAATGATTCTGAAGCCAGCGAATCATACAGAATAAGTTGGTTTTGACTGCTGTTCTCCTACTACTTAATAGCAAAATAAACAAACAAATACATATCATTTGGAAATACCTGCAGCTTATTCCCATGCCTAACGTACCAGAAGTTTGATGATGCATACATCTGTGTTTATGTTCCATGAACTTTCTATCTGTGGGGTGCTTTGGATATTGTGGGCACATAATAAACTTTTTAAAATCAAACTTGGTGAAAGCCATCAAAATACTTGGCATTACCTCATCATTTCTTCTACTTCATAGGAGCATAGATCAAGAGTTAACAGGCCCTCATAGACTACATCAAGTCCAACTTTTTCATTTTTAAATGAGGAAATTGAGTCCCAAGGAAGTTGGGTCATGCCCAAGGTTTACAGTTAGTAAAGGTAAGAGTGGGGTTTGGACCTATGTCCCAAGTTCTAGAGTCTGTGCATTTCCCACCCTAGCACATTCTATGAAATTTAATAATGTGTAGTCATTTTAGTCATGTCCAACTCTTCATGACTTCATTTGAGATTTTCTTGGCAAAGATACTGAAGTAGTTTTCCATTTCCTTCTCTAACTCTTTTACAGATGAGAAAGTAAGGCAAACAAGGTTAAGTGACTTGCCTAGGGTCACACAACTGGTAAGTATCTGAGGCCATATTTGAACTCAGGAAGTCTGACTTCAGTCCTGGTACACTATCTGCTTCACCTCCTAGCTGATCCCATTCTATAAAATGGGAGGAGTTAACTTGCTTTACTTTACAGAAAGAGCAATTGAGATTGTGAGAACATCGACTTTTAAAAATTAATTAGTTTTTATTTTATTTATTAATTTTTCCATGGTTACATGATTCTTATTGTCTCCTTCCCCTCTTCCCTCCCTACTTCTAGAGCTGACAAGCAATTTCATTGGGTTATGCATATATTATCACTCAAATCTTATTTCCATATTGTTCATTTTTGTAATAAAGTAATCTTTTAAAACCAAAACCCCAAATCCTATAACAGTGTAAACAAGTGATAAATCATATGTTTTCTTTTGGATTTCTACTCCCACTGTTCTTTCCCTAGCTGTGGATAGCATTCTTTGAGAATATGAAGTTTAAGAATTTTAGAGTTGAAAGAGACCTCTGAAATCAGTTAGTCCATTCCATAATGAATAACAAAAAAATCCCCTCTACAAAATGCCTGATAAATGGTCATCTTGCTTCTTCTGAAAGACCTGAAGTGAGAATGAATCTGTTATCCTCTAGGGAAGTCCAGGCTACTTTAGGACAACTCTAATTAATAGGAAATGCTTCCTTGCAAGCCCCCAAATATTCCTCTGGCAACTCCTACCTATTTCTTCCAGTTACCATAAAGTGACCCATTTTTCCTGATTTAAAGGACCAATTTCTTATTTTCCCTTTCTATTTCTTTTTCTCTTTCCTCATTTATAAAATTAAGAATTTAAACTGGATGTTGTCTAAAGCTTCTTCCAGTCCTAACTTTTAAGTCTATAAGCAGAGAGGAGATCAAAGAGTAGAAACTCTTGCTTAAGTCAATAAGTAATGACCAAAAATACCAAATATTCTTTTATATTTCCTTAGTGGTAGTGGTGCAAGATAGGACAGTAAGAACTACAAATCCTCAAAATGTGAATCTCTGAAGTGTGCTAAAGGTGGCCTACAAAGGGCCATGATTTTATTGTCTCTAGACCTGAAAGAAACCTTCAGGGTCATTTAGTTGAGCACCAATTATTTTACAGATGAGGAAACTGAGGTTCAGTGAAGTGACAGGAATGACTCAAGTTCACACAGGTCCCAGGTAATATTATCAGCATCTGAAACCAGGTCCTGTGATTCTGAAGCCAATGCTTTCCCCACCAACCTACATTGTCTCTTTTGCCAACTCACTTGGCAAAGATAGACATCTGTTGTTTGCTTGGAACTCTTAAATCACGCAGAAGGATTTAGATCATATCCAGAGCTAAAAGTTTATTAAATTATAAAACAGGAAAGGCCCTTGGAGGTCATCAAGCCCTAAACTCCTTCATATTTAGAGAGATAAGAAAATTGAGGCCCAGAGAGGGCTTTTTTGCCCATTTCTACCCTTATTGTTTCTTCTCAAGATATAGTATCAATGTAGTATCTAGTTCTGTCTTCCTATGTTCTATTAATATAATGAAAACTAATTGGTTTGTTTTTGTTGATGATCCCAGATTTGAATTTCTGGGGAATGAACAGCAAAATTTTCTCTCTAGAATTCCCTTTAGCTTCTATTTAGACAATGCTTATGTTTGTTTATCATTAGATGATAGTATGAATTTCATACAATTTTAAAATTGGAGAATATACTTGCAATCTCTCTGTCTGTCTCTCCTCTTCCCTCCCTCCCTCCTTTCTCTCTCTCTCCCCCCACCCCTTCTCAGCTTGCCTTGTTGAAACCCACTAAATGCTAACTCAAAACACCGGTGGATTTAGATTAATTGTGATGTTTATTTTGATATATAGGCCCCAGGAGCCAATGTATGTGTTTTCACAAATCTAACAAATAATTTCACCTAGCATGCCAGACACCACACTCAGTTCCCATTAGCCATGGTTGGATTTGAACCAGTGACCTCAAGGTGAGAGGCTCCTGCATCCCATTACCAATGCCCCAAGCCATGGAGTTCCCTGGTTGACTGCTTCTTTAATGTAATTGCCAACAGCAAGATCAGCTGTGGGAATTCTTCCTAGTCTATGGATCCTAAGGTCTTAGAAATGCAGCATTTGACTCCTCTTCTCGTTGCCTTAGAGTTTGGACCTATTAACCAGCCACATTGCTAGAGAAACTGCTGAGGGATAAAGGATCGAGTATATTCAGCACTGTTCTCCTGGAGAAAAAGTGAGGGTATCAGGTAATAACCATCTGATTTCCTGTCAGGCTGGTTGATAGCTCGAGTCACCACTGCCTGTGTTAAAGGAAATATTTGAGAGCATTAATGATTTGCCAGTACCAAGAGATGCGATGCACAGTTTAAAAATACTGCCCCTCCATGGGAGAAAATGTATTTCTATTAAGGGACTAGAATTGTGCTACGCTTGTTGGAATTTTTGCTTGTGCACAGGAATTTAGCTCGAGGTCTATGTCTGTCACTAAAATTGACAACTGCCTATGGCTCTGTACAATTGAAACGTAGATCTTAAATTTCACATCATTATCCAAATAAAATATATCTGCCAAGGGGGACTGGTATTACACAGTTAGAGAACTGTGATACCAGTTGTCTGATTAACATATTGAGAGGAATATAAGAATTTCTCACCTATTTTCCAGAGGGAGGCTAACTGGGGAGCTCATGCTAAATGGACTAATTGAACAGGCTCCCTTGGCTAATACAGGGCTGCCCTGAAACGTCTGTTCCTTTCAGGAAGGGTTTTCCCCATACATACAGGATTAGCCATAGACTTTATAGGAGAACCAGAAGAAAAGAAGAAACTAAGCTGGCCATTGTCATTGGGGTGGCCTCTTCCAAAGGGGAGAACAAGGAAATCCATCAACTGGGGTTTCCAAGTTCTGACAGGAAACATTTGGTTCTTTGACTCATAAGTTGGAAGGAAATTACATTCCCTACAAAGTCTTTTTCTGTCATCTTTTTTTAATGGAACAAATGGGAAAAGATCATGGAATCAAAGGTATAGAGCTAAATTTATGTTTTTTATGTTTTTTAATTTGGAAAATTTTATTTAATTAATTTAGAATATTTTCCCATGGTTACATGATTCATATTCTTTCCCTCCCCTCCTTCCACTCCTCTCCCATAGCCAATGAGCAATTCCACTGGGTTTTACATGTATCATTGATCAAGACCTATTTCCACATTATTGATATTTGCACTAGTTTGATCATTTAGAGTCTCCATCCCCAATCATATTCCCATCAACCCATGTGATCAAGCAGTTGTTTTTCTTCTGTGTTTCTGCTCCCACAGTTCTTTCTCTGGATGTGTATAGTGTTCTTTCACATACGTCCCTCAGAATTGTCCTGGATCATCGCATTGCCACTAATGGATTACATGCCATTACATCCAATTGTGCCACAGTGTATTGGTCTCTGTGTACAATATTTTCCTGGTTCTGCTCCTTTTACTCTGCATCAATTCCTAGAGGTTGTTTCAGTTCACATGGAATTCCTCCAGTTCATTATTTCTTTGAGCACAATAGTATTCCATCACCAACATATACCACAATTTGTTCAGCCATTCCCCAATTGAAGGGCATCCCCTCATTTTCCAATTTTTGGCCACCACAAAGAGCACAGCTATGAATATTCTTGTTCAAGTCTTTTTTCTTATTGTCTCTTTGGGGTACAAACCCAGCAGTGCTATGGCTGGATCAAAGGGCAGAAAGTCTTTTATCGCCCTTTGGGCATAGTTCCAAATTGCCCTCCAGAATGGTTGGATCATTTCACAACTCCACCAGCAATGAATTAATGTCCCTACTTTGCCACATCCCCTCCAGCATTCATTACTTTCCTTTGCTGTCATGTTAGCCAATCAGTTTGATATGAAGTGATACCTCAGAGTTGTTTTGATTTGCATCTCTCTGATTATAATAGATTTAGAACACTTTTTTATGTGTAGAGGTAGATTTATAAGACATCTACTCCAACTTTCTCATTTTTCAATTGAAGAAATTGAGGTCGAAATGATCATGCAACTTGTCCAAAGTTACACTGGTAGTAAGTAGCAGAGTTGAGATTTAAACAGGTGTAATAATTTTGAATCCAATGTTATTTTCACTAGAACATGGATTCATAATCTGGGGTCCCTGGATTTAATATATTTACATAAATATTATATGTACTCATATTATATATATATATACATATATATATATTTCCTTTGCAATTCTAAGCATTTTTTCTTCTGCATTTAAAACACATTTTTCTTAGAAGAGATCCATTAGAATGCCAAAGCAAGATAAAACACAAAAAGGTTAAGAACTTTTACACTAAACCATACTGTCTTCCCCCAAAATATTTCATTAGTACAGCCATGATAAATACAGGACTGATATAACAAGGGTGGCAACAACATTCATATGTTAATTATACCTGGATGAGATTGTTTCTTTGGGACTCAGCTGGGAAGGTAAGTAAGCACTCATTTAAACACCCATTTTGTTCTCTGTTGCTCTATCAAAGTTGCTTATTAATCTGAGGAAGGCTCAGTTCCCTTCTATAAAATGGGAATGGAAATATTTCTTTCCCTTGTCTAGCTCAGGAGTATTTAAACTTTTTGCCTCAGGACCCCTTGACACTTAAAAATTACTGAGGATCTCAAGGTGTTTTTTTTTTTTTAATGTGAGTTATATCCAGAGGTATTTTAGAAAGCTAGATCAAATTGACTTTTGCAAGTCAATTTTTAAATTTGCAGTGTGAGCATTTGTCTCTGAATTAGACAATTGTTACAAATGAGGGCTTGATTTATTTTTTTTCTAGATTCAGGAAAAGTGATGAAGGAAATGTTAATACAGATTAAACTTAAAAGTATGTCATTTGTTCACTCTTCTCCCTCTTTTATTTTAAACCCTTACCTTCATCTCAGAATCAATACTATGTACTGGTTCTAAGGCAGAAAATTGTCAAGGGTTAGGTAATAAGAGTTAAGTGACTTGCTCAGGGTTACACAGTCAGGAAGTGTCTGAGGCCAGATTTGAATGTCTCTAAGCCTGACTTTCAATCCACTGAGTCACTCAGCTTCCCCCTCTTTTTTTTTTCCTCCCAGAGAACATTGGTTATGTCTATTGATATTAACTAATAAAAAGTTAAAATATCAATTAGTTTATTTTAAAATGATAATCATAAATCTATAAATACATTTGACAAAATAATAAAATGTGAGAAAAGTGGCATTGCTTTACCTATTTTTTCAAATCTTTTTCTTTCAACTTAATACTATGTTCAAGTACTTAGTATAATGCCTGGTACATAGTTGGTGCTTAATAAATATTGATTGATTGATTGATGACTGACTTAATTGAAGATCACTGAAGTCTCATATCAGTTTTTGCATTCAATCAGTTGCTATAAGTTATTTTGGTTGAAGAATATAATGAAAATCTGGCTTGACACAAAAAATGTAGCTGGAAAAGGGAAGAGTGCTTTCATAGGTAAATAATACCTTAATTTTTTTATGAAAATGTTTCTTATATTGAGGTCCCTTTGAGAGTCTTGGAGTCTCTTAGAGTTACCGTACTTTGAGAATCACTATATAACATAGGGAATATAATACTGGAAGGGAAGTGATAAAGATCTGAGTTTAAAGCACATGATCCTGGACAAGTCACTTAACCCCTGTCTGCCTCAGTTTCCTTATCTATAAATGAAGATTATAGCACATTTCTCTCAAAGTACTATGAGGACAAATAAGATAATATCTATATAATTTGTGGTAATCATTATTATTGTTATTATTAATTATAGAATCCTATAATTTCTAGCCTTAGAAGAGACCTTAGAGATCATGTAGTTTAAACTTCTCATTTTGCAGATGAGAGGTCCAGAGATAGTAATTTACTCCCCACTAAAGTCTACATACATACAAAAGAAAAAAGCAAACCTAGGATAAATACTCATATATGCTTGAAATGCATTATGGAATGCTTTAACTTTCTAGAAAATTAGGGTACAAAATAAACTCACTTAAATCATCAGCATTTCTATATATTTTCAACAAAATTCAGCAGCAAGAGTTAAAAAGAAAAATTCCACTTAAAATCACCCTAGACAATATATCTTGGGAATCTATCAGTCAAGACAAAAACAGGAATTACAAAACATTTTACGTACAATTAAAACTAGATCTAAATAACTGGAAAAATATTAATTGCTCATGGGTAGGACAAGCTAATATAATAACAAGTATGATCCTACCTGAATTAACCCACTTATTCAGTGCCATATCTATCAAACTACCAAAAAACTTTTTATAGAATTAAAACAAATTATAACAAAATTCATCTGGAAGAAGAAGAGATCAAGAATATCATGGGAAATAATGAAAAAAAAAGTGAAGGATGGGGGCCTAGCAGTACCAGATCTTAAACTGTCCTATAAAGCAGTGATCATCAAAACAATATGAAAATTATTTTCTTCCAAATTATCAATATATTTCCATTTTTTCCTGGTCTGCTCTATTTTCCTTATCCCTTCCTATATTTTACTATATCCTAAATGATGTGATTTCTACAAGATGTGGCTATCTTTAAAGAGATAGCAAAGTTTCATTGATTTGCCTGTTATCCAATTCCTTGGACCAATTCCTTGGTCTCCTTCAGGCCCAGTGTCTGTGTGTCTGTGTTAATTTGCCTGGCTGGGTTCAGCTAAAAAGACGAGAAACCCAGGGCTGCAAAGACCTGCTTTGCTCTTCAATTAACTGATTGTGTGACCTGAGGTGAGGCAACTTTTTCCAGTCTTGCCTTTTTGATATTTGAAGGAGTTCTCCCTCATTCTGCTCTCTCAGGCTTGCTTCGGGACAAGACCTACAAAACCTTCCCTGCATATTAGTTAGAATAGGGATTTTACAAATACAAAGAGTGAGGGCATTTAGGGGGGCTAGCCTGATGACTTTTGCTGGGTTACAGCTAGATATCAGTGGCTGTCCCTGGGGCTTTTCTCAGAACTTGGAATAGAAGATGGTAGTGGCAGCTACCTCATAGTAGTCCATATGACATCCTCATAGATATATGTTCAAATAGAAAATTATATGCAGGGATGTCGAAATGTCCCAACAGTGTTGGCTCCCAGAAAATAATACTTCCCGCACCATGAAGTCACTTAAAAGGTTTACAGACCCTTTTTAAAAAATCAGAAACTGAACATGGAGTGGGCAATACACAATTTATTATCCTCATTTTCTAGAAGACAGAAGGAAAAGGGATGGGAGTGGAGTGGAGGGGAGGGGAAGGGAATAAGCATTTGTATAGTCTCTACTTTGTGCCAGGCACTATGCTAATTTTTTTTACAAATATTATTTTATTCAATTATTACAAAAACCTTTTGAGGTAGGTACACTCATTATTCTCATTTTATAGTTGAAGAAACTGAGGCAAACAGAAGTTAAGTGTTTAAGGCAGGATTTCACAAGTTAAATGACTTCCCTAAAGACATTTAGCTAGTTGTAATAAAAATAATAATATTTATTACTTACTACACACATAACATACTTAGTATGTAACAGGTATTATCCTTAACACTTTATAATCTTTATCTCATTGATCCTCACAACAAACCTGGAAGGTAGGTGCTATTACTATTCTTATTTTGCAGATAAAGAAACTGAGGTAAACAATGTTAATTGACAAAGGTCACTTAAAAATTGTTTCAGAGCCAGAACTCTCAAACCCAGGTCATCTAGTTCCCAAGACAGTGAACTTTCTATTATACTACACTCTTCTCACAACAAGCATTTCACATTTCAACTTTGTGCTTTTTTTCCCCCCTAAAATGCTTAAATTGACCCTGCTGTCATATTGTCCTTCTATGGAAGTACTCAGGTAATCAAGTAAAGTGGACTGATCTCGACTTTACAGATCTGTGACTTTACAGACTTGATTTTAACTCCATTTTGATTAACTATTTGGAAGTCCATAGATTACAAGGATTTTTATGTAGCAAATCACACTTCAAAGGGCCTTGATGATGAGTTAAATGACAACTAGGACCAAGCAAATCACTTCTCCCTTTATGTAGATACAACTTCAGTCCTTTCTTTTTATTTTGAAGGCTCGGTGTCATAACTTTTGTTCTGAACTTGAGGAATTCATATTTCCCTGGAGGAATACTGAAAGTTTGGGGTTGAACAGTTAAGAGGAAACAAAGAAAAGTAAAAAAAAAAATGAAAGAAGATGCCAATTCCCTGAGCTCTCTGTTGACTTTGCTTGTTTCTCTCCTTACCCCTCCCTTTCTGGCCTTTACTTAAGCTCATCAGTATTTTTTTTTAAATCAAAAAGGGTGTCAACCTGTTCAGGACCCAAAGAGTTTATACTCCATGTAACTTCCCTGTGGGTCTTAAATTCAGTCTGATCAGTATTCATCATTCCTCTGAAGAGCAAACACAAACACAGTCCCACTGGGAGGACACGGGACTCAAGCATGAATTGGACTCTTTTTGTTCTTTCTCTCTTTCTTTCTTTCCCTTGAATCCACAACTGGCAAGCAGCATATACTATTAATGTATTAGTCCTTCCAAGCTTCTTTACTAAATGTATTTGTGTTTTGTAGTGGGGGATGGGTGAGGTAATGAGAATTTTCTTATTTGCCAGAGTATTTGGGAGAAAAAGGATTTTTGAAAAGAATAACTCTCATGGTGGAAGAAAGGACAGATAGGAAGAACTACAGACATACAGAGATAGAGACAGAGACACAGCAGGCAGAGAGTGATATGGAAAGAGAGTATGAGAGGCAGATACACAGAGAAAGAACAGAAAGAAATAGAGACAAAGACAGGGGAAGTAAGATAGAAACAAATAGAAATGCAGAAAGACAGAGAGACAGAGAAAGTTAGAGAGACAGGAATAGAGACAGAAACAATGAATTCAAGGAGCCAATGGATATATGCATGGATTTTTAAATTTTGGCAATACTCCCCCTGCTGTCACATGCATACCTCTGAAAGTTAGTTTAAAAAAAGAAAGAAAAAAACCCAAATAAGAGACACTTGATTAACTATGACCACATGCTGAAAAATGTTCTCTTTGCCATGACAACAAACTAATTGAAATGTGGAAAAAAGAGAAGCACACAAAAACTACTTCTCATTCTCTGTATTTTGAATCATTTCTCTGAAATATGGAAGAAAGAGAAGCCTACAAAGAACTATCTCTCTTCTGTTATTATACATCATTTCCTTTTACATATATATCTGAGACAGAGGCAATTTGTATCACTGTGTGTTTCACCCTGAATCAGGTAGTGAACAGTTGAATTTGGTTAGTCTACATAAATTCCAAAAGCTCACAGGATGCTCTGGCTGCAAGTAACCTTATGGTATCAATCCATAGTCAGCCTTCAGGAAGTCTTGGAATGAATCATACTGCATATGTGTCTGTCCCATTTTAAATGTCCTTCTGGGTGAGGTGGCTCATCCCTAGTGACCTTCACAACACATTTAAGTACTTAATAGTCTCAGGATCCCTTCTAGGATTTTTTTTCTCTTCAGCAATTTTTTTCATCTTCATAATTAATCTTTATTGCAGATGGTAAACTTCACTGCCTTCAATGACTGACATCAAACCAAAAAGCCTTAAAGCAAATGCACTCTATACTTAAGGTTAGAATAAGGATATCTATCTGGGTTCTGTGAACTCCCCACTAAAGTTGACTCCAATCACAAGTGACAGGAAACAAAGAATAACAGAATCTTAAGGGTCTGAGAGATGATTGTTAGCACCATCATAAACAAGTATTTGATAAATGCCTATGCACAGAATGCCTTGCTAGGCATTAGGGATATATGACAGCAGTAGATGAGGACTTGGAGTCAGGAAGACTTGAAATAAAATGTTACCTCAGACAATAGCACTCTGTCCATAGTCAAGACCCTTGACCTCTCTCAGACTCAGTTTTCTCATTTGTAACATGGAAATAATAATAGTACCTGCCTGGGAGATAATACATGTTTAGCAATTAGAATAGCATTTGGGCCTAAGAGGGTGGGATGCTACACATTTTCCTTTTCCACTAAGAGGTCCCACATCTTTGTATTATTCATGTAATAACCAAATTCAAATCAAAAGCCTGCTCACTAATGAGAACTTAGGAACATTTTCTCACTTTTTCTTTTCTTTTTGCTCTTTGAAACCTCAATCTAAGGTGAAAGCCTAGGTGAAAATTATATTAAATTTTGGTTTCACTTATGTCTACAATCTTCCCACCTAGAGAGTGGAAAGCTTGTGAACAGTGTGAATCTGAAAGTAGCCAGCTATTTATGTTCTTCAGACAAAAGAAAAGCTAAACACAAAAGGCTCTCATGAGTGCATATTAACAAAGACTTAAGGTAGGATACAGTAAAATAACTAATTGTAACCTCTTGGGAAGCTATCTTAAAAACATCAAAACAGTCTTTCATGCTAAGATATCACTAAACTGGCATTTCACATTTTACCTCCATTTTGCACTGTCCAAACAATTCCCAACAGATCTACATATTTTGGAAAGTCAGGACATTTAATTCATTTCCTCCTTTCTCAACAGTACCTTCACCAGTCTAGAAATCCTCTTTCATTCTGGACAGCTCTGACTAAGAGGAACCCATTATCTAGATCTCTTTCATTTGCAAGTTTGTTTCCAAGGCTAAATATGTTTATCTTGGGATTGCTCTTACAATCAAATTAATAAAATAAGGCAGAAGAGATATCAAGAGACCCAGGTGTGCTGCCAGTATGGTGATGGAGCTACTCACCCTATCCTCAAGTGAAGTTCTAAACTTCTTTTAGGCTACCTGCGAAGAAAAAAGAAGGCAGCTTGGTGGTATAGTGGATAGAATGCTAGACTTATAGTCAGGAAGACGTAAGTTCAGATCTGATCTAAGACACCAGCTATGTGATCCTGGGCAAGTTGCTTAACCCTGTTTGCCTCAGTTTCCAAATCAGTAAAATAAACTGGAGAAGGAAATGGCAAGCCACTCCAATATCTTTGCCAAGAAAACCCCAAATGGAGTCATGAAGAGTTGTTCATGAGAGAAACAACAAAAAAGAAAAAGGAAGATAGCAAACAGAAAATTCTATCTCCCTGGTGTACTGATGCAGCCCCTCACCTGCCACTATCCTACAGAGCTAAGGGACCAATATGAAATTCCCTTAATCAATGCATAGGGTATGAGTCCTTTGTAACTGAGTCAGTAAATGAGGTCAGTCAGAAACCCCCAGGCCTGGCACATACTGCTTAGTAAATGTTCATTCCACTACAGTACACCTTCTCACTTAAGTTAAAGCAACTTTACATTTTGGTCAATCATAGAGAAGGGTGTTTGAGATATCTGAGGGCTTATCATTTGGTGAGGGGATGAGAGTTGTTCTTTTTGGTCCCAGATGTACAAAATGATTAGAAATTTTAAAAAGACACATCTAAGCTTGTTATTGGAGAAAACAAAATTAAATGCAGCTTCCTAACATTCAAAGCTTTCCAAAACTCCTTTGGCTGCCTCATAGAGAAGCTGCTTTCCTCTCCAGAGATTTCTTCAAGCAGAAGTTGATTGGTCACTTGTAGAATATGTTATGATGAGGGGCAGCTGGTAGCTCAGTGTGTTGAGAGCTAGCCCTAGAGATGGGAGGTCCTAGGTTCAAATCTGACCTCAGACACTTCCCAGCTGTGTGACCCTGGGCAAGTCACCAGACCCCCATTGCCTAGCCCTTACCACTCTTCTGCCTTGGAGCCAATACACAGTATTGACTCCAAGACGGAAGGTAAGGGTTTAAAAAAAAAAGAATACGTTATGATGGAAATGTCTTTGTTTTATGGGATAGATTAGTTAATCACTGAAAATCCTTCAAACTCATAAATACTATGATTCTATGAAGGCTGGGTACTAGACTTTTCAGCTGCTTTTCTGGCAAGAATTTCACAAGCAACATAATACAAGAAAGAGCATATAATAATACTCTGGTTGATTCTCTACAGCAGCACAATAAGTCACTGACTCTTGCTGGGCAGAGCTGGAACTTTTGGGGATAGAGGAAGGTTGCCTTCTAATTCTACAGAGAAGTAATCAAATTTTGTTGTGCAGGCCCTTTTCTCCAGAACAACATCACAAAGTTAAGCAATTCTATACACTGAAGCTTATAGTCAAAGGATATGAGCATATAATGTTCAGAGCAAAAAATAAAAACTATCTATAAGACATATAAAAATGTCCTAAAATATTATTGATCAATGAAATGCAAATTAGAACCACTCTGAGGTAATAACTGATATCTATAAAATTGTCTAATATGACAGAAAATCAAAATGGCAATATTGGAGGGTGTATGGGGAAATTGGGGAACTAATTCATTGTTGGTAGAGTTGTAAATTGATCCAATTATTCTGTAGAATAATTTGGAACTATGCTCAAAGGGCTCTAAAATATGCATACCTTTTGACCTAGCAACTTTTACTAGATCTGTTACACAAAAAAATGAAAGGAAAAGGACCTATATACTTAGAAGTGAAAAAATATTTATAGTAGGCTTTTCTGTGGTGGCAAAGAATTAGAAATTGAAGGGATACCCATCAGTGAGGGAATAGATGAGCAAATTGTGGTATAGATTTGTGACTACTATTGTGCTATAAGAAATGATGAATGGTGAGGAAACTAATCTATTACACTGTGGATGATATGATAATATACTTAGAATCCAAGAGAATCCACTAAAAACTAGTTTGGAAAATTTGAATGATAAAAAATAAACCCACATAAATCAATAGCATTTCTATGTATTAATAACAAAGACCAGCAGCAAGAAATAGAGCAATTCCAATTAAAATAACTGTAGAATATTTAAAATATTTGGAAATCTGCTTACCAAGACAAACATAGGAATTATATGAACATAATTACAAAACATTTGATACAAATGAAGTCAGATCTAAACAATTTGAAAAATATTAATTGCTCATGGGTAGTCTAAGCTAATATAGCAAAAATGATAATTTTACTAAATTAATTTACTTATTCAATGCAATATCAATTATACTATTAAAATTAACTTATAGAAATAGAAAAAATAGTAAAATTCATCTGGAAAAAACAAGAGATCAAAAATATCAAGAGAATTATTCTTTAAAATGTGAAGAAAAGTAGTCTAGCAGTACCAGACCTCAAATTGTACTACAGAGAAGTAATCATCAAAACAATCTAGTACTGGCCAAGAAATAGAATAGTGGATCAATGGAATAGAGTAGGGATAAATAATCTCAGCAATTTGTGCTTGATAAACCTAAAAATCTCAGCTTTGGATATAAGAACTCACTATTTGACAAAAACTAATGGAGAAATGAAAATAGCATGGCAGAAACTAGGTATAGGCCAATATCTCACATCCTATACCAAGATATGGTCAAGATGGGTATATGATTTAGACATAAAGGGTGATACCATAAGTAAATTAGGGGAACATAAAATAGTTTACCTGTCAGATCTATGGAGAAGAGTTTATGGCCAAACAAGAGATAGGAAAGTGAATAATTTTAACTATATTAAATTTAAAAGTTTTTGTACAAACAAAGCCAATGCAACTGAGATTAAAAGGTAAAAATCAAATAAGGAAAAATTTTCACAACATATTTCTCTGATAAAGGCCTCATTTCTCAAATATATAGAAAGCAAAGTCAAATTTATAAGAATATAAGCCATTCTGCAAACGACAAATGATCAAAGAATATGCATAAGCATTTTCAAATGGAGAAATCAAAGCTATACATAATCATATAAAATGTTCTAAATAATGTTTTAATTAGAGAAATGCAAATTAAAAGAATTCTGAGGTATCATCTAGCACCTTTCAGACTGACCAATATGACAGTAAAGGAAAGTTATAAATGTTGGAGGGGATGTGGCAAAATTGGGACTAATGAATTGTGGTTGGACTTGTGAACTGATACAACCATGCTGGAGGGCAATTTGGAACAATGCTAAAGGGTTATAAAAATGATGTGTTCTCTTTAACCTACAAATACCCCTGCTATGTCTGTATCCCAAAGAGATAATAAAGCTTGGGAAAGGACCTACTTATATAAAAATAGTTATAGTAGTTCTTTTTGTGGTATCAAAGAATGGGAAACTGAGGGGATGTCCATCAGTTAGGGAATGGCCCAACAAATTGTGGCATATGTTTTCAATGAAATACTATTGTATTATAAGAAATGATTTCAGAAAAAAAGATACAGAAAGACCTACATAAACTGATGCAGAGTGAAATAAGCAAAATCAGGAAAACGTATATAGCAATAGCAATATGGTATGATGATCAATTGTGAAAGACTTAGTTGCTCTCAGCAATACAATGATCCAGGATAATTCTGAAGGATTTATGGAGAATAATGCTATACATCTCCAGAAAAAGAATATTCGGCGTGCAGATCAAAGTACATTATTTTTCACTTTAGTTTATTTAGGTTCTTATTTTTATGTTTTAATGTTATATGCGTATTCTCTTACAGCAAAGGACAATATAGAAATATTTTGTATGATAATATGTGTATAACCCAGATCAAATTGCTTATCATCCATAGGAATGAGGAAGGGAAGAGAGGAAGGGAGACAATTGGAGTTTATAACTTTAGAAAATCTATGTGGAAAATTGTTATTGTGTGTAATTGGGGAAATAAATATGTATATGTATATTTTAACAATTTTAAAAAGAAATGAAGAGAAAGATGGTTTTAGCAAAAAATGGGAAGTATTTATAGGAACTGATACAGTGAAGTGAGAAGAACAAATAACAGCAATATTGTATGATGACCAACTATGAATGACTGCCATTTTGATTAATACAATGATGATCCAAGACAATTCAAGAACTTATGATGAAAAGTTCTATTCCTCTCCAGAGAAAGAATAGATTGAGTCTGAATGCTTATCAAAGACAGTTTTTTCTTTTATTTTGCCTACTTTTTTTGACAACATGGGTAATATAGAAATGTTATATGTGATTTCACATTTACATAATTGATATCATATTTCTTGCTTTCTAAATGGATGGAAATAGGTGGTAGGGAGGAAGAGAATTTAGGAACTTCATTTAAAAAACCAATAATAAAAATAAATTAAGAATTAAAATAACAAGGATTACAGAATCATAAAATTAGAATTTAAAGAGACTTTAGAAATCATCAAGTCCAATCTTCTCACTTTACAGTTTAAAAGACAGAGGTACAAAGATATTAAATGACTTACCCAAAGGTACCCAGTTATGGAGTGTTTGAGGCAGAATTTGAACTCTGTTCTTTCAGGCTCCAGTTTAAGTGCTCTGTTCTTTAGATCATTTAGCTGCCAAAATAATACTTAAAATGTTCTATAACGTTGGCTGAGTACACAGGAATTCCAACCTTCCTCTTTATAATTTGATCAAAGGTCCAATCTCATTACATTCTATAAAGTATATAATAAATGAGAACTGAAATTGAAAAAAGGAATTGTTGATTTAAAAATATGAATCCATACAATGTGACTTTTAAATAATTTCATGAATCTCATACATAATTCTGTTCATATTCACCAAAAGGCACCCTATACTTCTGTCATTCTGGAACAACAGAGCTTTCCCATTGGTTCATAGAGGCTGGTTAGCAATATTCTACTGTTGCTCTGACAGAATCCTAGAAGAGGAACTTGAATAACTCAGACCAGCTTGGGCAACAATTATACTTTGACCTGGAAAAGGCCACTTTGTGTAAGCCTTCAGCCTGCCTCTGAAATCCTGGAATAACACAACACTCAATCTATCAAGAAAGCAGCAACAGGACTAGCCCAGGCTTTCTGCCCCCAGAAGTGTGGTAGAGACTGGTCCTAGCACATATTTTGAAATCAAGAATTATGCTAAAAGAATGAACAAACAAACAAACAAACAAAAAGAATTCTGTGACATTGTGGTGGCAGGGTTCCTCAAAACACAAACATTAAAAAAAAGAGGGATAACTCCAAAACATCTATATGCAGTTCATTAGAGAAAAACACAACTTGGGCATGAACTCAGCTGTAATATCTGGAAGAGATAGAGCAAGAGGTTTTTTAAGAGTTAAATATTTGTATTCATAAAATAAGAGCACTTGAGTAAAAAAATGGAAAAGAAATGAGAGCTGAGGAACTAAGAATTAGAAATGGAATTAGCAGCTTGACACAAGAGGTACAAAATCTTATCTAGGCAACAAACTCACTAAAAAAGAAAAATGGACCAAATAGAAGCCATTCATTCCATGAGGCAAAAATAAAGTCAAAAAGCTGAAAATGTAAGGTATCTCTTAACAAAAACAACTGACCTAGAAAACAGACCAAGAAGAACTAATTTAAGGATTATTGGACTATATATGAAACCCAGAACTAAAAAAATAGCCGGGACGTTCTATCGCAAGAAATCTTAAAAGAAAATTGCCCAGATATCTTAGAACCAGAGGGCAAAGTGGAAACAGAAAAAATCCACCAGTTACCTCCAGATAGAAAACCCCAAATGAAAACTCTCAGGAATATCCTAGGCAAAGACCAAAGTTTCTAAGTCAAAAGAAAAATGCTGTAGGCAGCCATAAAGAAAGAATTCAAATACCAAGGAGCCATAATCAGAATCATATATGATTTAGCAGCCCCTATTCTAAAATAATGAAGAACTCCTATATGATATTCCAGAAGGCAAAGTGTATAGGCTTACAGCCAAGAATAATTTGCCCAGAAAAACTGAGTAAAATGCTATAGGGGGGAATGGATCTTTAATGAAATAGAGAACTTCCAAGCATTCCTGATGAAAAGAACAGAACTGTGAAGAAACTTTAAAATTCAAACATAGGAGTGAAGAGAAATATGAAAAGGTAAAACATAAATGAACAATGATAAAGGACTAAACAATAATCTATTGCTTACATTCTAATATAGAGATATGACACATGTCTCCTTCAAGTCCTGTCATTACCAGAGTTCAAAGAGGGAGTGGACAAGGCCTGGGCATGGTTTTGCTATGTTTTGATGAGTTTGAGAAAAGAATGGAAATACAGCAGAAAAGGAATACCAGTAAAGTAAAAGGTAGGAAAAGAAAAGTTAGGGGAAACAACCTTACATAAAGAAATCTCACAAACCAGAATACATGAACACATGAACAGACCTCTATACAAACAAGGAGGAGGTAGTTAGGAGAGCATCTGACATTTTAATCTCATTTTCATCCCAAATAATCAAGGAAGAGAAAAATAAAAATCTGTAGAGATGGGTTTAGATATACAGTTCATTCAACAAGAAATTAAAAGGAGAGAAGAGAGGTGCAGTTAGAAGGATAAATTAAGAAATGGTCCTATGCAAAACAAACCCTAAGGATGTATAAAAATATTTATAGCTTTTCCTGAGGTGGCAAAGAATATGGAATCTTAAATTCCCACATATTGGGGAATGGATGAACATATTATGAAATGTAAATATGATGCAATACTATGGTGTACTCATGTATTAGCATATGACCAACCAATCAAGGTTCCAGAGTACTAATGATGAAATGTTTCCCACCTCCTGATAGAGAGTAAAAAGACTCTGAATGCTGAATGAAACAGAAAATGTATTTTGTCATGGCCAATGTAGAAATGTTTTAATTGACTGTAGATGTTTATAATGTGTTTGCTTTTCTTGTATTCTCATTTGGGGACAGGGTGGGAGAATGAGAAAGCATATGATAGCTAATTAAAACGAGTAAAAATTTAAAATTAAAAAGAAAGTAGGTAGTCAATAGAGAAGGTATAAAATTAGGAGATTATTTAAAACCAGATCTTAAAATTTGATTAAAGACAAAGATGTATTAAGTCAAATTGATTTCATTGGCAGGATGTAGGCTAATCTTTGACAAAAATTTTCCTAAGAGAGAGAAAAAAATAATTTCTTGGAAAATGCAAGTGATTCCTTGTATTAAGACTTCATAAAGGAAGGAGATAAAATTAAACTGAAGCATAATTAAGGGCAGTGATGGACATACATAAAGTATGTATGGAAACATTTCCCCCCTTAATTAACTGAATATAGTCTTTGTGAACAGAAACATTAGACCTCCTGAATTGTCTATTTATCCCAAAATAAATACTACATGGGAAGAATAAGCAAAAAGCTCTCTGTTCCTTAGTCCTGTTCTTAGCCCCTAATCTGCATTCAAAACTTTCAAATGAACTTTAAACCTTCCTGTTTCTCTTTCTACATACTGACTGAAAATTATTCTGAGCTCTACTAAATATTGAATTTAGGAGTAATGAACCACATCATTCTGTTTTTTACCAAGTCTCCTTTCTTTTGATTATTGTTTTAATATGTACCTATCAAATCTAGGAATATAAATAGAAAGACATATGAATTCATATGAATGTTATGATATTTATAATCTTGATAAAAAAGAGGAGATGTTTTCCTTTTCATGGAAATTATACATATGTATGCAGAGAGAGAAGAGGTGAAGGAGGGGAGAGACAGACAGACAGACAGAGACAGAAGGAAAGTGTGAGGGAAAGAAACCAAAAATGAGAAACAAAGAAAGAGAAAAGAAATAAAAAGAGAGCAAGAAAAAGAGAGAAAAGGAAGGAAGATCACAATCACACTTTTAAGTTTATAAGTCTAGACAACAAACAAAACAAATCAAGCTCTGATTTGTAGCTTTAGCAATTTCTGAGCTTAAATTGAGTTTAACAATCACTCACATGAGCTAGACCTAATATATATTTCTAAATCAATGCTCCTTTGACCTGAAAGATCACAAGAATGTGAATTCATAAAGAGTCTGAATTATATTATTATTTGTACTAACATCCCCAGGGCTCAGCACAATGTTTGGCACATAGTAAGGACTTTATAAATAGTTATTGATTGATTGATTGATCTCGAAAGTCTATCTGCAAAGTCCTTTCTGATACTGAATCACTAGATAGTATGAGTTGTTTATTTAATTCCATTATCTAGCTCTGTGTCATTGAGCAAGTCACTTACCTCTCATTTCCTAGCCCTTACTGAGCTTCTAAGACAGAAGATAAAGGTTTAAAAAATTCAATTAGCTCTACAATTATTAAGTTCACATTATATGTGAAGCACATTATATTCCATGGAAGATAAAATGATAAATAAGGTATAATTCCTCTCCTGCATGAGTTTCTATTCCAGTATAGAAGCCCAGAAGAGAAGACAAATAACAACAAATATTAGGATATAAAGTCTAATGAAAAGGACAACAATGCTAAAAGAAAATTCAAGGGAAATGGAAGGCATAACTTTTTCTTGAAAAAGAAACAAACTTCTTTGAGGAGATAGATTTTGAGCTGAGCCTTGAAGCACTCCCCTTCAAGGGCAATTTTAAATAGGTGGGAAGGGGATAGGGATAAGGAGATATCTCAAATGTTAGGAAATTGTATAAACAATTATCAAGAAAAGAAAAGGTAAGTTCTAAGGATTATTTGTTATTGTTCAGTCATTTTTCAGTTGTGCCCTATTCTCTGTGATCCCATTTGGAGTTTTCTTGGCAAAGATGCTGGATTAGTTTGCCATTTCTTTTTCCAGCTCTTTTTACAGATATGGAAACTGAGACAAAAAGAATTATGTGACTTGCTCAGGGTATGTCTGAAGTGTCTGAGTTTAGATTTGAACTTAAAAAGATGGGTCTTCCTGACTCCAGGTCTGGCACTGTATCCACTGTGCCACCTAGCTGCCCCTCTAGGAATAATGGCCCAGTTTAAAATGAGTGTGGATAGAGCACATGAAATAAAATTATACCAGGAGGCTGGCAAGATAGATTAGAGGCGAGTTATGAAGAATCTTTCGTGGCATACTTTGAATGTTTGCTATATGCAATGGGAGTCAATGAAATTTTTGTATGTAAAAACCTGATGTGATGTGATCTGGGCTTGAGGAACATGAATCTGGTGGCACCATTGTGTAGGATGGAAGTGACAAAGGAGATCTGAGGTTAGTAGAATCAAAGTATATGAGAGAATTCAAATGAACAAATATTTATTAATCTCCTTTAAGTGCAATCACTGAATCTAAATTGCAGAAGACAGCAGAGGTCTTTGAATCTAATCATACCTGGAAAAGACTCTTCTTTGTAATGTCCCTGGCAAGTAGTCATTTATCCTTCATTTAAAAACTGCCAGCAAGGGTAGAGCCAATACCCCCAGAGGCAGGCCATCTCACCTTTGAATAGTTGTTAGCAACCTTTTTACTTACCTTGAACTAACATCTGGTTCAATGTAAGAGAAACTGAAACCCCTTGAAACCTGGCTTCCAATATCATCATTCAACTAAAACTTTCCTCTCCACTTAACAGTGATCTTTTAACTGCCAAATCAGATGATGATCTCAATCAATCTTTATCCTTCTTGATTTCTCTGTGCCATTTAACACTATTAACTCTTATCTCCTATAAGATACTTTCTTGTTCTGGGTTTTTCTTATTCTTTTCTCCCCTGGTTCTTGTTCTGTCTAATTGATCTTTTTTGATCTTCTTTGCTGAAGTATCATGCAAATCCCCACCCTCAATCCTCAAGCATTTGCATATACTCAAGGTTCTGTGCTAGACCCTGGTCCTTTCTGTCTCTCTTCTCCTCTCCTCTCCTCTCCCTCTCTCAGTGACCTTATCAACACTGGGATCTATTTACTGTATAACCAAGTGCTTATGAGATGTTTTAAATTGAAGGTCCATAGGTAACTCAAACTCAACAAATCCAAAACTCAGATCATTTTGTTTTCGCCATAATAAACCCTTTTTCTAAAGGTTTTAGTTTCTGTTGAGGATATCACAATCTTCCCAATCACTCTAGTTAGCCACCTGGTAGTCATTCTGATTCTCCTAAGTCTCTCTTGTCCCATATATCCCATAATTTGATAAATCTTGTGGAATTCATAGTTGCAACTTTTTCATCTGTGACCTTCTTTCAATTTGCATGCTGGCCACCTTAGTTTAAGCCCTCAACACTTTTCTAGTGAACTTCCTCATAAGGCTCCCTGCCTAAGGCCTTTCCCCTCTCCAATCCATTTTCCACAGCGTTGCCTTAGAGCAACATAGGTAAAAAGTTATTATTAAAAAAGATGGACCTTTGATTTTTTATGAAAAACGTGAAGTTATTAAAAAGCTTTGCATTTTATTCAAAGCAATATAGCCCATCTCATTGTCCATCTCTATTGTCTGTTCCAAATATATAAACTATTAGACAAACTCTAGAAAGTATCCAGTAAAATACAATTAATCTTTGCAATAGACATTCTTCTTCCACTCAGTCTTTCCTCCATAGACAGATAGGTCATACTTCTTTGAATGATTATAGAGCATTTCCAAAAGTTTCTGCAATGTCCTGAGGCTTGATACATTCAGCACAATGTCACAAGGAATCCTTTCTCAAATTGGACTCTGTGCTCACTCCCATCATAGCGGCTAAAAACTTTAGCAAGCATACATCTTCTGGTTTTATGCCTCAGTGATGTTTATCACTTCTATCGTTACATCTTCCAAAGACTCCTAAATAATCTTGATTCGTAGTTTAGATTGGAAGTATCTTATTGTAAAAGACTATGTAAGTTGACATCTTATTCTACCTTAAGCAACGGTTTACCTAATTAATGAACAATTAACACAATGTGATCTTAGACTCCTGCTTCCTCTCTATATTATGCCCAACAAAAGGGGTCATCCCATCTCTGCTTTAAGACTCCCAAGAAGCAGCAACTTATCATGTCCCCAGAGAATCCATTCTGTTTTTGGAAAGCTGTAATTGTTCAGAAGATTTTTTATTTTGTTTTAGTTTTGTTTTGTTTTTTAGCCTGGCATCAAACTTGTTTGTCCCTTGCATCTTCCGTGGATTGCTCTTGTTGATTCTCTTTGGAACCAAACAGTGTAAGTTTAATTTCCCCTTCTTATTATAACTCTTCCAATCATTTAATACATTTCTTTTCTTTTAACCAATGCTCCTATGTAAAAAAGAGAATAGAGATCCTTCACCCATTTAAGTTGCTGTCTGGACAATCATGACAAGTTTATTAATGTCCTTTTTCAATTGGAGTGCTCAGAATTAAGCACAATACTCCAGATGAAGACAGTGGAAGGTGGGCTATGGTGACATCACCTTCCTATTCCTGGAAGCTATGCCTCTTTCAGTGCATCCTAAGATCACGTTTGCTTTTTTTGACTGGTATATCACATGGATGATTTACATTGAGCTTGCAGTCCACTAAATCCCTCAGATCCCTTTCTGAATAACTGCTGGCTAACCATGCCTCTCCAAATCAAAGCTTACAAATTTGATTTTTTTAATACCCAGCTGTAGGTCTTTTCATTTATCCCTACTGAACATCAGTTTATCACAATCAGTTCAATGCTCTAATCCTGTCAAGATCTTTTTGGATCTTAAGTCTACCACATAGTGTTTTATGCTATCCAGATATCAACATTAGTACCCTGTTACTCCTACTGAGCTTCTTTGGTAGGGGTGTGTAATGAGTGACCTATTTATATAACATATTTCTTTGGGGAACTTGATTTTCCAGACAGTGGTATTCATCCTTCCAGAATTCACATTAAGAACAGAGAGGGATAGAAATTTTTAGCTATTTTTTTTTAAAAGGAAATGGAGGGACACCTGCAATAGTAGATTCGTGAATCTAACTCTGGTAGTCTGTCATCTCCCTGAACCACACGATCTCTAAAGGAGACATTTTTATATCTATAGGGTCTTTTTCCTCTTCCCAAATTAAATAAAAGAATGTGGTATGCTTCAAAGAACTTATTCCACTTTAAATGCCTACCAACCAAATACACAAAACCATTGGTTGTATTAAAAAAATAATAAATCAAGTTGTATAAATGTTTAGCCAAAAATTGATGAGTAGATTATAATTAGAAATTAGTATTAGTAGATTATGACTGGAGCCAGTCATAGCACTGCCATGGATGTTTAAGGCTCATTCCACTAACAGTAGTTTATTCTAATTAATTTATTACTAAGAATAATAATCCCTGCCAGAATACTAACTGATACCTCCTGCCCTTTGGGAAATTAGTTGAGCGGTCTATAAACTCCCTTGACTTGAGGTTTAGCTACCTCTTTGCCTTGTGGTCACAAGCCATAAAGTTTTTATTCAAATTGAGTGAGTTGCTGGTCTGTCTGTTGCTGTTACTATTCAGGTGTCCCTGGGATGGCTTCAGTCTTCCAGGTTGTCCTCCAGTGAGCCCTTGACACATTTCTCCCCTGTATCTGGCTCATCATTCACCAACGGGCAAAGAACAATCCCTAGAACCCAGACCAACACCCAGGGGCTGTGACTTTCTTTAGTTTCAATGAATAACATCCTTGTCGGCACTGCCAGTATTTAAAATGAAACAAAAGCAAAAGGCAAGGCAAAATTAAAAGAAGAAGAAAAAAAAACCCACCACACACGCATGCACATACAAAGCTTTTGAACTCATAAAAGAACAGCCAGTATTCTCAGGGAGGAATGGAAGTTCTGGATCATTGAATCATTTTTCCAGCTGATAATTAACCACCTTTCAGAACCCAGCAAAGCCGGGCTGAGGGAGAGAGAGCAGATAGGGATTGGAATCCATTATGTGGCTGGGGCTCCTGTCTGGTCGATCTTTTAAGCAGATTGTAGCAGAGCGGCAGTCTCACATAACCGCCCCAGGTAAGGTAGCCTAGTGTTCCTGTGGGGTTATCAAACAGACCAGGCCTTGAAGGCAGAGCAAAACCCTTCCACTGGGGAAGTTCTTCCTAAGTGGTTGCATGGCATCCCTCGGATTATCCCACCACACTAACGCATCATCTGGCTTTAAACTTCAGCCCCTCTGGCTAAGGAGAGACTAAACCTTCTATTCTCCCCCCTCCCACCCCTTCCCTCTTATCCCCTACTTCTGCCTCTCCCAGCCTGTTTCCTAGCAGCCGTTGGCCGAGGCCTGCCCTTCTCTGCCAAGCACCAGGCTGGATTAGCTGCGAGCCAATAGCTGGGGGTCAGGATTAAGAGGCCAGCATGCACTTTAATACAAGCTGCCTATAATTAATGGCATTATTAATAGCTTGACTGAAAAATTCATTAAAAAATCCATTAAAAATAAATACCCTTTTACAAAAGGCATTGCCTTGGGTAAGAAAAACAGAAAAAAAGATAAAGGAAAATTGATTGGTGGCTTTCAGTTCACAGAAAGACAGACCATAGTTCAAACTGATTAAAATTGAACATTTTAGATTAAGCACCCGTGCCAAAATATTCTCTGTAGTTACCCAATATGAAAATATTATGAGATGTCACATATTTACATTTTTTATATATTAAGGGCTGGGATAGAAGACAGGCAGGTAGTTACTTGCAATAACTTCGTACTGGTGATATGCCTTCCCTGCAGGAATAACAAGAGTCCCTTTTTGAAATTGAGAGTAACTATACAGCCGATAAACTTGGAAACTCCATAACGAAGTGTCTACAGAAAAGGCCATTTACTATCCACAAGTTCAGGGCTTTGCCCATCTGTGATCCAAGAGGACAAGGGAGTTGGGGCTTTCATGAGGTCTCTCTATCTAGGAAACAAATTGAGGATGGAAAAAAAAACAAATTCTCATCAGTAGGGCTATCTCCACACAAGATGTGCTGCTTTGGGAGGCGATGAATACTAGAGGGATTCCAGCAAAGGCTGGGTAGGATGGGATGCCCACTTGCATGAAGGACAAGGAGGATGCTTTTCCAAATTTGTGTGGCCATCATTGGCCACTGAGGTCCCTTCCAACTCTGAAACTCTAGGATTCTGCCATCTTTGGGGTTGAGAATCAACTCAATTGTGTTTTGTCTTAGCCCAACTGAACAATCCTGGTGATGATTAGAACAAAAGAGGGGCTGATACACAGTGAAGATCAAAGATCACAGTAGTAAAAAATAAAATGTTGGTCCCATGACTTTTCTTCTGACTCAGCAGCTTTAAACTGCCATTAATATTTGAATTAAATTTGACTTTGTGAGAAAATCTCTACCTGGGAGTGAGCTGCTCACTGATGTGAGGTGAACAGTACCTTCTAAAGGGCTGGGAGCCGATGTTCTCCAGAGAAAGCCCAATTTATAAAATAGTGTATTGGGAGAGAACATTCACTCACTTCACCTGAGTGAGCACTTGAGTCTGAAGCTGAGTATATTGAGCACAAAATGAAGGAGCTGTCAGGCATTGATCTAACTAATCGGATTAGCATGCACCAAGTATCTATTCAAGATCATAGGAGCACAGATTTAGAACCAGAAGAGGCCCCAGAGGTCATTTACTCCAACTCCCACATTTTGCAGATATAGAACCTGCTGAGGTCCAGAAGAGTGAAATGAATCAAGGTCACAAAAGTGGCGAAATTAGGATTTGAACCAAGGTCTTTGACTCCAAATCCAACACTTTCCCCACTGCAATATGGTACCTCTTACAATGCATCATCTATTTAGCCATTCTTACATTTAGATAATAGTGTGTCTTCCCAATATCCTCTGGCTAATGGGCAATTTTGAATTCCTAGAAAGCATGTCTCATGATTCAATGCCATATTAATATCTATTTTTAAAAAGATGGGCTTTCAGAGGGCAGCTAGGTAGCTCAGTGAACTGAGAGCCAGGCCTAGAGATGCGAGGTCTTAGGTTCAAATCTGACCTCAGACACTTCCCAGCTATGTGACCCTGGGCTTGACCCTTGACACTTGATCCCCATTGCCTAGCCATTACCGCTCTTCTTCCTTGGAGCCAATACACAGGATTGACTCCAAGATGGAAGGTAAGGGTTAAAAAAAAAGATGGGTTTTCAGATTAGGATGATTAATGATGCTCTGCCTTCTCAAATGTGATTTAACTCATGCTCTCACTATTCAATTCTGAATACTACCTATTGTCTAGATCTATAGTTGTCAAATACTTTGGTCTCAACACTCTTAAAAATTATTAAAAACTATCCCAAGTGTTTATTTATGTGAGTTATATTATCTATTGATATTCATCTTATTAGAAAAGAAAATATCTTGGAATTGTTATGAAATTAATTTAGACCTTGTGGACTCCCTACAAGGGTCTCAAGGACCCTCAGGGATCCTTGGTGTACATTTTGGAAATCATTGGTCTAAAGACATCCAGAAATGAGCATTGAATGGGCAACAAATTGACATCCTGAAATGCCAATCCAAAATACTGTGGATGCTATTCGTCAATATGGCACGTAAAGGAGACAAGGCAGCAGCAAAAGAAACATATAGACAATAATTCCAAAGTAATATATGAAGAAATGCACGATAATACAGTATTGTATTTTTAGTTCTAAGGAAATGCAGGCAATGAGAGAGCAATGTATAACCCTGTATATTATATAATCATATGTACAATTATGGATTTATTTATTTTTTATATATTTTTATTTTTATTATTGTATTTTTATTTTTATTATAAATTTTATTTATATTATATTATATATGTTATATATTTATATAATTTTTCTGCCTCTATTTAATTTCCTCAGTGCAGAAATCTCCTCCACCAATTAGAATCAGTATCTCATCTGCCACATAGAGTTTTAGAGAATTGCCTGGCACAGTGAAAGATGGAATTACTTGCCATTACTCATATTACTTATATATGTCAAAGGCTAAACTTGAACCCTGGTTTTCCTCACTCCCAAGCTAGCCCTCTACACACTATGTCAAATCATCTCACTTATGTATTCAGGCAGACATACATATATATTTATCACATGTGTATATGGATATGTACCTATATACATATATGTATGTATTTACCTCTAGTAAATTCCCTAATTTATAGCTTTAAAATTTATATTTAACTAAGAGTTTTAGACTCTTTTGCTAGAATCCACTGAATTAGTTTTATTCTAATCCTATAGTTTTAAAGGGAAAGACATGTTCCTAGATCTGGGAGGGTCTTATATTATTGAAATCACAAAGCCCATTCCTATTCTTATCCTACAAAGAAATGGGGTAGAAAGAGTTGAAGAGGGTAAAGGGAGAGAATCTCACTCATCTGTGGATCACCCAAAGTAGACTAGGTTTGTACTCAGGACCTTGGCTATTGAATGAAAAAGTGCTCCAGAAATTAAGGCTCACTTAAGTCTTCATATCAATAGTTATAATTCATTAAAGGACTTCATGACTCAGGAAATGAAAAAACAAAACAAAACAAAGATGGCATTACATTTGTTTATGACCTAAATGTCTAACTTAACTCTTAATTCTCTTGGATAAGTTTCTAGTCTTTAAAGTATGCTTTCCCTCTAAGGGCAGTAAACAGATTAATATTTACTTGGGGCCTTTCCTTAGTACTACATATATTGGGGTTTATGACAACTATGGAGTGGATTATTAGGCAGAATAGGCCGTCTAATAACTACTAAATAACAGACCGAATTTCCACAATATGGAATTAATTTCTCCTAGTTTGCATTTAGTTCCTAGAAATAGTTGCTGAGAGCACAGTTTGATCTATCTCACAAAGGCACTTACCAGGGTGAAATGAAAGCTCATTGACTCAGCAGTATTTTTTCTCTTCTTTTTTAATCATTGTGCAGGACAAATTGATGAACATTAACTGTGCTCTGAGTTCTTTGGAAGAAAGTGGTCTCCAACTTATAAATAACATTGCTGGTCTATTAAAATCCGAAATTCCGAAATTGCTTTAAGACAAGTCCGCGTTTATACTTTCTTCACTTCAAAGTTAAAAACTTTTATTAAGCATTTACTATATACAAGCCAAAATAAAGCCCTCTTCCTTTACAGTTGAGCTCATGATCTTAAATCATAAGTCACAAACCTATGACATTTGATTTCTATAAGTTTCTTCAAAAATTTACTTTGGGCCAAAAATGAAATTCTCTGCACTTAGGGACAATCCATTGCTGAGGTCCTTATTTCAGATTTTATGTAAAGACACCAACTCCAACTGAAAAATTCAGTCAATCAACTAATTGCTTTGTCTACATGTCATGCAATGCAAAGAATGCCAATTTAAGAGTCAGAAAATTGGATTCATGCCATAGCTCTGCCATTATGTGACCTTGGGCAAGTAATTTCATTTCTCTTCATCTCAGTTTCTTATTTTATAAAAGGATATGGTTAGACTAGATGGTCTCTCAAGTCTCTTATAGTATTAAATAGTATGGCACTTAGCAAATTTGAATTATTCAAATAAATTCATAGATAGCATTATAGAACTAGAGTTGGAATGAACCTCAGAGGCTATCTGGTCAATTTGCGAATGAGGAAACTGAAGTGTAGAGAGAGCTAATTATTGATTCAAGGACTTATAGGCAACAAGGGCCAGAGCTGGGATTTGGACTCAGGTCTAAGGAATTCGACTACAGTGCTCTTTCCACTAAAACAAATAAGGATAATGGAACTTAGTGATTGATTATGGCCAAAAAGATCATCAATGATTAGTTTTTAAGTTCCTTGAGCAGCCAAGATGATATCTCACATAGGTAGTAAGGAGATTTTGCAAAGTTAGATGCATGAGAGGTTGCAAGGTCAAGATTCCACTTAAATCTTAGAAAATCAGTTGGTGTGTCAGTTGTGACTGGATTCCATTATGGGAGAAGTTTCATCTCTCCTGCTCATAAGATAGACCAGAGGAATACCTGATTGAGTTTGGGGTGGACCCAAACTCAGTATTTTCTTCTCTTTGCCTATTTGAATTTAATGCCTGCTTCCAGTTGCTGAAAACTGCATAGAAAAATGGATTTTCTACAGGAGATTGCTGTCATCCTTCTGAGCTGCTGGCTGGACCCAAGGAGGACTCTTGTGTGTGAGAAAATCAATTTTTTGGGTCCACCCCAAACTCAGTTAGGAGAGATGTGGCTTCTCCCTTCAATGGAATCCAGTCACAACTGACAGACCAACTGATTTTCCCAGTAACAATCTCTGTGTTCAGCCTCTGCTCCTAGGAGAGTTCTAAGTGGAATCTTGACCTTGCAACCTCTTGCGCATCTAGCTTTGCAAAAATCTCCTTACTACACATGTCAAAATATATTTATAGCCTAGAACATAGTAATAATTCACTGTTATTGATGATGCTGATATTACTGCTTGGACTAAATGAAGTATAAAGACAGTTCACATAATCATAAAGTGTTCTTCAGATGCAAAGAATAAGTAAGGAATCACAGTGATAGAGAGTTTGGTGTCTAATATTGTCATGGTCAATATGGTACACAAAGTTTAGGTGACAGATATTGGTGCAGTGATTAGAACACTCAGTCTGGAGTCTTTTTTTTTATTTTAAACTTTATTTTATTTGGTCATTTCCAAACATTTTTCACTGGAAACAAAGATCATTTTCTTTTTCTCCCTGCCCCCCCTCCCACCACCTTTCCGTCTCCCATCACCACCTTTCCCTCTCAGATTCAGTCTGGAGTCTTAAAGACAAGTTCAACTGTGGCCTCAAATACTTTCTAGCTAATAAGTCAAATTGTTGACTTATTAGAGAGCTAAAAGAGCTAAAAGTCAAATTGGGATAATAGTAGCTCCTATCTCACAGTTTTTTGGGTTTTTTTTGTGAGAAGAATCAAACAAGATTTCATCTAACTTTCAAGTTTCTTTTCAATTCTAACTCTATGGTTCTGTGAATTTATCATCTAAAATTGGTGCCTGATACTCAGAGAGAAGAAGGGAATTTTCTATACTCACCCAGACATTAGCAAATATTGGGAGAAAGATTCAAACCAAGGTCTTCTTAATTCTGTCCTTCACTCTATCCTCTATAATAAATTACTGCTAATACTCAATATTAAATAATGCTATCATAAATGCCTCTATGTTTCCAAATGTACACAGCTAGGTGGTGCAGTAAATAGAGTGTCAATCCTGGAGTCAAGAAGACTCATTTTCCTGAGAATAAATCTTGCCTCAGATATTATTAACTGTTTCACCCTGAGCAAGTTTGTGTCAGTTCTTCATCTGTAAAATGAGCTGGTAGAAGAAATGGCAAACTACTCTAGTACCTTCACCAAGAAAACCTCAAATGAGTCACAAAGAGTCAAATGTGACTGAAATGACTGAAAAACAACAAAATGATCCAAAATTTCAAATGGGCATTTCAGTGATTATTTCTAATAAATGGTTTTTGATAGATGATCTCAAAGACAAGCAGGTATGTCTGAGATAATCTGACAATTGTTTAATAAAAACCAAATCTTTTAACTTCATCTACAAACCAATAGGAAATTCAGAATGATTTTGTCATTTCTCTTCTTATTAGTGATTTGGATATATTTTCCAGAGAGGTCAAAGACAGACACAGAAAAGGACACGTGTACAAAAATATTGACGACTGCACTTTTTTTTAAAAAATAACAATCATTTTTACTTTTAAGATTCAGCTCACTCCCATTTTGTTCCCCTCCACCACTGGGCAAGTGACTTAACCTTTTACATTCTGTACCAAGAGTCTGGCTCCCAAGGAAATTATAACCTGACTACTACTTGGGTACCATAACAGCAGCTGTGCAGATGCCTTTGGGAGCATTCCTCATTCCCTAAGCAAACATACTTTTTATCCCCCAAAATACCTCATGGCTATCACAGGTTTTCTTCATTGGTTGGGCATGACCTATACCTCTCTTCTTTACATTCTGAGTGGCACAGAGTGAGAACACATAAGCGATTTGCAATCTGCATCACTTATCTAATTATTTCCCCCACCTTCATTTTCTGAATATCCCATTTTTATGAAGGATATCACCCAGGTTTCAGAATCCTTTCAGTCACCCATTACATTCACATCTTCACTTTCATATTTGTACCTTATTCTCCTTCAAATCACACATTTGTGGTCTTTCAGCTTCCAGGTGTCCTCATTTCTTCCTCAGTGCAACTCTTGCTTCTACCTATTTCTCTTTCCTCACATAGCTATGTACTTTATTCACACCCTAATACCCTCTTGTCTAGACCAGTGTAATAGCCTCCTAATCTGTTTCCCTCCTTCAAATCTTTACCTTCTCCAATCTATCCTCCATAAAGCTCTCAAAGCCATTTTTCCTAAAATATAGGACTAAGCATGTCACTACTCAGTAAACTTCAGTAGCTTCTTTGGGAGTCAAGGATAAAAAATTATTTATTTACTCATTTGCTTTCTTGTATTTTGTGTAATTCTTTAAATGCATATAATTATTAGTTCAATAAAACATTTGTAAATAATTTAGAAATATATGTACACATATTGGGAATTTGCTTTTTTTTACTGTAATAGGTGACTGATTGAAAAAAAGAAGAGATTTTTGTACATAGCTAATGTGAGAATGTGTTTCTCTTAGATAAGCATTTATTATAATTTGTTACATATTTCTAATAAATCATTTGTATTACATTTTGTTATATATTTTAAAATACAAAATATGGTAGCTAAAGAATGGATATTAATTTAATTTATAAATAATATTTTTGATAACTGTTTGAATGTAATTGGTTTTCTTTATTATCCTATCTATTTTCTTTTATGTATTTTAAAACATTGTTCTGAAGGGGTTATGACAAATAAGTAGAAAACAGAAGAACCTTTGCCCTAGATAATTGTTGGAAGTTTATTTTAGTGTTAATTATGTAACTGTTGCTTGTAGAGGCAATTAAATTTTAGAAGACCTATTTAGAAATAGAACTTTTAGGTTTGCAAAGTGTTTTACAAATGTTTCAGCATTTTATCATTATCACAATTTTGAAATATAAGTACAATTATTTTGATGTAGGCCATATTATTATTCCCATTTTTTACAGATGAGGAAAAAGAAATAAAGAGGACAGAGCTAGTTAAGTGCCAGGAGCTGGATTTTAATGCAAATTTATCTGACCCTATCTGCCTTAACATCTAGCTGCTTCCCTGTGTCTCAGTTTCTGCTTCTATCTCCGACCATCTATCACTATCTATCCATTAGTCTTTTTATCTACCTACCTATCTATCTATCTATCTATCTATCTATCTATCTATCTATCTATCTATCTATCTATCTATCTATCCATCTTTCTTTCTTTCTTTTCTTTCTTTTTTCTTTCTTTCTGGCTCTTTCTTTCTTTCTGGCTCTTTCTTTCTTTCTTTCTTTCTTTCTTTCTTTCTTTATGGCTCTTTCTCTCTGTCTACTTATGACTGAATCTCTGTCTGTTTAGCTAGCTAGCTATTGGAGAGAATGCTAGATTTGAAATCAGAAAAACCTAAATTCAAATTCTCCTTTTGATTTTTTTTAATGTTATGCCCTGTGCAAGTCATTTAGCCTCATCCTCAGTTTTCTCATATGTAAAATGAGAATCATAATATTACCCTTCCAGGGGTATGTGAGGATCACATGAGATAATATAAATATTAAGTGCTACGTAAATGCTATTATCTTTCTACACTTTTGTGACCTTGGGAAATTCATTTCACATCATGGAGCCTCAGATTTTTCTTCTGTCAAAGAAAGAGTTGGCTTAGATAACTTCTAAGGACCATTCCATCTCTAAATCCAAGATCCAGGACTCTATGATATGTGAACCCTGCCTTTATTGAAACAGTAGGAGTTCAGGGTATTGAGCCATCTTGTGGAATATGGAATTTTGGGAAAGATGCCCAACATGATTCTTTGCATTACATGATTTTACTTCAATGCATATATCTAGGTCAGTCACTCTAGTACTCAGCTCTGTAAAAGTGAAGCTTGTCAGATGTGGCATTGGGGTACACTAAAGGAAAAGAGGTCCATGCACCTCTGAGTGCCCTCAAGCAGGGTCAGGGGGCATAGATAATTAGACTAGGAGGCTGCCTACATTGTATAATTTTATCTCCATCAAGAAAATTTCTCTCTCCTATAAAAGATCACCCCCATCACCTCCCCATGCTTGCACAGATATACATACAGCCATTGGCTGATGCCTGACACTTACCATTTCTTTCTGTTAGCTTAAGCTTTTTCAGGCTTCCCAATTACATTCACACCTGGGAGGGGGTAATAGCTCATTTCTCCTTCAATGCCCTCTGCTGCCATTTTGTGAATACCCTCCTTGACACAGTGGGGGAGATGGAATTTTTCATGCCCTTCATGGTATTCTCCACTGGAGACACACCAGGCCAGAGCAGCTGCTGCTATGACTGGGGGATGGCTATGCTTGCTTTAGGCTGAGAATAGCTTTCCCCTCTGCATTAGCCACCTGGTGACTAGTCGCCATAGAAGATTCTCTATAGCTATGCTAATGGAAGCTCTGTCTGGTTCAATGTCTCCCCAGCACCCCACCCACCCACAATGTAGGCCATAGCCCTCCTTTTTAGAACTCATACATCAGTGGATTAACATCATTACCAATAAATGCCTCCTAGGTCTAGGATACTGTGCTAGGTACTGGTGATGTAGAAGAGGAAGGCATGATCTCTGTCTTAGAGCTACATGATCACAATTAAGGCACTTAAACTCTTTAGGTCTTAGTTTCTTCATCAGTAAAGGGAGGAGGTTGAACTAGGTCTTCATCTATGATTCTCTGACCCTGTAATATAGTTGGGATGTGAGCAATATGGGAATAGCAATGTTGGATGGATCTGTGATCTTATTGATAATGACACTTTATCAGTGCAGATTAAAACCCATTTACACAGCTCCATCTTCCTGCTAGTCCTCTATAGGGGTTCACCCAATGTCCTGAGGGCCTTCTTCTAGTTTTCTTAATGTTGAATAAATTTCTACATATACAGAAGCACCACATAATATATATCACATAAGGTGAACTATTTACTTTTGAGTTCTGGCCAGGCAGGAAAGACCTTCTTTCATATTGCCTCTGACACTGAGTGTGCCCATAGAGAAGTTATCAAACTTCTTGGTGTCTGAAACTGGGTTCAAATAATAAATCCATTGTTTATTGGTTGAGTCATCATAAGCAAACTTCATAACCTCTATGATCAACACTTTCCTCATTTGAAAATATTAACACCCATTTCATAAGATGGCTGTGAGGGTCAAATGAAATAATATAGATAAAGTACTTTGAAAAACGTTAGTATTATATAAATGACAGTGGTTATCATTATTGAGAGCCAGCTTGGATTATGGAAGAGTGAGCTGGCCTCAGATAATGTCTCTAAAACTGACTGATTCTTTGACCCTGGGCAAGTTAGTTACTTAACCTCTCAATGTTCTAGGAATTTCTCTAAGACTATAGGTGGCAGAGAAGCTACTTACCTGCATAAGTAGGACCAGTTCTTCACTAAGAGTTCCCTACACCAATAAAATCATGTCTGATTAGGAAAAAAATCTGCCTTTTCTCCTTCCATTCTTTCCTTCCTCTTTTTCTTCCCTTTCTCCTTCCTTCTTTTTCTTTATTCCTTCCTCTCTCCCTTCCTCCTTTCCTCCCTCCCTCTCATTCTACTTTCCTTCTTCTAGGCCTCCCTCCCTCCTTTTCTTTCTCCCTCATTCTTTTCCTTCCTCCCTTCTTTTTTCACTACAAGTCTCCCTTCCTTCCTAGCTATCTTTCAGTTTTCCTAATTGTCTACTTACCTTCCTAGCTACCTAACTACGTATTTTTCTATATTTTTCTACCTATCTACTTTCTTACTTATCTTCTATTCTCCTTTCTGTCTCATTCCTTTCCTTGATTCTTTCTTCCTTCCATCCCTTTTCTCTTCCTTTCTTTTCTTATTTCACAGACCTCTGTCTCTTTTTGTCTCTCTCTCTCTCTCTCTCTCTCTCTCTCTCTCTCTATTAGTGTAGTAAAGAGAATCAGCAAGACTTATATTCAAATTCTCCCTCTGATTCTTTCTCTCATTAGGTCTATGACTCTAAGAAAGACATTTCATCACAGCCTCAGTTTCCTTATTTGCTAAGTAGATATACTAGTACCCAGGATTCTGTAAGAATCAATTGAGATAATACAAATAAGATACTCTATAAATGTGATGGTCGCTTTATCTAGTTAGCTAGCTATCTTTGTCTACCTAGTCAACTGCTTTGTTTTTGCCTAATTAGGTAATTATCTTTCTGTGAGTCTACATACCTACCTAGCTAACTATCTGTCTAACTGTCAATGTATGCATGCATGTATGTATGTATGTATCTTTCTTTTTTCATTCTTCCTTCCTTCCTTCCTTCCTTCCTTCCTTCCTTCCTTCCTTCCTTCCTTTCTTTCTTTCTTTCTTTCTTTCTTTCTTTCTTTCTTTCTTTCTTTCTTTCTTTCTTTCTTTCTTTCTTTCTTTCTTTCTTTCTTTCTTTCTTTCTTTCTTTCTTTCTTTCTTTCTTTCTTTCTTTCTTTCTTTCTTCCTTCCTTCCTTCCTTCCTTCCTTCCTTCCTTCCTTCCTTCCTTCCTTCCTTCCTTCCTTCCTTCTTTCTTTCTTTCTTTCTTTCTTTCTTTCTTTCTTTCTTTCTTTCTTTCTTTCTTTCTTTCTTTCTTTCTTTCTTTCTTTCTTTCTTTCTTTCTTTCTTTCTTTCTAGCTAATAGCTCCTAGTTAGAGGAAGCATACCATTTAACAAATCCATGATCTCAGTGGAACTAAGTATTCTCCACTATTTCAAAAGCAACATTATGGAAACAAGAAAAATGCAGAGCATCAACTTTAAAGCACTGAGACAAGAATAAGGGACCCTGAATTTGGATGCTGAAATAAAACCAAGATATGGAACTTAACAAAGATGAATGGAATAACTCTGGCACAGAGGAGTCTGATGTGCAAGGAACAAGACCTTCTGGGCTCTTTCAACAATTAATCCTAGACTTGCCAATCAGAGAATGTGGAAAAAAGGCTCTACCTACAGTGTAGGGTATGGCAGGAGCACAATGAAGTTGGTTCACAGAATGTAATTTTTCCCTATCATTTTATTTCAAGTTATACATCCTACTTTGTACTTAGCTACTCTGAGCTTGACATCAGCCAGGCAGACACATCCATTTCAAAACGGCATGTGTGCTGCTCTGTATGCAAAAGATATCCATGAGCATTAACTAAGTTTGCAGGAGGAATTAGGATCAGTAATAAATGCTTTAGCAAAGAGGCTTTTGGGAATCAAAATGTGTCTTCGGGCAAAATTCTCATAAACTAGACATCATCTTTGATTTACAGTTTATAGTATTTTCTTCACTGTATCCAATATCCCCAGCTCCAGGGCTCCTGCTCTGTCTGCTATGATTGACTGCCGAAGGTGGGAGGGCAGTGCCATGGATTGAAGTCAAGTCAATGGAATTAGGAATTGGGCAAAACACAAAACTTCAGTTTTATACAAGATGGATCAGAGTTGTGGGTTCTTCCTTTGATAGCCAAAGAAGATGCTACTTCCCAAAACACAACTGCTGTTTGTGAAGAAGTTACTGGTCTTACTTTTCTATATTATCATTTTATGGCAAGCAGAAGAAGGAAGATGATGCCTCTGAAGGCACCCTCCATTCTGCTCTCTTTCCTAGAAAGTGCAGTATCCTCAGGAATATATTAGCACAACTACATTTGCCCTAGAAAACTTTTCAATACAAATGATCAGAAGAATTATTTATAGATGATACAATTAAAGTTCTTCTGTCTGCTAACCAGGAATTAGGAAATTTCATATTGGGAAGGTAGCTTGACATAGTTCTTAATGTTACCTTTGAAATTACAGGACCTATATTCAAATCCTATGTCTGACAGTTATTAGCTGGATGGCTCTGGGCAAGTCACTTGAATTCTCTAGACCTCTATTTCTTCCTCTATAAAACCAGGGAGTTGGACTGGATGATCTCTGAGGTTTCTTCCAATTTGAGACACTATAAAGGCCATTTTACAAAACATTTAAAGCAGTAAGGTAGAATGACAAAGAAAGTACCTAAGAGTAGTCATTAACATTATTAATTAGAAATATCTCTATAATACAATAAATATTCATTAAGCACTACATTATGTCAAGCATTATGCTAGACAGAAAATAATAAACATAGATAAAATGTAATCATGCCTTTATGGAATGACAGAAGCAGCTAAGTAGTATAGTGGACTGAATACTGGACCTAGAGTCAGGAAGACTTGAATTCAAATCCTGGTTTGGATAATTTACTAACTAGTATGACGCTGGGTAACTCGTTTAGCATTCCTCAATTGGTAAAATGAGGTTTAAAGTAGCACCTACTTCCAGGGTTACTGGGTAATCAAACAAGATGATATTTGCAAAGCATTTAACACATTTCCTGACACATATAAACACTTAATGATTTTTTAAAATATTTCTTCCTTTTTTCAGTGTAAAGTATGTCTGCCTTGTGTGGGAACTTCATCTAGTCAGCATCACAACTTGTATACAGAGATCAAAAGGTTAAGTGACTTACCCACTAGTTTAGGTTATTTTAATCAGTTTCCTGAGTACAGGTAATCAACATGTGTGTGAATATATTTATATATGAAAATATACATATTCTATATGATATGTGTATATGTCTATATGTATACATATGTGCACACATGTTGGTTGCCTATATATAAGTATATACATACATATATATAATTATATATGTCTATATAATGATCACAGCTAACATGCACCCATCATAAGAAGGCAACACATATTTTAATGTAAATTTTATTTATTTATAAATAATGTAAATTTTAAATGCTAGACAGAGTTTATTGAAAGTAAAATATATTCATGACTGCAATATATTTGGTGTTAGATTTTAAAACTAGATACCTATAAACAAAAAGCCCTTTCTTAGGTTTCCATGGCACACAAAGGAAATTACCCAAGTCCCTTAAAGCTGGGAAGTAAGAATTATTTCCACTTGGTCATACTCTAAACCAACAACAACTACTACCTTTTCACCCTGGGATAATGTAACAATAGAATGTCTAGGGGTCTAGAAGTGGAATGAGCTGGAAGGGGATAGGAATCAGCGATAACTGGGGATTCCAGGAGGTCCAAAGAATGTGGGCTAGCAGGCAGACCTCTTTTAGAATCCCTAGAATCCCAGAAGCTCATGAATTGGCTTTTGCCTACGTACGAGGCTTATACCAATGTGTACTAACTGCCAGAGGAAACATTGATCACTACTGCAACAAGAAACTAGTTAGTCACAAAATCAGGTGACCACCTACCTGATCTGATGTGTCCTGATTTTATGATCAATCTAGCAAATAGAATAAGGAAATATATCATCAATATCTAATCAATATTTGAGTATGTATCAATTTGCTAATATAATGACAGTATCACCATAGGTGATATGACAACTTAAAACAAATATTTTTTTATTATCTAAGATTCAGAAGACATTATGTTGAATTAAATGTTGAATTAATATTAGGCCACCATGACCCACATGTGATTATCATATTGTGTTTTTATTACATTCTCAAAGTATTTGTGAATATGCATACTTATCCTAGATTCAGTATAAAGGCACTCAAGTCATAGTAGACATATAATAGTTGTCACATATCAAAGTCAAAGGTAGAATTTGAACCCAAGTCATCTTAACTCTGAGGATGAGCCCCTCTCTGTTTTGCCACACTACTTCTCCTATATAAGGAATAAAACATAAACTCATAAGAAAGTGATTATAGATCTAAAATACAGAAGGTTAACAGCATCAGGAAAATGTTCACCTTTAGGATCATATAACAAATTTCTAAATAACTATGTATGCAGATAGAATAAAAAGGAAGGAAGGAAGGAAGAAGAGTAGGAAGAAAGGAAGGAAGGAAGAAAAATGATAAATTTAATTTCTGTTCTGAGCCATCATGGGTATTCTCAGCATGTGACAGTTTTAAAGTAATTCAGAGGTCCTTTAAAAAAAACAATATAATATTTGGCAGCAATGATGAGTATGTTTTCCACTGAGAAACCTGATGTTATTATCATTAAGTAATTTATATTCTCCTAAATTACTTCCTTGTAGTTTCAAGCATTCTATTCTTCTTGTCCTTCTCTCTTTCCTTTCCCTCCAAAGACTTCCATTGTTGGCCTGAAGCTATGGGAAAGCTCAAGAACATTATGTGATTTATTTTCAACAAGATGTACTTATTAGTAAAAGAATGTATAAGTTGGTAATAAACAAGAGAAAATAGAGAGGTAGATAGCAAGAACATATTGGAATAGTGACAGTTTGAGCAATGAGGCCTGCCTTCAAATATATCTCTTAAGTTGATCATCCACCTATTGACAAATAGAATAATAATCTCTTTGGAGCTTGAGAACTTTGAAAAGTGTGCTCCATTAACATGAAATAGTACAGAAGGGCATAACAAAACAGTTCCATAAGTGAATTGCTTAAGCTTTCCCCTAAAGGCCAAACATTTTTTTCAGGGAGCTTTTCACTGTGTTTTGAAAGGGTTTATGTGAATTTATTATGTATATTGGTTCCAGATCATCAGCTTCGCCTTTGAATTTGAGATTTGCCATCTCCTACAACTTTTCCTTGACTTTCTAGGATAATCTTTTTTTTTTCTTTTTTTATATATTATTTTTTATTCTTTTCCTTTTCCTTTTTCTTTTTTTTTAAATATATTTTATTTGATCATTTCCAAGCATTATTCGTTAAAGACATAAATCATTTTCTTTTCCTCCCCCCCACCCCCCATAGCCGACGCATAAGTCCACTGGGCATTAGATGTTTTCTTGATTTGAACCCATTGCTTTGTTGATAGTATTTGCATTAGAGTGTTCATTTAGAGTCTATCCTCTGTCATGTCCCCTCAACCTCTGTATTCAGGCAGTTGCTTTTTCTCGGTGTTTCCACTCCCATAGTTTATCCTTTGCTTATGAATGGTGTTTTTTTCTCCTGGGTCCCTGCAAGTTGTTCAGGGACATTACACCACCACTAATGGAGAAGTCCATTACGTTCGATGATACCACAGTGTGTTTGTCTCTGTGTACAATGTTCTCCTGGTTCTGCTCCTCTCGCTCTGCATCACTTCCTGGAGGTTGTTCCAGTCTCCATGGAACTTCTCCACTTTATTATTCCTTTTAGCACAATAGTACTCCATCACCAACATATACCACAGTTTGTTCAGCCATTCCCCAATTGATGGGCATCCCCTCGTTTTCCAGTTTTGGGCCACCACAAAGAGCGCAGCTATGAATATTTTTGTACAAGTCTTTGTGTCCATTATCTCTTTGGGGTACAGACCCAGCAGTGCTATGGCTGGGTCAAAGGGTAGATATTCTTTTAGCACCCTTTGGGCATAGTTCCAAATTGCCCTCCAGAATGGTTGGATCAGTTCACAGCTCCACCAGCAATGAATTAATGTCCCTATTTTGCCACATCCCTTTCTAGGATAATCTTAACAGTCATAACCTTTGGATTTCTCTAAGACATAGCAACCCCCCTTACTGAATCCAAATCCTAATCACTTCTTCTCAAATAGAAGTGTACCAGATAAATAAAGTTTCTTTTATCTCCTCTAATTATACTTTATATGAGCAAATATAAAATAATGTTAGAATAACACATAGCGTATTTCCTATCTTTGCACCTTTTAATCTTTCTTTCTCTCTGTTTTACCTCAGGACCTCAGATTCAATGACTTAGAAATGTTTTCTGTTTTATTCTTAGACTTACCAAGAATAAGGAAAATTTTTACTAGAGTTTCTCTGAAATGACAAGATTCTCTCTTGTACCAAATGCAACACCATAATTTTCCAGAAAATATAGGCTTTTAATTTAGAGAAATTATTCAGAATTCACATGAGGGAACAGGTCTTTTTCATTTTTATCATTAACACTTTAGTCTCATCATTTACCAGGAAGAGCATGACTAAATGGATTATACTGGGCTAGGAGTCTAAAAGCATGAGGTAAATATCTTAATTCTGATATTTACTATTACAGTGATCTAGAATGAGTCTTAAACTCAAATCATTGGAGTTGGAAGAGGCCTCAGAAGTCATCTAGTCCATGTCCTTCATTTTAAAGGCAAGGAAATGGAGACCTATTGAGGTTTAGTAACTTGTCTGATATCCCATAGGTATGGAGTATTAAGGAATGAATCTGAATCTAAGTCCTCTGACTATAGAAACCATACTTTTGCAATTTATTTTTGTTTATACTTTATTTATTTGCAATTATTATTTGTTCCTCAGTCACCTTCCTAAGATTTATCTACTAATTCATAGTGGTTTTGTATCATTGAAAATCTTTTACCCTAAAAAGGAACTACATTTCCCAGGAGCCCACTGTCTTCCTGTCATTACTTACTTCCTGTAGATAGGAGATATTAGGTGGGGACATGGAAGGTCCCACCTCTTTACTTCTGGTCCCAAGCTTGGTGGTAGTAAGGTGGAAATTTGAACTGACTGATCAATCATGGGCATGTGGTTTTTATTTTGTATGTTATTGAAATTTAATTTTAACTTTTACAGTTTCTAATCTACATTAGTGTAAGGATAAGAAAGAGCATAAGATAGTGCCTAGAGATATCACCAGAAAGATGTATATTCTCTCTACTAAGAGAGGTTGGTACCATTTCAATGACTTATAACTGTTGAGATTTGCCTAGCACACTGAAGGGTTAAGTGATTTGTCAAGGGTCATATATCTAGTATAAGTAAGAGGCAAGTCTTGAACTTGAAACTGATATTTTCAACCTCAGGCCAATTCTCTAGCCTTTTTAGTTGCTTTAAAGTGCTAAATCCAAGCACTACATATTGCTTGAAGTCCTTCCCAGGTACTAATGCCTTCTTACCTTCCCTCCATTTCCCAACTTCCTTCTTTTTTTATCACATATATATGTATATATATATATATATATATATGTATGTGTGTGTGTATAGTTTGTTTCTCAGGATAGAATATAAGCTCCATGAAGGCAGGGACGGTTTCATTTTTGTTTCTGTATCCCCAGTATCTAGCATAGTGACTTTAGCCTTTTAATTGTTTAATAAATGTTTTCTGTTTCATTGATTATTTTTATTCTTCAACAACATAAGTTTATAAAATGAATGGGGCAAATTTTCCCTTTATGTCACACATAGATACTATTTAATCAATTCAATACTTATTAAATATTTACTATGTATATAAATAGAGACTGGCCATGTTGTCTGGAACTAGGAAGTTCCATGATCTGGAACTAGGAAGATTTGGAATCTGCTCCTGCCTCAAAAACATACAACTTATGTGCATGAATGTATGAGTGAGTAAATGAAAAACATTTACTAAAAACTTACTATGTACCAAACAATGAGGTTACAAATACAAAAAGAAAGCAGCCCATGCCCTCAAGAAGCTCACGTTTTAATAGAGAACAACACATACCTCAAGGAAGGGTGTCATAGTTCAGAAAGTCAGAGACAGCAAGTAGAGTCACAGGGAAAGTAATTGATATATCCTTTTAAAAAACAATGATAGTATTGATTGATTCCTAGAGTAAGAGATAGAAAGGGAAAGGAGAATACATACCTAGGCAGAGAAGATGGTCAGGATGGACATTTGGAAGGAAAGCCATTTCTGATCATGGATACTCATCTATAAAATAGGGATAATCATGTGTACTATCTCACTGGATTTTTTTGGGAATTGAAAGAGATAATAGAAACGTTTTGCAATTCATAAAATACCACATGAATGTGAGCTGTTACAGTGAACATGGCTCAGCACATTGGAACTAAAAAGATCATGTTTGTTTTGGCCAATTGTTGCCTCTATTCTTCCGATATATTATAAACTAAGCACATAATACTCAATAGTTATGAAATATAATTAATAGCAATGCAAATAAATAAGCAGGAACTGTAATAGGCACCAACCCTCTAATGTGCCATGAAATCATGCATCTTTTCCTGTAAAATGTTTTTTCCTTCATAAAATAGAGGGAAGGAGAGGATTTGGCTTAATTACCTCAGAGGTCCATTCTGGATCTAAACCTGTGATCCTATAACCTCTTTCTGCATCCATTACAGAGTTGTGCCCTTTGCCTTACTCTTTCCCCATTAAATCCCACAAAATAAAAACAAAATATGTTGTACATTTTTAAAAGTTTACCTAAACAACCTGAAATTTGAGCAATAGAAAAGAAATAGTTCTTTAAGACAGAGGATAGGTGAGGGACATCAAGGACAGCATAATACATGTATTATTCAAAGTCAGTCTCTGTATTGGTTATTTTTGTTTAATTCCTTGTTGGAAGAAGGAGTGGCATAATAAATAGTATACAAGCCAAAAATCAGACAGATCTGAGACCTTGAATTCAGATATTGACACATTATGGCTTTATGACACCAGACAAGCCACTAAACATTTGTAATCTGCAAAAGTGGGAGAGGTTTCCTCACTGGGGAGTCCCTACAACAATGAAAGCATAGATTTAGTCAATTTAAAAAAGGGGTTTTCCTTAGTTACAAGAGAGGAAATTCAATTAGGAATGGGCTTCAACTAGAAATAGCAACGATGTAAAACAAGTCACCAATGATTTGTTGTTGTTGTTGTACCTAAATTTTTCAAGAAAAATTGTGAAGCAATGGAACTCCTCTCTCTTTGAGATCCCATTGAGGCCCAAGTTTGGGATGTAATATCCATTTTTCCCTGTTGGCTTTCAATCTACAGTTGGACAGCTGTATCTACAGACTGTCAGTAAGGGGTGGGGGTTTAGTCTCTCTGTTTGTATTGTGTTTGTGTTAGTCTAACACCCATGTCAAATCGCTCCAGCACTGAGTATACTTGAAAGGTTCAGTCTGTGAGGTGGCAGAGGGATTTAGAGAGGGGAAGGGGGAGAAACTCCCCTATTTTCTTATCTCATTCAAATTGAATTGCCCATCTCTGGTACCATGTGCCCCACAAAGAACCAACCCAATAAAGATAAGTGATCTCTTGGGGATCAAATAGTCCCTGTCAGCTGAGGATTATGCCCCCACAATCTGTCCCTTAGTACTTTTATCCTCCCCCATTTGAAATAACTCCAGTAACAAAATCTTTGAATGACTCAAGAGATGGTGGGGGGTGGGAGACTTCTCAGTATGACTGTCATTTTGGTTCAAAGAAGAAGAAAGAAGTTGATTTGATGCCTTGTATTCCAGTAACAATGTGTGAAAAGATTCATTTAAGTCTCTGATCCTTGTTTGTGGTGGGACCTAAAAAGATCTGAGCATTTAACAGCCTCACAGCATTCTGCTTTTTAAGCTTTTTTTTCTTCTTATTTATGTCCTAGTTGTTAAAGCTAGAATTGTTTCCTTTATTGTTTAGTGAAGGAAAGGGGTGGAGGAAGGGGAGAGATGACAAATTGATATCAATTCCTTGAAAAGCAACAGCTCTGCCTTTTTATTTAATAAAATAAAATGAAAGTGACTAAAGTCCTTTATCCTGGAAAAATTTGACTTTGAATATTTTTATAATCATTAAAAACAGACAAAAATTTCCCCAGATAACAGATAGTCTTGTGCCCCAACATGGATTAATGAAACTAAGCTCTTTCAAGTAACCAATTAACAACCATTTATTAAGCAGCTACATGGTAGACCCTGTGACTAATACTGGGGATACAAAGACAAGAAATGAAACAATCATTGCTCTCAGAGAGGTTACATTCTATTGGGAAAGTGAAATGTGTATGAGGTTAATCTACAAAATAAATAAGATGCAACTTTGAGGATGGTTGGAGAGAACACTGGCTTGTAGGGATCAACCTTGACTTCCCAGAAGATAGCATTTGATGGGGGCAGCTAGGTGGCTTGGTGGATTGAGAGTCAGGTCTAGAGAAGGGAGGTCCTAGGTTCAAATCTGGCCTCAGACATTTCCCAGATGTGTGACCCTGGGCAAGTCACTTGACCCCCATAGCCTAGCCCTTACCACTCTTCTGCCTTGGAGCCAATACACAGTATTAATTCCAAGATGGAGGAAAGGGTTTAAAAAAAAGAAAGATGGCATTTGAGCCCTCTTCGAGGGGCAAATTTTATGAAGTGAACCAATGAAAAGGAGAAGTCATAGGCTCAGCATCACCCTAAGGTGATGTGGCAAGACCTAGTCTAACTAAAGACTTGTTCAATTTATCCTCTGTTTCTAAAGGTAGGAATGAACCCCAGCCTGTGTGAGGTGCTCCTGACCTGGAATTAGTGGAGTAACTGACAAGGAAGAGGTATGGTCTGAGACAAGGAAAAAAAAAAACATTAAAAAAGTTAAGTTAAAGAGTTAAAGTTAGCTTGTTACTTTGGAACATTGGATTTTTAACAAGAAAATGTGAGCTCAAGTCCTGCATGTAAGTCTTACATACAAGTCTTTCTAGACCTCATTTTTCTCATCTATAAAGTGAGGGTTTGTGACTAGATGACTTCTGAGATCCTCCCCAACTCTTGATCTGTGTACTATACTCTCATCTAAGTTGGGAACAGAAGGATAAGAAAAATATGAAAACAAGGAAGAGAGTAATCATAAAATTAAATTAAGGAATTTTGATTAAAGTAGTATAACAGGAGGGAGTAGGAGGAGATTTTCTCTGGGAGGAATTGTGATTCTAATTAGTATATGGAAACAAATAACAGATTAAATTCTGACTCAAAAGAGGAGAGAAAAAAATTAAATTAACATCAATGAATTAGATAGAGAAAAATAATTAATTTAGTCATTTTAACTTTACATGTGAATGCATTCAATGAATTAAAAAATAAAAAGTGAAAGATTACAAATTTTATAATGTATTTGACAGAAGAAACATAATTGAGACAAAATAACACAAAAATGAGAGGCTAGAGCAAAATATATTATGAATCAAGAAATTTCAAAAGAGGAACATGAGTAATCACAGTTTCAAAAAAGAAACACACCAACAGGGAAACTACAAGTAACATAGGCAATAAAAAATATAATTATTAAATTTATTTGCACTGAATAACATTATTGAAATTCTGAAAGTGACACTAAAACTTGCAATATAATATTAAGTATAGCAGTAATTGTAGGAGATTCTAACATTCCTCTTTAAAAGCTAGATAAAATTTATAAAAAAAATTTTTTTAAAGGAAAAGAAGGAACTGAGGAATTACATGTGAAAGATCTAGGGCAAATTCAAAAAATATCAAAGATTATACAACAAATTATTGGTACCAATAGAATATTTTAATAAGGTGATCATGTTATAAAGCATTAAAAGTCTCACATAATTATTAAAAAAAAAAACAAAGGAAACCTGAGCAAAAGATACAGACAAATTGGAAACTAATGAGAATAAATCACAGAAAATAAATGATAAAGACAAAAATGAGACTACATACAAATGTTCATGGACTTCATCTAAAGGTGTGGTTTTTTTTTTTGTTTAAATAAGAACATTGGAAAATAGAGGACAAAGGAAATGAAAGCATGATACAGTATAGAAACATATATTTTTTTAATTGAAAACTCTAGAACTATAGAACAGCAAGGGATTTTTGTTATTAAAAAGACTATCAAATTCAATAAAATATCACCTAAAAATCATCTAACTTGATAATAGAAATGAGGAAAATAAAATCACCATAATTAAAAGAGGGAAAAGTGAATTCACAATGATTAATAATGAATAATAAATGTAAGCATCCCTAATTACTATGTTAAATTATATTTTAGTAAAACTAATACTTTAAAAAAAATGATAGACGATCTATAAAAATTTAAACTATCTGGGGGGCAGCTAGGTGGCTCAGTGGATTGAAAGCCAGGCCTAGAGACAGGAGGATCTGGGTTCAAACCTGGCTTCAAACACTTCCTAGTTCTCTGACCAGGGGCAAAACACTTAAAATCACATTGCCTAGTCCTTACCACTCCTCTGCCTTAGAACCAATACGGTTCTGAGACAGAAGGTAAGGGCTTAAAAAAAAATTTAAATATCTGGATTAACACAATGAGAAATAAAGATATTACTCTACCTAGTGTCAGAAAGAAAAATTGGACAAGCCATAAATGAACTCCCAAAAAAATAAAAGGAAAGCAGGGGTCACATGAATGGAATTCAGATGAACTGATTGACTAAACTTTAAAATACAGTCTTCTGAGACATAGAGGTGGCTCAGTGGATTAAGAGTCAGGCCTAGAGAAAGAAGATATTAGGTTCAAATCTAACCTCAGATATTTCCTAGCTCTTGTGACCCTGGACAAGTTACTTAACCCCCATCACTTAGCCCTCACTATTTTTCTGCCTTGGAATCAATATCCAGTTAAGGGTTAAAATATATATATATATATATTTATTTATTAAATATATATATATATATATTTATTAAATATATATATATATATTTAAATCTTCATTTGTGGTGGAGGTACAATTATGGTCCTAAGCAGGAAAGGATAAAAGAAATATTGATGCAAACATATTAAACATTTTAGCATAAGAAAAATATAGCAGCATATTTCAAAAAGTATTTATTAGCACTGTGCTGGATTTAAATCAATGATACAACTGCAGGGGATCATTTGGTATGATTAATCCTACAAACAAACAAAAAACAAGTCACATGATTATATCAGTTGACACTGAAAAAACCTTTGACAAAATACTTCCTTGACACTTTGATAGATTGTGATCTGATTAGTATGAGTAATCCCTCAAACAATAAAAAGAATTGCAACCCATCCATGCTCTTATCTTCTGCTACTCTTATTTAAATTTCTACAAATCCTCCACATGGGGTCTACTGAACATTCTGTGGGACTTCTACTGGTACTTTTAATATATTCTGACTTCCAATGGAGCACATAATTCTGTTAATTAATTAATCAACAAATAAACAAGGAGTTATTAAAGTGTATAAGTTTCTAAATCCCAGCAAAACCTTCTAGCAGACATCCTAAACCAGGCTGAAGGAAACCAAAAGGCCTAAAACTCATCAGTTACTTTGGGAAGTAAAGCACTTCAATGGCAGAATGGGTAGATGAAAGCAATTTCTCCCAATGACCATGAAGGCAGCTGAAGCAGGTGCTTTGGAGGGCTTAGAGCTTGATCAGACAAAGATGCCAACATCATCCACTGCATCCTGGGCCATCACCAGTCTTCTTGATTTTTATCTTGCTACTGTACTTTGATGACCCTTGAAGACAGAAAGAAGCTGATGACTTTGTGTAACTGCCTCACTTAAATCCAATTCATGGAGAAGGCAAGACATCACCAGAATATATTACTGGTCCTCTCTGAAAATAAAGAAGGAATAATGACTTTCTGCCATACAATGGTATTGGGGTCACAAGGGCCTTGCTTAGTCTTTGCTCTTGCCAAAAGACCAGATCACCCTTTCTCTAATCATACATCTCTGATGACATCCTTTTGGTTCTTTCCTTTATAAAATTTTTGGTTGGTATATTGTAGCGTACTTACTCCCACCATGTTCCTCTACATAGCCTATTAGTGATTCAATTTTAATCCTTCAGAAACTGTTGTTTTTGTATCTCCTGAACATACAGTATATCTGAAAAATTATTATTATGCAGATTCAGCTTCATTTCAGGAAGAATCCATGTGTGTTGTTGTGCTCTTCTGTGTCAGCCCCCCTCCCATCCCAATCTGCTTCCAATATTATTCAATTGCAAATATTCTCTGCAAAGTTATTAGTAATCATTTTAATTTATGAAAATCAAATGGCCTTTTCTCGACCCTCATCCTTCTCTCTATAGCTTTTAATATTATTCCTCTCATCTTCTCGATACTCTCTCCTCTCTTGGTTTTCATGGTACTGTTGCTTCACTTTCTTTCTTCTACCTGTTTGACCATTCCTCTGGCTTCTTCAGTACTTCTTCACTCAGGCCACACTCCCTAGAGCTCTGGCCTTGTCCATCTTATTTCATTTACAAGCTTTACATTTCCAATTAGTTTATCATTTCTACCATCACATACCCATATATGCCTCTTCACTCCACTCACATGGCTGCCATCTTTATACAGACCCACATCACCACATGCCTACATTATTGCAATAGCCTTTCAATTAGTTTAATTGCCTCAAGTTATCTATCCTCCACACAGCTATCAAAAGCATGGGTCTGACTATGTTACCATGTATTAATATAATAAACTTCAGTGGCTCCCTATTATCCTCTAGGATCAAAGGTAAAATTCTCTTGTCTTTTAATTTACAACCTGGCCCCTTCCTACATTTTTATTCTTATACTTTATTCTCATACACACACACACACACACACACACACACACACACACATATATATATATATATATATATATATATATATATATATATATGAGTGAGATATATTCCATGAGTGAGAAACACTGAGATACACATTCCAACACCCAGCTTCCAACAAAAAGAACCCCCATTCCTCTGTGTTGGCTATCCCTCATGCCTGGAATTATTTCCCTCCTACCCTCTACCTTCTGGACTTCAAACTTAGCTATAGATAACCTATTGTATGTCTTTCCCTGAACCACTGAAATGCTTGCAACTCCCTCTCAGTTACCTTCCATTTACATTCTGCATATATCATATGCATTTACAATATTTGAACTGTCTCACCCATTAGAATATGATCTCCTTATAGGAAGGGACTCTATTTTTGTTTTCTTTTCTTTGTGTCCCCAGAACTTAGCTTAGTGACTGATATATGGTAGCACTTAATAAATTCTTGTCAAATAACTGATTGTAGTCATTAAAAACCTGTTACAATTTCTGTAAGGCAATTCAGTCTGGCACCACTCTTTCAATTCTGAACACAGTTCATTGTCCATATCCAATAATTACCCAAGAGATAAAGATATATAGTTACATCAATATCAGTGTCAATATAAAGATATAAAAGGGCAATAGGTCACAGTATATGTAGTTTATGGAGTGTGCAGAGACGACTAGTACCTCTGGTGTGAGCCCTTGCTGAACACTTTTCAGCTTGATCATCCATATTTGATGTCTACCTGCCATGCAACTCTTACCTGTGGCTTTAAGAAGCTGTAGCATGTATAACAGCTTCACCCTGGTAGAACTGCCTTAGCAGATAAACTAAACCAGGTTGATTGTAACTGAAAGGTCTCAAACCAATCAGTAAGTTAGAGGGATGTCTACCTCAAGCTGGTAAAGATTTCTCCCAGAGGAATAGCTGGATGAAAATAATTTGTTCCAACAGCTATGAAGGAGGCTGAAGGAGGCACTGTGCATGCTTAGAACTTGGTCAGACATCAAAGCTACCAAGATTCTTTATTATAGTCCAGGCCAGTGATGGTGAACCTATGGAAAGTGTGCCAAAGATGGCACACAGAGTGCTCTCTGTGGGCACATGGCCACACTCCCTCCCCACGCCACTCCCAGAGTCATTACTGAAAAGGCAGAAGGACTTGATTGGAGCTGCTCCCTTCCCCCTCTCCACCATGCCTGATGATGCTTTTTTTTTTTTACATCACCAACCCCTCTGCCCAGCAGCCTAATGGGAGTGCACAGGGGGTAAGGTTCATAAGTGGCAGAGCTGGAGGGGAGGGGAGCAGAGCACTATGGCCACTCCCCTTCCCCTCTCTATACTCCTGGAGGACATTCCTCACTTCACCCACCCCTCCATCCAGCAGTCCAATGGGAGTGCTTTCTCCTTTCCCTGTGTGGGTTAAGAAAGAGGGTGGGGAGTACCTAGCATGTGGTGGGGAAGGGCATGTCATGTGGTCTCTGGAGGGGGGCAGGAACAGCATTTGGTCTGGGGGCTAGGGTGAGGGACAGACCTGGCACTCCATCTCTGAAAGGTTCACTTTCACTACTCCAGACCATTACCAGAAGCCTTGATTTTTGTCTCGCCACTGAACTTCAATGAATCTGGAAGAGAAAGTAAGACTGACAGCTTGGTGCAACACAGCCTCAGTTAAATCCAATTCATGTGTAAGTGAGGACATCAAAATAGAATTTCATTTCCCCTCTGAAATAAAGGACAAACAACAATGGCATAGTGGATTGATTGCATTCTTTTAAGACAAGAAGACTTCCTTTCAAGTATTTGTAGCTCTATGGTGTGGGGCAAATTACTTAAACTCTCCCAGACTCAGTTTCCTCATCTGTTATATTGGGGGTGGGGGGTTGAACTAGATAACTTCTAAAGTTGATTCCAGCTCTCTGTTTATAAGTAGCTGGTGCAAACACCTAGTAGCTCTCTGCTAGTTCTATTGCTATCTATTTATTTTAAAACCTAAAATGAATTACATGCCAAGGGCTTTTTACTTTTTAATATGACCTAAAGTATATATCTTAAACCAAGAATTAGCATTATATATGAAAGAAAAATACTCAAAGTTTTTGTAGTAAGCAGAGATGTTCTTTTTAAAGATAAAAAAAATTAAAGCATAAAATTAGTGAATGATAAAGCTATTTCCTATATGGAGAGACATAAAAGTATACTTAGAAAATCCAAGAGACTTAGTAAGAAACTAATAAAGATGATTAATAGCTTTATTCAAGTAACAGGGTTCATAATAGTTCTATAACCCCTTACCCCCCCAAAACTAACAAAAGCCAAGAGGAGATGATAGAGAAATAAACCATTCACAATAACATATCTGGAAGTTAGTCTACTTATATAGGACTCACATGAAGTCAGCTACAAAATGTTTTTTTTTTTTCCAGAAATGAAAGATATTGAAATAAGTAGGGATTTAGATACATCCATGGTTTTGTTAAGGTAATATATACATTTTAAATTCAAAAATCCCTCACCTATTCACTGGAGTTATGTTCCAGAGACACACTTGATAGGTGAAAATCTGTGGAGTAGCAGCTTTTTATTATATGTGTGTATGTATATATATATATATATATATACATATATATATCTTTATAAACCCTTCACACACTCCTATAAACCTTTTGAAAATTTTTATTAGTCAATTTAGAACATTTTCCCTTGGTTACAAGAATCATATTCTTTCTCTCCCCTACCCCCAACCCCTTCCCATAGCCAATGTGCAATTCCACTGGGTTTTACATGTGTCCTTGATCAAAATCTATTTTCATGTTGTTGATTTTTGCACTAGGGTGATCATTTAGAGTCTACATCCCCAATCATATCCCCATCAATCCATGTGATCAAGCAGTTGTTTTTCTTCTGTTTCTACTCCTACAGTTTTTCCTCTGAATGTGGATAGTGTTCTTTCTCATAAATCCCTGTGAATTGTTCTGGATCACTGCATTGCCATTAATGGAGAAGTCCATTATATTCTATTGTACCACAGTGTATCAGTTTCTCTATATAATTTTGTCCTGGTCCTGCTCCTCTCACTCTTCATCAATTCCTGGAGGTCATTACAGTTCACCTGGAATTCCTCCAGTTCATTATTTCTTTGAGCACAATAGTATTCCATCATCCTATAAACCTTTTCCACATTCTTATTAACCTTTCCTAACATACTCTTATAAATACTGAGCCACTCAGCGACTAAGATACAGAACACAGAGCTGTGGTTGGTCACCTTTCATAGCATCAGTCAATTTGCATAGTGTGCAAACTTTGCAAACAGTAGTGGCGTGCTGCATTTCCATTGTGTACAGTATGGTATTCATCCACAAAATCTGATATAGTGAAAACTCCATGATACAGAATTAGATATATATTTTTAAAACCCACAGTACAATGAAGCTACTATAAAGGAACTGTATAGTGAGGGATGACTGCAATATATATACTAATTTAAATATTTTAATTTATGCCAAACTAACAAAGTAGTACTTTATCAAACTATACAAAGATAATATATTTAAAATCCTTTAAAAAAAAAAACAAATGTTCAAAGACTTTAAGGGAAATAAAAAATAGAAACTAGTAATGAATTAAATCTAGCACTACTAGCTATCAAACCATATTATAAATCAATAATAACCAAAACTATTTGGTTGTCAAAAATAGAGAAAGATGACACAATGAGAAATAAAATATGAAAACTTAGGAATCAACAAATAAAGTAACTTAATGCTTGATGAATCCAAAAACAAAAAACTAAAGTAGTGAGGAAATGAGTTCATATTAGATAAGAATTACTGGGAAAACTTGTTAGTAGTTTGAAATCATCAACATATACCACACACCACAATAAGTTATAAATGGAAAAATGATAAAAAAAGTATGAAGTAATATCATTTAAAAGAAAAAAATAGAGAATTACATGTCATACTTTTTTCACAGCTGTGGCTGGATGGATAGAAGATACGCACACATACACACACAAAAGAGAATGTTTAAATTATGTGCAGTTTTTATAAACTGTGAAATTAGTAATTAAAAAAAGATGTTGGAAGAAAATTTATTTTAACCAAACATCTCTTAAATGTTACTGACATCTAGGTTATCTATAGCAGGGGTAAGCAAACTATGGCCCAATGCACCAAATCTGGCCCAATGTTTTTTCTTTTCTTAGCTCATGAGCCATGGCGAGGGGGGGGGGGGGGAACCGGGGGAGAGGGAATGAAAAAACAGAAAGCTGGGTCGGCTACATTTGTTCCTTAGGCTATAGTTTTCCAACCCTGGATTGAAAGTATTGATGCAAATATGTATGAAAAGCTACCTCACCATTTGCTTAATGGTGAAAGAATATGAACAATTTTCTAAAGAAAAGCTCATTATAAATAACCACATGAAATAGTTCTCCAAATCATTAATAATAATATTAGAAATTAAAACAACTCTGGGATTTCACTTCATGCCTGGGAAAATTGGCAAAGATGATAAAAGAAAGAAAGAGTAAATGTTGGGGAAGGTATAGGAGCACAAGCACACTGATGGTTGGCAATTTTCCTGTCTTGTTTCTGACATCCAGTTGGTTTTACTTAAGTGTTTTTCTTTGTTATAAGGGAGGATTCTTATGTAGGAAAATGGCTATTGGGAAGTAACTATGATGTATAAAACCAAAAAAAGCATCAATGAAACTTTAAAACAAAACAAAAGAGGGTCATTCATGCCTCTTCAACTGTTCCAACCAAGTATTCAGAATATTTCTTGTTTACAAACCTTTCAAAGCACCAGGGGAGGAACTACAAAGAGAAAGAGAGAGAGAAATGCATATTTTCTCCTTAAAATTTCAAGGTGAGTTTTAATATCTAGGGTTAAGGGGAAAGAAAAGGACATATACACATGCCATGCAAACATATATTCATTATATCTATCCTACACACATACATGTATATACACATGGAATATATGTGTGTTTTAATATATTCAACATACACATGCATATATGTATACACATGCATGGTGTGCTTGCATATATTTCCATTTATATTCCTCATATACTAGGGATATATAAATTGGCATATGTGTAAGATATGTATTTCCTCTATATGCCCTTCATATATGCGTGTATACATATATCCATATTATATATGTATGTTTTATATACATATGTGATATGTATCATCCATTTTCATACATCTATCACACACATAAATGCATGTGTATACATATATGCACACATGTGATTCACACACACAAAATTATGTGTATATTCTTCATACACATGTATATATACCCACATTTTGATGTATATGTATTTTCATATATACATTCTTTGTACACATTTGCCTATATACACATACATTTAGATAGATATAAAAATGTTTATGTGTACATATGCACATACTATCTATATGCATAATGCATATATGCGCAGTTTTCATATACATACCCTTCACATAGATCAGTGTGATTTCCCCGGTGTAGTTTCTGAATGATTCATGATTTATTAAGGTCTCCATGACTTTATTGTGACTTCTAAATAAAGTGCTTTGTAGGCTTGAAGTCGAAAGGCCCAATTTAGAGGGTATCTGCCTTTTCCTTGTCATGAGGAAACATTTTTCCAGATATATACACAAGGATGTAGCTTGCACTGAGCAGTTCGGGAGACAATAGGTAAATACATGAATCAAATCAAAGCAAATAGCTGTGACATATTCTGTTGGGATACAATCAGAAGGGGTCCATAGCCAACTTAAGTGAAAAAAAAAAAGACAGTTAATATCTACCATACACTTAACCCCAATATCAGGATATTCCACTGCATTGAGCAGGGGAAAAAACTAGTGGTTCCAGGTTGGTATAATAGTTCCTATTTCACTTGTACCTTAAGTCCATGAAATCATTGAGACAGGAATCATTGTGCCCATTTTATAGATAGTAAAATTGAGGTTCAGAGAGGTTCTGTTACTTGTTGGGGGTTACATAACTTTTTAAGTTTTGAGGTTTGGTCTTCTAGCTCTGAAACCAGCAAGTAAATGTTTTACAATGCCTTGCTCTCTCTCATGACATGACCTATGGCTAACGAAGAAAAACAGAAAGATAAGTCCATATAGGGAAATATATAAAAACAAATGCAGCCAAATGGAAGATAATGTCATATGCATTATAGCCTTATGACCTACTTAAAAAGCTGAGGTGTGAATTCCATTCTCCAAGTCTCTCTTAAAGAAAAGGAAAAAAGGAGAGAGGATGGGGGTTTGTGCTATGCAGAATATGCTTCCTTTTCTATAATGGAGGGGGAAAAACCAGATAATGATCTCTAGTTTCCCTCCCTCTGACTTGCTATGAATCTTTGGAAAAAGCAGTCATAAAAACCAGACCTAGCAGGATAGATCTATGTCCCATATTCAGCAATGATCTCAGAAGACAGCATGAGCTACGTATGAGATTTGGAGCATTGGTTTCTTAAACCTATAGGAAAAAGTCCTGATTTATTCTTTTTGTACTTTTGTTATTGTTGAGTAGCTCAGTTGGGTACGACTCTTTGTGACCTGTGTACCCTATCACAATAATACAATTACATGGATATTTCTTGTGAAATATAGTAGAGTGGTTTGCCATTTTCATCTCCAGGGAATTAAGGTAAATATAGGTTAAGTGAGTTGCTCGGGATTACACAGTTAATAAATATCTGAAGCCAAAATTTGAACTCGGGTATTACTGATTCCAAGTCCAGTGTTCTATCCTATTGAACACTTACTATATGCAAGATATTATGCTATGTACTAGAGATACAAAGAGTGGACAATCCTTGTCCTCACAGAGTTTATATTTGGTTGAAGCAGGAGAAGGGGGATCATATAATTTGACATTTGTACAAAAGAAGTAAATTTGAAAATGAAGAAGGAAAGAGAAAGGAACACTAATAAGGAGTCAGGAAAGGTTTCCTAAAAGAATTCACTTCAGTTAAACCTTGAAGAAAACAGAATCCAAGAAGTCAAGGAGATGAGAAAGTGTATTATAGACACAGGAAACAGCCTAGGCAAAGGCAAGGAAGTAGGAGATAAGTAGCAGAGGATTGGGTAATATTCCTCCAAATGGATTACTCTTCTAGTCTGTGTTTGGTTTGCACACACAACACTGATATAGAGAATTCTTTCTGTTGATGCAGTGTTAATTTTTTTTTTTAATTTCCTTCAGGGCAACATTCCAGTACATTAAGATCAGATAGACAGATAGACCAGATTCCAAGTGCTCCTTCTCCCAAGAGAAAGCCACAAACAAAACTTTAAGTACAAAATGACCCCAGTCATCCATCACACTTAATTTAAGGGGAAAAAATAATCTAAATAACCTCAGGATTGTAGCCAATAAAACTTTCACAGGATAGTAGAATTTTATACCTGGGAGGGATCTTAATGATCATCTGCATTCCCCTCATTTTAAAAAGAAGAAAAATACTCTATATTTGGAGCCTCAGGATATAGGCTTACATCCTGACTATCATTTAGCAGCTTTGAGAGACTGGATAAATAACTTTCTTTCTCTTGGCCTCAGTTTCTTCATCTATAAAATGAAGAGCTTGGGCTGGATCAGTGGCTCTAAATTCCTTCACTCACAGACCCCTTTATAATCTCAAAAATTATTGGGGATCCTCCTCCAAGAGCTTTTGTTTGTGTGTGTGTTGTGTGTGTGTAGGTTTATATCAATTAATATTTATGACATTAGAAATTAAGACATACTAGTATTCATGTGAAAATAATTTTGACCTTGTGGACCCCATGAACAAATGTCAGGGATCTCTGGATTATATTTTTCAAAACAATGGACTTTTCGATTAACTTTAAAATCCTTGCTTGCTCTAAATCAGTGAACTTAAGAAATTAATCACCGAATCAAGGCCAAAAGCCAGGTTTCCTGTTTCCTGGTGTAGAGCTCTCTCCCCATGGTCTCTCATCATAACCAGTGGACAGATTGTAAGTCTAAAGTGCATCCTTGAGAAAGATTTTTATTTTCTCAAGCACCTTTGCTTTATAGCCCAACACAGGGCATGCTGGTAGACTGCTATTACTTGGCATCTAGACTCTTCCCATTCTTAATGAATCTGGCCTCTCCTGGCTCCCCCATCCCTCCTAACCCCATTAATGTCCTTTCTACTTAGTCCCTGCCTTATTCCCTCAATGCCCAAAGCTCCCCCCTCACCATCCATATGTAAAACATGAATTTACATAAAACCAGGAAACTTACTCCTAAATGATTTCTCAAGTGTCAGAGCCACCCAGCCATGCCCCAAACAGTACACATAATTAAAGCTTGCCCTTGGCTTGGTTTATTCGTAGTGCCTGTATATTTGCAGAATGACAGTGTCCTCTTCTTGCCTGGAACTATTTGCAAGTTATACCTGGAAGTATTTACTGGAAGGATTTAAAATATCAGATCTATTCTCTCTTTCTCCAGAGCCATTAAGTTAATACTAAAGAAAACAAGTAGCATGATGTGATAGAAAGAATGCTGAGTTTGATATTCAAGAACTGGATTTTGAATTGTGGCCACCACATTTGTAGCCTTGGGAAAATACATTAACCTCTCTAAGTCTCAACTTCCTCATGTGGAATAAGAGCTTAGAACAAGATGACTTCTAAGGTCTCTTTCTTTTAAATATTGATGATCCAATGGCCAGGATTCAGTCCCTGATTCTAACTCTAGGCATATGACCCTGGACAAGTCCCTCTGAGCCCAAGTACTTCCCAAGGAAAGCATTTTGTAACCCTGGAAGATGAATATAAATTGTAGATCCTAATTCTCATCAATAACTATCATTAGTCTTTTTCAGTAGTTATAGTAGTAGTAGTAATACTAATAGTCATAGTCATAGTAGTTGTATTAGTAGTATTATCAGTAGGAGGAGGAGTGGTAGCAATAGTGGTAGCAGTCGTAGTAGCAGAAATGAGTGGTTATAATAGTAACAGCAGTACCAGTAATAGTAGCAATCATAGCAGTAGTAGTAATAGTGGTGGTGGCCATAATAGTAATAGTAATAATATAAGTAGTACTAGTAATAATAACAGTAGTGGTAAGAGCATCTGCAATAATAATAGAAATAGTAATATTAGTGATGGGGTGTATGGGGTGCTCAGGGAGGAGCAATATCTTTGGTATGGAGGGCTTGTCATGCCCTCCTAGGGCAGCTCTCCAGCCTCTGACCCTCACCTGACACCCAGCTCTCACTTGTGGCTCCTAGTAGCTGCTAGCATGCGGCAGTGGGCACACCCCGGGCAACGGCTTCAACAGGCCAGCTAAACCTTGTGAGGGTAGCCATCGGGTCGTTGTGGACACCTGGTGAACTAGGGCTTTGCTCACCCAGCATGGGAAGACTGCTTCGGCTGAACAGATGGAAGAAACCAATAAGAAGGTTCAACGGCTGAGAGGGCGACGCAGCAAGGCACTGTGGAGTGCTTAGGGCGTGTTGGAGCACAAAAGACAACACGACCATCCAATGCAGCTGAGGAAGTCTCCAGATGTAACGATTTTTCGTGTCACTGGACCCAGGCTTCCAACGCCGAGAGAGTGGAACTGTCTCTGTGCAACGACTTTTCCACTTAAATTTTCATGCACAAGTGTCTTTGTGCACAAAAACACACAAAGACAATAGTCATCCTCGATTACCGAGAGACTACTACTACTAATATTAGTGATAGCAGTACTAATAGCAGTAGAGGCAACAGTAGTAATAGTTGCAAAAGTAATGGTAACAAATATAATAATAATAATAATATTACTAGTAGTAGAAATGGTATAACCAGCAGTAGTAGTAATAATCCTAGTAGAAAGAGTTGTGCGAGTAATAGTAGCAATTGTAATTGTAATTATAATATCACTAGCCTCAGCAGCAGTTAGTAATAGTAACAACAGGAGTAGGAATAGCAGCACTACAGAGGCACAATTGTGATAGCAATAATAATAGTAGTAGTAGTAGTAGTAGTAGTAGTAGTAGCAGCAGCCATAGGTATAGGAATAGGAATAGTGGGAACAGCAGCAGTAGTAGTTTTAGTAATTGTAATAGTGACAGTAATAGCAGAAGCAACAGTAGTAAAAGTAGTAGTAGCAGCAACAATAATACTATGGGAAAAACAATAATAGTAGCAATAATAATAGTACTAATCATAGTAATAGTAGTAATAATAGGAGCAGTAACAGTAGCAACAATTGTAATAGTAATAATACTAATAGTAGCTGCAGTAGTAGTAGATATAGCAATAATAGTGGTAGTAACAGTAGCACTAATGGTAGCAATTGTGATAGTCATAATAATTATTATTATATTTTATTATAATTAAGTATTATATTTATTCTAATACTATTTATCATACTTTATTATATTTATTATATTTATTTTTGTAATAATTATTAGTAATAATAGTAGCAGTAGGAAAAGGAATAGTTGTGGTAGGAGCAGCAGCACAGTAGCAGTAATAATAGTAGTGGTTCTAATAATAATAGTAGTTATAGCAGCAATGTAGTTATGATATAGTGGTGGTGATGGTTGCAGTATAGTAATAAAAGAAGTCAGAGGAGAAGTTAGTGGTAGAGGTTAACAGCAGTAGCAGTGATAGTAGTAGCAATAATAGCAGCAGTACCTCAACTCTACTCCTTCTTCTGTGATCTTGGTCAAGTTACCTTCTGGGATCTCTCTGGGTCTCTCTTTCCTTATTGACGAGGTGAGAAGATTGAATGAGATACTGGAGAGTCCCTTCTAGGGCTTTGGTCCTGTGAGAACTTTGTCTTAAAAGATATATTTAGTGATCAGAACATAGGATCATATAGTAATGATAATAAATGGCGTTCAAATTGTGCCTCTTCTGGGCAAAATTCTTTACAAATATCACATTCTGATCCTTATTACAAGCCTAGAAAGTGAGTATCATTATAATCCCCATTTAATTTTAGGAAAATGAGGCAAAGAGAGGTTAAATGATTTGCCCAGGGACACAGAGCTACTAAATGTCTGAGACTAGATTTGAAATCCCATCTTCCTGACTCCAGCCCAGCATTGTATCTGCTGTGCCACTTAGTTGCCTGAAAGATCTAAAACTAGGAGAGAACCTCAAAGACCATCCAGTCCAATCCTGTAATTTCATAGATGAGGAAACTAGGTCCCAGATAGGGTAAATGATTTGCCAAGACCATAACCCTATTCAGTTTCAGAGGTAGAACTTGAACCCAGGTCTTATAGTTAAATATGCTCTTATATTATGATCATTCTGTGCTAGTATTTATAAATTATGACCCATGCAAATGGTTAGGATGAGTTAGAGAGTTAAGGCAAATGCCTGGCTACTTCAAACCAATTAAAAATATATAGGGAGGGAGGGAAATAAGAATAAATTACCTTCAATGAATTATCTATATTAACGACCTACATTGAATGAACCCATTAGAGAACATTTCTTTTCTCATTTCACTTTTGCTGATATAGATTGGAAAAGAGTATTCTCAAAGCACCTGAGAAAAGATAAAGAAAGAAAAAAATACAGTGATTCTAATTAGGTTTCTATTCATGTTTTCTACAAAAATATACTTATTTAAATTGTTCCAACAAAATAGCTAGCAAAGAAAATTCTGGAAGGCAGATTCCTCTTTCCTCATTCTCTGATCATCTGCTGAAATGCAACTAAGCTGTAAAGTGAGCATTCTTTCTTCCCTCATATCTGTGGTGACTATGAAGGACAGGGAGACCTTGGAATTTCCACTGTCTCACTGAGTCAGAGAACCAAAAGGGTTGTAGAAGTAGGTAGGAATTTTAGTCAAAAGACACGAGTTCATAAATTGGATCCACCATTCATAGTCATTTGACTACAGACAACTTACTTATTTTCTCTGATTTTAAGTTTCCTGATTTGCAAAATAGGCATAATACTCACTTGCATTCCTTATTTCATGGGATTCCCATGAGGTAATTCTTTTGTGAAGGGGCATGAAAATATGCTGAAGTGATAGATTAATTCAATCTAGTTTAATTCAAAAGAAATTCATTAAATACCTACTGTGTGTCAGGTCATGTGTTAGACTCTAGGACACAAAGGCAAAAAAAAGAAAAGAAAAAAGAAATAGTCTCTGCCCTCAAGTAGTTTGTATTCTACTGGAGCAAACAATATACTCACAAGATTAGCTAGATATGCTTCTGTAATTAGATGCATGCAGAGAAGAGAGACACAAAAACACAGACAGAGAGAGAGAGGGATAGTAATTGGGAGTGACTAGCCAAGGGAGAATCAGAATTATGGCATTTAAGATGAAGTTTGAAGGTGCATTGAGGTTTTATGAGACAAAAGAGAAGGGCACACATAAAGCATGATTTATGCTATGGAAATGGAAGATGCAATGTCAAAAAGAAAAAAAAAAGCGATTGGTCTAATTTCTTCTCAACCAGCAGGAAAGCAAAGTTGGCTAAAGACAGATAAACTAGAAAGACATGAGCCATAATTTTCTCTTCACCAGCTATTCAGAGTTTGATTTTAGATAATATTGAACTCTTCATTTGCTCTGAGCTTCCCAATGAAGTAACCCTTGCCAAATAAAAATATCACTCAAATCTTACCTGTATCTGAATTAGGTCAGAAATCAAGACCTGCAAAGAGATCCCTGGGACAATTTGGAAGGGATCATGGACCCTGAAACTGCAGACAACCAAAACAATTAGCAGAGGAGATGCTATGTGAATGACAGAAGGTAATCAGCCCTTTCCATCCTCACTCTTTCCAAGGCTTTCAACCTGTGAACACATAATCTTTAACTTTTTTTCCAAAAGGAAAGGTGGAGCCAAAGAATTTCAAAGAACAATCGACTGGTGATAGCATATACAAGACAGGTTGCCAGATGCTCTTATTTGGAATTTTGAGTTTTGCTTAGGGTTTAGAAGATATGGCAAAGAGCTTCCCAAGAAACACCACAGAAGGTGAGATACTTTTAGTTCCACTGTCAGGGTTCTTAGCACCTAACTTAAATAGGAAAGGCAGTAGCTATATCACATCAATTCTACTGACACAATGAAGCACAGTATAGTTAAAAAGATATGAAAAAAAGTACTGGAATGAAACTGAGAGAACCTGACTTCAAATCCCAGATCAGTTCACTTGCTATCTTTGTGATTTTGGACAAGCTACTTAACCTCTAGGATATTAATGTTTTCATTTGAACAATAAAAGGGTGATCTTTGATGGCTTTACTAAACCCACCAGCCATAGCAGCAAAGAAAAAGTGGTATAGATGCCTTATCTTCTCCATTTTACAGATAAGGGAATTGAGCCTGAATGGTCAAATGAATCACCTAAAGTTCCATTTGGAGCTACCACTGAGGCTAGAAAGAACCATGGAACTCATCTAGTCTAACCATCCTAGGCATCTTGGGCCCAGAGAGGTCAACCAACCAACACACTATTAATAGTGGAATAGCTTGGGGTGTTCAGGGAAGACTTGGTGTGAGGGCTCATTAAGTCCTTTCTAGGGCTGCTTTCCTCCTTTTGTGTCTACCTGCTCTCTTCTATGGCTCTAAGAAGCTAAAGCAGTGATGGTCAATCTATGGCACAGTTGCCAAAAATGACATGCTGAGCACTCAGTATGGGGAACAGGCAGGGCACTTGGTCTGGGAGGGAAAAGGGGCAGGTCCCAAAAGGTTCATCATCATCCCCGAGTAATAACATGCACAGCAGCCACACCCTGGCAAAGCACCTTGCAGGCAAACCCAAATTGGAATTAAAGTTTTCGTGACTTCAGATCCAGCCCTCATTCTACTCTATCCACTCTGGAACTTAGATGCTTTAGTTTTATTATCTGAGGAGTGAGAATAACAATTTATAAATAAAGTGATTTGTAAATCCTATCTTGCATTGGAAATATCAGTTGCTATTTTCACCACATACAGTAAACTACTGTAATTGTTACTCATAATTCCTGGAAATGTTAACATCTCATCATCCCTTGGTAACTACTCAATCACTGGGAAGATTTGATTGTCCCATGAACCCTCATGCTGTCTATGAGAGAAACAGGAAACATCTTATGATCTCCTCTCCCCAACCCCCAATACTGTGTATTACCAGTGTCTGCTACTTATCTGGGTAATCTTGGCCAAGTCACTTCTCCTATTTAAAATTCCGTTTCATGATCTGCTGAATGAGGGAGTCATTCTAAATAACCTTCCAGCTCTAAATCAATGCTATTTTTCACCATATATGCATCAAAGTCCTATAGTTTCAATTTGCTACATGTCCATCTAGTGGCATGAATGAGTAATTCATATCCTCCAAAGCCTTGGGAGAGTTTGAGTGTTTATGTAATGACTTTGAGCTCCTTGGAAGACTGGAAGTACATGGTATGTCTCCTTAACAACAAAGATCAGTATGATACAACATAAATCTGGGTGTAAGGAACAAGATTTCCAATTCCAGGTCCATATTTCTGAGGTATATTTATCCAAGGTATATTAATTATGTTTCATTCACTAATATTTCTATTTGTAAGAATTGTATTTATCCTAAAGTATATCCATAGTAATATTAATCAAAACAAAAATGCAGTTTAGAAAAATCATTGGCATTTACCCTATGGCATATGGGAAAATAGGATCTGTTCTACCAATGGATGGAAACTTTTAGCATTACTTACCCTGACCATTTTTAAAGAAATTGAGCCAATGAATTCCCGGAGCGTCTTTGTTTTTCTAGGAGATGAAAGATTTTATGCTTCTCTCTGCCTCTGCCTCTCTCATCTCTCCCATTCCCCATCTTCTTTCTCTGCCTGTCTGTCTCTTTCTCTTTCTAACTCCACCCACTCCAGCTAGCTTGCAAATTCTCACTTTTCACTGTCATCAGGAGAACCGGTGAGATCATGGGGTTAGCTCTATTTGTAATTTATCAAATGCTGGGAGTGACCCTCACCGTATTTGACGAAAAGAGCAAGAAGGGAGATTCATCACACACACACACACACACACACACACACACACACACACACGCACACACACACACCCTTCCCACTCCACCTCTATACATGGACACTCCTGCCTGGGCCCCCCTGTGCCCATTAGCATTGGACAGGACAAATGGCCTATTTTTGATCCCTCCAAGTCAGCTGCCTTGCACGTGCCGCTGCCTCTCTCATTCTCCATTGTTCTTCCAGCCCCCTAGCAGCAGGAGGTAGGGGACATGTGGAGCCACTCTCACCCTCTGGCCTCAAACCCAAGCCTTTTCATCACACCATAGACAGACACTGTCCGCAAACCTGAATGGGGAACTGCAGCTTCCCTTCCTCTGATGGCTCATTAATCTGCCCGGTCATACATTCCTCTGGCTCTTAGCCACTCTTCTCTCTCTCCCTCCCCAGCAGGACAAAACCAGGGTGAATCTTCTTCTAATCAGTAAGTACAAGTCAAGAACTTTGGGGCTTGTGTGAGAAAGAGCTCAGCGTATCTATGATAGAGTGTGTTCATGTAAATCAAACGCCAGGATGCACATGCTTTATCAACCTGTACACTGACTGGTGTTTCCCTTTCAAACATAAACTTTTACAGAGGAGATAACATATCAATTGTATATTTGGCACAGTACCTAGAATGCTCAGGCTCCTTTACACGCACATGCACATGTATACACACATTTATTTATTATTCAATCATTTTTTCAGTTGTATCTGACTCTTTGGGATCTCATTTAAGGTTTTCTTGACAAAGATACTGGGGTGGTTTGCCATTTCCTTCTCTAGCACATTGTGCAGATGAGTAACTGAAGCAAGCAAGATTAAATGATTTGCCCAGAGTCACATTGCTAGTCAGTATCTGACTCCAAATTTGAACTCATGAAAATGAGTCTTTCTGGTTCCAAGTATAGTGCTTTATCTACTGTGCCTCCTAGGTGCCCTACATGTGTGTGTGTGTGTGTGTGTGTGTGTGTGTGTGTGTGTGTGTGTGTGTATAATGAAATTATTAAGAACACTGAGATGGGAATTGAAGAGTCACACACAAGGAAGAGCTAGTAAACCAGAATGACTATATCTTAGAGGGTATGGAGGGGTGTAGAACCCAAGAAGATTGAAAGATGAGAAGAGGTTCAACCCAAGAGTTCTAAATAAAGAATTTTATATTTGCTCCAGGAAATAGAAGGTAGTCACTAGAGTTATTCACTGGACTGGAGAAAGAAGAAACATTTTAGATTCATACCTTAAGAAAATCACTTGGGCAATTATGTAGAAGATGGATTGGAGTGGATGAAGAATTGAGGCAAATTGACCAATTAAAAGCTCATTATTTTTAATTTATTATTATTTATTAATAATAGATGGGCATTTAGGCAAAAGCAAACAGATATGTTACCAAAATGATTCTAAACTGAACATTTACTATTTAATGAAGCTAATTCACATACCAGTTACTTAAAAGGAGTTCTGGGATGCTCTTGAGGAAGCTGAATGTCAGTCTTTGTCAGTACAAAAGACCCTGTAGGGTGCTACCTCATTTTCTTGGAAAAAGTCCTGAAGTGATTTTGCCATTTTCTTCTGCAGCTCATTTTTCAGATGAGAAAATGGAAGCCAATAGGAAGTGACTTTCCCAGGGTCAGACAGCTAGTAAGTGTCTGAGGCCAGACTGGAACTCATGAAGATAAGTTTACCTGATGTTCTATACTGGCTCTAATAATATTATTAATAATAACTTCTTGAATAGTAACCCAGGGATCTAAAGAATCATTTTCAACTTAGACTATCTCTCCTACTCTTTTACAACACATTATGAGTTTTCCTTACTTCCATATATTTGTTTATACTGATTCCCATTTTTCTATTCATCCATTACCCAACTTCACCTTTGAAATTCTCCTTATCCTTCCATGATCATCTTGAGTACTACCTTTTCTATGAAGTCTTACCCCTAACTTAACCGAAGCTAGGACTAATCTTCCCTTTCTCCATTATTTCAGCACCCCACTTTGCTAGGGATGTCAGAGGTACAGAGTATAGTATACCTGTTGGATTAAATTAACCCTTTTTAAATACAAGAAATAAATTTTATAGTTTTAAATCTCTGAAAGTGTTTTTTTTTTTCATTTGTATATGAGGAAGCTAGGAGTTGAGGTTAAAGGTTAGAAAGTTGAAGGTGATGACCAAGGATGCATGATGGCTGTTATAAATTGGATCTAGATTGCAAAACCACTCATTTATAATCCAGTACTTTAGTGGACTATGCCAGATTACCTACCAATTTGTTTTATGTCATTTCATCAACAATGTTATCACTCAGTCACATTGTTCCAAGAGCTTCTCATTCCCCTACACTCCCAACCAAAAATTCTTTCATTCCTATTTCTCTCTCCACCCCAAACCTTTTTTCTTTTCTTTTTTCTTTTTTGCAATTTATAGGCTTTTTATTTTTTATTTTATTTAATTAGTTGATTTAGAATATTTTTCCATGGTTACAAGATTCATGTTCCTTCCATCCCCTCATCCCCTCTCTCCACACCCCTCCCATAGCTGGCACACAATTCTACTGGGTTTAATGTGTGTCACTGATCATGACCTATTTCCACATTATTAAAATTTGCACTAGGGTAATCATTTAGACTGAAGTCTACATCCCCAATCATATCCCAATTAGGCAGTTGTTTTTCTTCTGTGTTTCCATTCCCACAGTTCTTCCTCTGGATATAGATAGCATTCTTTCTCATAAATCCCTTCAAGTTGTTCTGGATCATTGCTATTAGTAGAGAAGTCCATTACATTCAGTTGTACCACAGTGTTTCAGTCTCTGTGTACAATGTTCTCCTGGTTCTGCTCCTTTCACTCTGCATCAATTCCTGGAGGTAGTTCCAGTTCCCATGGAATTCCTCCACTTTATTATTCCTTTGAGCATAATGTCCATCACCAGCACCACAATTTGTTCAGCCATTCCCCAATTGAAGGGCATCCCCTCATTTTCCAGTGTTTTGCCACCACAAAGAGTGCAGCTATGAATATTCTTGTACATATCTTTTTCCTTATTAGCTCTTTGGGGTACAAGCCCAGCAGTGCTATGGCTGGATCAAAGGGCAGACAGTCTTTTATTGCCCTTTGGGCATAGTTCCAAATTGCCTTCCAGAATCTAACCCTTTTCTCTTAAAACCAGATTCTTCTAAGTGATAAAAGCAATGAAGTTAGACAATTGCAATTAAGAGACTACTAGCCTGTTCAAATCTAAGTTCAGATTTAAACCAAGGAATTTTCTAATTCTGGGTCTAGGGCTCTATCCACTGTGTTACCTAGCTGTCCCTGGGGCATTTTCTTTTTAGCCTAATTGAAATCATATACAAAAGTTCAGCAGTTTTCTTATTTATATATTCTGTTTTGAGGAAAACTACATAGTGAGGATCATTTTATGTTCTCTTTTTTACCCTGAGCTACTCGTGCCATGTACTGGACCTGAATTCGGGAAGGTCTGAGTTCAAATTCAGCTTCAGACACTTACTAATTATGGGATCTTGGTCAAACCACTTAAGCTTCTTTTGCTGAGGAAACAGCTAGGTAGCTCAGTGGATAGAGTGCTTTGCCTGGAAAACTTGAATTGAAATCTAGACTCAGATACAGACTAGCAAGATACATGACCTCTGGTAAACCACTGCAAATGGCAAACCACTTTACAAAGATGTCCCATGGACAGCATGGTTCATGGGGTCATGAAGTCACCCATGACTGAATGACTGAAAACAACTTGTATAGCTATAGTTGAGGAAATGGAGATGCTACCCGAAAAGTACCTGGAAGGTACCAGGACGATGTATGTAAAGTTTCATGCGATGTTGGAAGAATAATAGTATGGTGTTCTATTAATGCTGGACTTGGAAACAGAAATCTGGGTTCTAATACCACCTCTGATACTTACCGGCTGTGTGAACCTAGACAAGTCACTTCATGTCTTGGTTTTCTTGTCTATAAAGTGAGGGGGGAGGATTAGGCCAAATGGCCTCAAAGGTCCTTTCTAGACTTCAATTTATAATCTTGAGAACTATTCACTTTTTAGACTATTTGAAACCATAAAATATATTCCCAGATGCTCAGTGAAAATATTTTGGTGGCAGAAGAGAAATGTCCATTTTGCAGATAGATTTATTTGCATAAAGAAGTATAAGCCCAGGAACAGGAGCAAATGAAGTCATGACAGGAATAAATATGGCTATTTCTTGGCCCTCTCTTTTCCCATTCATTTTTTTCCATTTCCTACTCTGACTCATTCTCACATGGCATGGCCCTGGAGCTCACAAACAGCACAATTATATAGAGAATTTCTCCTCTCATGCATGGGATAAAAGAATAAGTATCTCTCACCCTCTCTGTCCCCCACATCGTTCCATAGCACATGCTTATTTCTCCATTCTGCAGAAACAGAACTGGCCTCACTATAAATATTATTGGGCCTTTGAACACTTGGTAGAAGCAAAATAGCAGAGAATTGGATTCATGAAGATGGATTGCATTTATTACCCATACCTATATTGCACATTCAGCCTATATTGCCTTTTCCCTCCTCCCCACTTGCAGGCTTTGTCCCTCTCAGTTGCCCAGAATCCTTTCAAAGAGCCAGGTCCCGGTACAGTTATCCCACTATTACCCTCCAGAATCATGCTGGTATCGATGTGAAGGCATCTGCTCATTGTGTTAGCACAGCTGTCTTCCTCATGGTAAATGCTTTAGATCCCAATATTGCTTTGCTGTAGAGCCCAAGAAGGCTTGAAGTTCTCTGAGAGATTTGGAGCTCTGGCAACCTTATCTAGTGGTAAATAAAATGTTCTCTGGGAGTTAAGGAAACTAAATAGTCTCCTGTGTTCAACCACAAACTATTATGAGGCCTTTGGGCACCATTTTGTTTTCAGTAAGAGGTTCTTTGCCAAATGGTACCCTGGTGTCCAACAAGGGTTAATAGTTTAGCAGCTTAAACCATAAACAATATCTTATTGACCCTGGCTCATTCTGCTTTCCGATAAGATATATAAAAAGAAGCAAAACTAATCCTATGATTTTATTTACATCTGGGAAGAAACCTCTATATGTTTTTAAAGAGTTTGCAGTTCTGTGTGATTTAAATCTTTATACCATGCTATTAGAAGTTAAAAAATAAATAAACAAAAACAGAAAACATTGCTCTGGGAATTGAGGTTTGCTACAAGTGCCCTTTGGAGAATACAAACCCATCATATTTTATCTACTTGTTTTTCCAAGCTACTAATAAGGCCTACACAGCATGTACAGAGAGCTGCTCTACATAACTGGTGGTGAGATAGAGATACACGGATCAGAGAATCTGGGTCAAAAAGGAGAAAATGGTACAGACTTCCTGGACATGCACTGAAGAAGATTCATTGCTCTAGGCAATCCATGATAAGAAGTTACTAAGGGAAAAAAATATGAATCGATCCCTTCCAGATTCATTAGCTTGCAGCCCACTGCAAAGAGAAGAGTGAACAAAAAGGAAGTTAGAAAATTAAAATAATCAAATGTTAAACTTTTATAATATATTTATTAGTAGTATTTTCTTTAATTCTGGCTTTGATGAATGTCAAAGATGATGATAACTCAGGAAATATCTTTTTTGTAGTGTTTTAATTATATTCTGAGGGGAAAAGCTAGCTGCCTCCTTTAAAAACAGCACCAACAGAAGGTATTTTTTATTGACCTCTGACTTTTGTACCAGTATCCTTGCATTTTTCAAGGCTAATGGTTTCATTTCCAGTGGCCAGTTTGCTTAGGTGAGATTATTATGATCATAGGATCATATATTTAAGGCTGTAAAAAACAAAAGAAGTGTAATAATCCTATACAGCCCTCATTTGACAAATGAGACAATGGAAGCTTGAAAAGGTTAAATAATTTATCCAAGGTCACACAGGAAATCAATAAGTAGCAGAGCTAGGATTAAAATCTAGTACTCTTTTTTTTTTAAATCCTTTCCTTACATCTTGGAATTAATACTACATATAGGTTCCAATGTAGAAGAGCAGTGAGGGCTTAATGACTTACCCAGGGTCACACAGCTAGGAAATTTCTGATGCCAGATTGGAACCTAGGGCCTCCCATTTCTAGGCCTGGCTTTCCATCCACTTAGCCACCTATGCCTAGCTGACCCTGGCCCAAATCTAGTACTCATTCAAGGCAACATGATGTAGGTAGCAGAAGACCACAGTTGTTTAGGAACTGGACTTGGAGCCAACAAGACCCAAGTTCAAATCCTGCCTTAGACATTTCCTAGATGTATGGCCCAGAGCAAATCACTTAACCTCTTTGTGCCTCAGTTTTATAATCTGTAAATGGAGATACCTAACTAAAAGTGATAAGGTTCTGAGGGCTAAGCAAGATACCATATGTAAAGTGCTTTGAAAACCTTAAAGCATGATGTAAATGCTAGTGATGATGATGATGGTGATGGTGATAATGGTGGTGGTGATTATGATGATGGTGATGATAATGATAATGATGGTGATGGTGAAAGTTGCAAACAGTTCTTTGAAATATCCCTCAGGGGATGGAGGAAGAGATATTTTAGGATTATTACTGGAAGAATAAGACCAATGAATTAAGCAAAAACCATGGGAAGCATACTAGATACCAGAGAAATACTATGAAGAACATGTGACCTTTTGTGTTTGGAGAAAGACTTACCCAAATGAAGATATTAGACAATAGAATATATTGAATTGAGAATAACAGGAAGTTATAGATCTTAGAGCTGGAATATCTCTTTTGTTCCCTTAGCTGCCTTGCTCTTGAGCTTGATGAATTCTTCTTTATTCTTTAAAGTTCTATGTATATATCACACCCACAATTTCCACACAATGGTCCATTAATTCATCTGTTCAGTAGTCTCCTAGGCATTTTGATTAGTGTTGGGGACTGAAGTCAAGAAGATATGAGGTCAATCTCTCCTCAGACACTTACAAACCCTATGACCTTTTTACAGCCTGGTCCCATCCTACCTTTCAAGATCATACTAGATTGTCCTTTTTCATGCACTCTATTTTCTAAACACAGTGACCTAGTTGCGGTATGCTATATTCTATCTACTGTCTTTAGCTTTTCATAGTCTGTTTCCTAGGCCTGGATTGTCCTCTCTTTCTTTGCCTCTTAGACTACCTAGTTACCTTCAGAGGCCAGTTTAAGTGCTATCTCCTTCAAAAGTCCAAATCAGATCTATCCAGAGGTGTGATGCTAAATATTTAAAAACTGGCTCTATAGGGGGAAAATGTACACATGACAAGCTTTTGAGGTTAATGTGTATTATTAACATTTTCTCCAGAGGAAGGGCAGCATTGTGGGAAGATGGAGGAATAAGACATGAAGCTTCCTCACTTTCCTAATACTACTCCACAAAAAATAAAAAATAACTCCATAAAATCAATGCTAAGAGCAGAAATAAAAAAGCATATAGGAGTCACGAGTGAAGCCAAATGGCCAAGGACAAGTAGGGAGCACTGTAAAAACATCTACTTCAAAAATTGCCAAGAAACATAACAAATGGCTCCTAGTTAAAAAAAGAGAGTTTTTTGGAAGAACTTAAAGAAAACCTAAAAATCCCAATGAGAAAGGTTAAAGAAAAACTAGAAAAATAAGTGCAATGCAAGAAAAATCAAGAAAATTATGAAAGGAAGGTCACCAACATAGAAAAAGAGATCCAAAAACTCTTAGAAGAAAATAGTCTATTAACAACAAGAATTGGACAAAGGGAAACTAATGATTTCCTAAGACAAGAAATAATAAAGCAAAATCAAAGGAATGAAATAATAGAAGTTAATATAAAACATCTTATTGCAAAAACAGCTGACTTGAAAAGTAAATTGAAGAGAGATAATATAAAAATAGTTGGACTCCCAGAAAGTTATGATTTTTTAAAAGATAGGTTAGACACCATACTCCAAGAAGTCTTTAAGAAAAACTGCTCAGAAATTCTAGAATCAGAGGGTAAAATAGAAATTGAAAGAATCCACCAATCATCACCCCAAAGAAGAAAATGTGCAGAAATATTATTGGTAAGTTCCAAAACTCTCAAGTTAGGAAAACAAGCAACAAGAAAAAAATAATTTAAATACCGTGGAGCTACAGTCACAATAACATACATCTTTGCAACCACAACATTAAAATAACATAGAACATGAAATACAGCCTTTTTCAGAGCAAAAGAACTTGGCTTACAACCATGAATAACATATCCAAAACTGAGCATAATTATACAGGTGAAAAATGGATATTTAATTAACTAAAGAAGTTTCGATTACTCTTGGGGAAAAACCCAGAATTCAGTAGAAAAGTTGATCTATAAAAAACATACAAAGGCACTGATGAATGAATATTCATAGACAACCCAAAAGATCAAATCATTTTATTCTTTTTATGGGAAAATGTAATTTATGATTCCTGGGAATAGCATCATTGCCTAGGTATTTTAAAAGGGCATGCATGGCTAGAAGACTCGAGGTCAAGGTGAATACAGTGAAATGATCCTAAATGGTAGTGGAGTAGACTAGGGAGAAGTAGGTGGATAGCTATGTCATATGGAGCAGAAATGAATGAAGAAACTTCCATATAGAAGGGAAGGAGTGGGTTGAGGTCTGGTAATACTAAAACCCTACTTTCATCAAATGTAGGATAAAAAGAGAGCAACATACACAATTAGAAAATCTTCTTAACATAAAGAGAAACAGGAAGGAAGGGGGATTAGATAAGAGAGGTACTAAGGTAGGATAAAGGAGGGACTAAGTGTTCTCATAAGAGACTAAAAAACTAAGTAGAATAAGAGAAATGAGGGCTTGGGGATAAGAAAAGGGAGAAATAGCTTCAAGTGTATACATATCAAGAAAAAGTAGGTTAGGATGAGGGGATGAAGGGATGAAGGAGACTTTTGGAAAGATAGATAGAATAAGAATTAAAAGGTAATGGGGAAAAGACAAGGGATGGACCTTTAGAAAAGTGGGCCAATTCAGAATTAGAAAAACAAAGAGAGAGATTAAGGGAAGGGTTTTTAAAAAAAGGTAAAAATTGGAGAGTTAGTGGACAAAAGAAATTGGACAACTAAGAAGGATACAGAAAAAACAAAGGAAGAGAAAGAGAAACAATTGGGAAAAACAGAATTGAGGGAAATATACAACTAGTAATTATGACATTGAGTGTGAATGGCATGAATTCATCCATAAAACAAAAATGAATAAAATCCAAAACTCAACAATATGTTGTTACCAGAAACACACATAAAAATGAGAGACACATAAAGAATAAAAATAAAGGCCTGGAGCAGAATATATAATGCCTCAGATGATACAAAGAAAGCAGGGGCAACAATCATGATCTCTATCAAAGTTAAAGTTAAAATAAATGTAACCAAATGAGATAAACAAGGAAACTATATTATGTTAAAAGGTATCAAAGATAATGAAGCATTATCAATATTAAACCTATAGGCTTCAAATATTAAAGCACCTACATTTTTAAAGAAAAAACTAAATGAGTTACAAATGTAAATAGATTAAAAACATAATAATAGTGGGGGATTTTAATCTCCACATATTAGGGCACAAAAATATTATAGTTAAATGTAGAAAGGCAGAAATATTACACACATCATTGTCATACCATAATGCAATAAAAATTATATATTATAAAAGACCATAGAGAAAAAAGTAAAAGCTAATTAGATACTAAGTAACTTAATATTAAAGAATGAGTGGGTTAAAAACAAATTATTGAAAAAATAAATAATTGCATTAAAGAAAATTATAATAATGAGATTACATATTAAAGTCTTTGGGATACAGCAAAAGCAGGAGAGGAAAATTTATATCTCTAACTGCTTATATTTATAAAATAGAGAAAGAAAAGATCAATGAATTGGGGAAACAATAAAAAAAATCAGAAAAAAGAACAAGTTAAAAACCCTCAACTTAAGCACCAAATTATGCATCTTAAAAATTAAAGGTGAAATAAATACAATTGAATGTGAGAAAAGCATTGAATTAATAAATGAATCAAGAAGTTGGTTTTATGAGAAATCAAAAAAAAATTGATAAACCATTGGTTAATATAAAAAGAATAGAGAAGAAAACCAAATCACTAGCATTGAGGATGAAAAGGATGAATATACCACTAAGGAAGATGAAATTAAAGCAATTATTAGGAGTTAGTTATTTTTTTCAGTTATATGAAAACCAATTTAACAATGAAAGAAAATAGAGGAATACTTAAAATATAAACTGCACAGATTATCAGAGCAAGAAATAGAATACCAAACTAAACCTATTTTAGAAAGAGAAATTGAATAAGACACAAATGAACATCCTAAGAAAAAGGCATCAATCCCAAATTAATTTATAAGTGAGTTCTACCAAATATTTAAGGATCACCTAATTCCAATAATAAATAAATTATTTGAAATAATATGTGAAGAGGAATTTTACCAAACTCCTTTTATAAAATAAATATGATTCTGATAAATAAAGAAGGAAAGACAAAAATAGAGAAAGCAAATTATAGACCAATCTCATTAAAGAATATAGATGCAAAAAACCTAAACAAAATACTAACTAGAAGATTATAACAATAGATCATAAAAACAATACATTGTGACCAAACAGGATTTATATTAGGAATGCAGGGATGGTTTAAAATGAGGAAAACTATCAACATAATTGATAATATCAATAATAAAAGTTATATGATTATTTAAATAGATGCAGAAAAAGCCTTTGACAAAATACATATATTCTTATTAAAAACACTGGGAAAATTAAGTGGATTGTTTTCTTAACATGATTTGAAGCACCTATATAAAATATCAGCAAGTATTGTTTGTAACAGGGAGAAGCTAAAAGCCTCCCGATAATAACATGAAACTAGGCTGCACATTATCACCAATATTATTTTACATAGCATTAGAAATTCTAGCAATAGCAAAAAGAGAAGAAAAATGGAATTAGAATGGGTCACAAAGAGTTGGACATGCTTGAAAAAGAAAAACATAACTTATTCAGTTTAAAAACATATTTTGTTTCTTTTTTTGGGTCCATCTTGTTTTCCCTAATAGAATACCGTTTTCTTGAGGGTAAACACTGTTTGGGGCTTTGTGTCCCTAGCATCTTGCAGAGCACTAAAGTATAATGATGTTCAGTGGGAGGAGATCTAGGTTTAAATCCTCAACTCATCACAAAAGTCTATGGTACCTTATAAAATTTACTTCCTCTCTTGAACTTAGTTTCATCAGCTGCAAAATAGCAAGATGGGACTGAATGATCTGAGTCCTTGTAGCTTAATGGCTAAGAATTGCAGTGAACAGGGCAACAAGACTTGGAGTTACAAAAATCAGAGTTCTAATCCTTCCCTAGAATCTTGTTAGCTCTATGACCCTGGGGAATTTTGTGTCTTTGTTTTCCCATCTGTGAAATGGGGATAATAATAGAACTGTTCTCATAGGATAGTTATGAGGATCAAATGAGTTAGCATTTTTAAAGTGTTTTGAAAACTTCTTAAGTACAACATAAATGCTATTATTATTATCATTTTTATGAATTATAGTTGTGATCTGATAATCCCTTAAACTTTGAAATTCTGTGACAGTTCCTTAAAAGAAAGAATCAACTAAAGAAACATCACAAACAACAATGTAACAATCTTGCATTTAATGACATTCTCCAATTTACCTAAGTGTTACTCTCAGCAGGGATAAATTCTATAAATCTAGAGCATCAACTGTAAAAAAAAAAAGAATTTAAATAATCATGATCTGTGTTCTCTGATCCTTGGGTTGTAAATGGGGTTCCTGTAAGCCTAGGGAGGAAAGCAGATCCTGTCCAGATTGGCATTGTGAAGCCAGTGATGTGTGCATACAGGATTCTTCTGGGACAAATTGCACTTGTGGCTAGGCTATACCTGCTTCAACAAGTTTCTTTTTCTTTTAAACAAACCCTAACTTTGCATCTTAAAATTGATGCTCTGTATTGGTTCCAAGGCAGAAGAGCAGTAAGAGCTATGCAGGATGGCATTCTATCTATTGTACCACCTAGTTGGGGCTATTCAAAATAGGGTGTTATAATGGAGAGTGTCCTGACTCTACTGTCAGACAACCTAGGTTCAAATTACATCCCAGATGTTTACTTTCTCTTGGTATTTTATGTGCCTGGACCATAATTTCCAAATCTGATATTGGACTAGATAACCTCTGAGAGCGTTTCCATATCTAATCTATGCTCCTAGTTCTTCTTGAAGTAATTAAAACAAAAACAAGAACAAACAAAAACCTTCCTTGATGCCTTTTGCTATTAGATCCTTCCACTATCATCTCATGGACCATCTTTTGTACATGAAATGTTAGAAAATCAAATGACTTAGTGAAGGGGACTAGCAACATGCACAGCATTCTGCATCCATATCCTCCCCCCCCCGCAATTCCTCTAATAAAAGGAGAAAGCTCTATTTTAACTGTGCTTGAAAGCATTCTTCTTAAGTTTGTAGAGAAACAGACAGAAAAGCCCTGTTTTAAAAATAGGAAAGCAGAGACACAGAGAAGTTCAGTCTTGTCCAGAACTCCCGGTCTAGATCTGTTACTCTGTTTTATCAATCTAGACTCCTAGATGTTAGTTTTGGGTGGAAAATATTTGAAATATATGCCCTGCATGCATTAGATTTTAGCACAGGCCTAATACCTTGCTGAAATTATGTAATTTAATTATGAAAGTTGCATTTCAACCAAAAATCTTTACAGTATCATTACGTTGTTTTGGTGCTGAATGTGAACCCATTGCCACAAAGGAAAAAAATGATTTCTTCTTGAGATAAAATTATGGTTGTATATAATTTCTCAGTCCCAGTGGTGATGCAGGTGGGAGGGGGCAATTTCGTCTCTCTTAAATTCATTTTCAGACACCAAACTGCTATTTCTTAAGAAAGGAAAAAGCCTAAAGACCGTGGTAACCTTTCATTCTGAGAGGTGGTGGGAAATATGTCATTTGATCATCTAGCGACCTCTGGCAGATGAATCTAATTGACAGACTCAGGGGCAAGAAGCAAATTGTTTTCCATATTCATTGGCCTACATTTGATCCTTACCTCAAAAAATATAGCCCATAGTTTGACACCATTTCCTTTGATTGTTCTTTAGACCCCTTGTTCAACTTTGCAGCAAATATTTAAAAGGCATCCTATGCTACCCACAAATATCCAGACAAGAATTTGTGATTGCAGAGAACCTTGATGTTGTAGGTTTCTGATCTTTGAGACCTTATAGTACTCCACTGAAGCTGGTTTATTCAAAAAGTACTATAGCATACAAAGTACATGTGGAGATATTTTTTACATAAAATTCCCTAGGAATGGGGAATGAACACTTTGATTCCTCCACCACCTGCCTCCCCCATCTCTCCATGAGATTAATGGTAAAAACACTGGTTGTAGTTGAACTAGACTCCAAGAGCTTTCCTCCTCTAGAATCTAAAGGATCTTATCCAAAACTTATAGAGCATTCTGGGAATAGTGGTTGTGCAAACTTGGGCAAATTACTTAATCTCTTAGTTTCACTTTCCTTTTCCATAAAATGAGGATAATAATAACATATACCTCTCTGGGTTATTTTAAAGAGTAAATAAGAGTGTGTCTAGACAGTTGGACCTCATTTTATGTGACCAATCTGTTCCAAGACCTTTTGTGTGAGTTGAAAATCATGCATAATAGCGAACCCCATTATTTAACAAGTATTTCTTATACAAATATACTTATGCACTATTTAGCTTTTCCTAGGTTTATCAGAACAACAGTATCACTACTTTGTGACCATTATTAATAACTAACTAGCAATAATAAAACAAAGAGGAGCATTGCTCTGACATAGACATGACATGTTACAAGTAAGAACTCCAAAGACTGATGTGGGAACTAATATTTGGCACAAAATAATGTAATGACTCACGCTAATGCTTCTCTGAGTGAGAACGGGTGTGATTGGGTGAACTGCTGTGAGATTTTATGCCTCTTAGAAAAAATGGCACATATTTGGTGTGTAATTAATTTTTTTTTCATTTTACACATTTTTCTGACTTTATTTTTTTGGACTGCCAATTGCATATACCTGAATTCATGTGTTGAATTAATGGAAAAGTGAGGTCCTGTTGTAATGATGAGGGGTTATGATTAAATAGGTGTAGGGAACATCTGGTTTGGAAATGTTCTACCAGTGTAAGATTGGTAGCTTTTTTAGAATTTCTAGCCTTAAAGAGTTCCTTAAAGGCACTGAGGGGTTAAAACATCTTATTTATAGTCACCTAAATGATATATGTCAGAAGAATAATTTGAACCCATGTCTTCCAGACGCCAGTGCCTACCCTGTACCCATCAGTCTCTGCTATTTCTCAAAGTAAGTAACATGCTGAGTCATTTCCCATTATGTGTGACTCTTCATGACCCTATTTGGGGTTTCCTTGGCAAAAACACTGGAGTGATTTGCCATTTCCTTCTCCATTCATTTTATAGGTCAGGAGACTGAGACAAACAGGGTTAAGGGACTTGATCAGATTCACATAAAAAGTGTCTGAGGTAAGATTTGAATTCAGAACGATGCACCTTCTAAGACTCCAAGTCCAATTCTTTACCCACTGAACCACCTAGCTGCCTTAATGCAGCTCATGCTCCAGCCACTACTGATAATAGTTAGCATTTATAGATTACTTTAAGACTCACAAAGTACTTTATAATTATTATTTCATTTGATCTTTAGGATGACTCTGGGAGGTAGGTACAATCATTAATACCATTTTAAATGAGACTAAAAGAGGTCAACTGACTTTGCCAGATATCATATAGCACAAATGTCTGAAGTAGCACTTGAATTCAGGTCTTCTCAGTCTAGTATTCTATCCACTACGCCACCAGACAGCCTCTATGAATATTTGCATATAGAACAGCTTGCACACAATTCATATTTACTTTCTGACAACACTTTGTAATACAGTGATGCTACTCTCCTTGCTGTCCATTGAACAAGATATTCTATTTCCTGAGAATTTTAATTGGTTGGACCCCAGACTCCTTCCTCATCCCTCCCTCCTCGTCTCTGTCTCATGCTGGCTTCCTTCAAGTACCACCTAAAATCCTAGTAAGAAACTTTTCTTGATGTCCTTTGATTCTAATGTCTTCCTTCTGTTGATCATTTCCAAATAGATCTTGTTTACAGTTAACTGGTGCATAGCGGTTTACATGCTATTTCCCCCATTTGACTGTGCGAGTTAAGGGCTCTCTTTTGTCTTTCTCTCTTAGCACTTATCAGAGTGTCTTGCAAATAGTAGATGCCTATTAAATGTTTATTGACTGACTGATTCTATTTCCTCATGTAAATCCCAAATCAAGTGACTCGGTTTTATATATTAGATCTATCAACAAATATGATTATTTTATTAACATTTCAACTTTATATGGCCAATGTGCTCAGTTCCAAAATTATGGTGGAAATACTTAAAGAGTTATCAAGTCTGACTGAGCTCAAACATCCTCATCCCATTCCCATATAACTGCCCTCCCCAATCCCCCATAAATGTAAGTGTCTTGGTTTACTGCATCAAGTTGGCGCTTTAGAGCCCATCTTGAACACTTGGGGAAAAAATCCAATATTGTCAGACCCAGGCTCGCTAATTTTCCATATATTGATAGTACATCAATTCAACAATACCAAATAAAGAAAATCTTTGTTCCTTTGGACCCAGACTCATCTTGTTTCTGTATTTCCACCCTGCCCTAAACCTCCCATGAACTGCAGTAAATGACTTTCACTAAGGTTCTACACCAATGCTTTATCACAATATGGACTTGAACCTATTTTCAAAACTTCCACAAAGTAGCAAGACTCTTCCATTACAAAAGTTTCTCTCTGTCATGTCAGCTAACTCAGAGATCTCTAGAATCTTGGACTCCAGGTCTTTAGATCCTTTAGCCAGAGCAACTCACAAAGACTATATATTAAGGCAATGACAGAGTGTCCACACCAATGAAATCATGGCTCTTTGAAAGAATTGAAAAAGTTCATGTCTAAATAGAGTTTTAATAATATAGATATGTATATTTATACACATAAATATCCATACATACATACATACATTATTTATAAAGTTAATGAAACAGCCAAAGAATCATTTATCTTCATAACCATCTAAGCCTGTTAGTTATTTTAACATCAGCATAATTGAAATGTCCACAGTAAAATATCACTCTAAATTTTGCCTGATATATGTGAAAATGGATTTAGAAATGTAAGGGATCCCAGAGGGCATCTAGTCTAATGTTCCCACTTTACAGATGGTAGAACTGAGACCCAGAGAGGCAAAATGACTTTCTGAGATTCTGAGCTGAGAATTGAATATAATTCTTCTGGCTCTAAATCTTGTGCTTTCTCCATTAAATCATGATGCCCCGCTTCCAAGTTCTTAAATTGCACTGCATATGCCTATATAGAATCATACACATATGCAGCAGTAAATTTACCTTGTGAAACCTCTCTATATCATTTTTCAAATGTCTGAGAAACATAAACATTTAGAGGAAAGGAGCATTTGGGTATGATCAAAGTTAATTGTACTCTGTGTGTGTGTGTGTGTGTGTGTGTGTGTGTGTGTGTGTGTGTGTGTGTGTTTGTATTCATATACTCCCTCTCTCATTTATTTGAGTTTCTGGCAACTAGCATTATTCCTAGCTGCCAGAATCAGGGGATCAGGGGTGGGGGTGTCACATAAATAGCTAAGACAACAATAATCATGGACATATGATATCCTTTATTTATCTCAAACATGGGGATATACAATAGAACCTCACTATAATATGCAACTTAACAACAGCACAGAATATAATTCAGAGGAGGGCAATGAGGAAAGTGAATGTTCTTGAGTTGACGCCATATGCAGATCATTTGAAGGAACTGGAGATGTTTGGTCCCAGGAAGAGAAAACATGATGGTAGTTTTCAAGTATTTATAAAGTTCGCAGCTGAAAAAGGGATTTAATTGTTCTTCCTGACCCCAAAGGGCAGAACCAGGACCAGTGAGTAGAAGTGCAAAGAAGTCAATTTCAACTCAATGTCAAGAGAAGCTTCTTAATAATTAGAGTGGTGTAAAAATGGAATGAGCTGACTCAAGAAGTGGTGGATTTCCTACTCAGCTCTTGCATCTAGGGCTGCAATAACTCAGCTCTCTCAGGGTGACAGGCAGTGGCATGGTGGCAAATAGTTAACAATCAACTTTCTGAGGGGAAAATGAATACACAACACCCCTTTAAATTTAGCATTAATGCACTAAGATATTATTAACATTTTCTCCATCACTTTCTTAAGACAAATCAACAAAACGATAACTCAAGCCCTGCTTTGTATCATTTGTTGATTTCTGAGGTATTAGTGTTCACACTGAAAATTTAACAATTGGCTTTTATGAACTATTTCAAACAAGTTCAATTTAGCTCCCACACAATTATGTTCCAGAAGGTAACTCTAATAATGCATATTGCGGAAAGAGAGTGTTGTATGCTCCTACTTATAACAAATTTATCTCCTGGCGTCCTCTGTTATGCTTCCCATTTAAACAAAAATTAAAATGACCTTACTTGACAAATATAAAACGAATATGAAAGAATAAGGCAGAAACAATAATAAGCATAACATTTGCTCATTAGAAGCTAAAATAGGAATCATCAAAATAGCACAGTCCACCCACAGATATGAGTCACACTCTGCTATCAATGCACCTGATGGTCCATGGTGGAGTATGATTAGGCAATTAAAGAATCCTAGCAAGGAGGCACATAAGTAGAAAAACCCCTATACTCAGGCAATTGCTAACTGTACTGCAGGATTTGATGTTCTTGGTCCTTCAAGAAACAATTTGTACCACATAAGAATGAATATGTTTATAGGGCTTTAAAGTGTGCAAAGGGTTATTCCTATATTATATCATTTAATTGTCATAACAACCATGGGAGCTGATTTCAATTATTATCCCCTTTTTATAGATGAAGAAACTGAGGCTTAGAGAGGATAAAGCTTCTGCCTAAGGTCACACAGCTAGTTGGTATTTGAGGTAGGACTTGAACTCAAGTCTTCCTGCCTCCAAATTCAATGCTCTTTATCACTTTGCCACCTAACTGGCACAGAAAGACATTTCTGTGCTCAGTGATCCTCTTCTGATCCTCAGCTCTTCTGCGGGACAAAGCTACTTACTTTTGATTCTTGAATTAATAAAGCATTTTATCTCATGACTGTCTTAAAAGGGTGCTGAAAAAGTGTTGTTCTTTTAGGGGGAAAATACAAATCATGATTGTACTTGTTTAATGACAAGTAGCTCCCTTAAAATCATAGAACTTCAAAGTTCCACATGTTGGCCTTCTGGACAATGCAGACCAAATCAATCAGCAATTCATTCTACAGGAGTTTGCTGTCTGTAATCATCTTCTACCAAAGCTAAGCCTCGTTTTCACTCAGGAGTACAGCTCACAGCAAAACAGATGCAGAGCCTGTCCACTCTCTGTGACTTCCTTTCAAATCATAGAGGGTAACCAGCCAGCTATGACTGATTTCTTCTTTCTCAGGTTGTAGATGGCATCCGAGAGCAATAGCCCCTAGAACAACTCTACATGCATAATAAGTAGGATTCATCTCTTCTTCAATCAGTATAGCAGTAGGACAGCTCTTTCTTCTGACCTATCCTTTCCTCAGTCAATTGGCAAATGCCTTTTCCAAACAGTGAGTGCCCAGAAAAGCCATCAAAGAGTTCTGTCTCAACAGAAACTATATAGCTTTACCTTCTATGTCTTCTGTCCCTGACTCCTTATGACTTCTATGTGAGGCTACTTTTTTTCTTCTTCCCCTAGTTTCTTCTCTGTCTTTATTTTCTTATTGGCTTCTATATTTCCCAGTGTTCATACCAATCCCAAACCAGAGCTGCTTGTTTGTGACTCATCTTTACTGTATGAGGTAAAATTCAAAAAAGCAACCTTTCTGTTTAGTATGAACCCAACAGTACTTGTATACTCTTCACATGCCCCCAAATTATTCATTTATATTTTTTCAGTTTAAACTTTGAAGTTCTAGAAACATTCACATGTAGCTTTATTTATCCAAAAGTATTTTAATTTGATGTATTCAGAATTATACTTTTTATATCTTACAATGCTATCTGTTATTTATTCATAAATTCTTTTCTTCTCCATAAATCTGACATAATATACTCCCCATTCTTCACATTTGCTTATGATATCTCCCTTTATGTCTAGGGCATGTATCAGTTTTGATCTTATCTTGGCAAATGGTGTAAGATATTGGTCTATATCTAGTTTCCACCATATTGCTTTCCAGTTTTACCCACACTTTTACGAAATAGTGAATTCTTACCCCTAAAACTTGTATCTTTACTTTTGTCAAACACAACGTTGATATAATCTTTTAAAACTGTTCACTGTATGTTTATTCTGTTCCTCTGATCTACTTTTTTATTTCTTACCCAGAGGCAAATGAAATGATATTTCATAACATATCCTATAGCCATCTTTCAGCTCAGTTCAATTCTGTCCAATTCTTTATGAACTCATTTGCAGATTTTTTTTTTTAAATTTGGCAGAGTTCTGGAGTGGTTTGTCATTTCCTCCTCTGGCTTATTTTATAGATAAGTGACTTCTCCAGGGCCTCACAGTGTCTGAGGCCATCATTGAATTTAGGAAAACAATTTGTCCTAATTCCAAGTCTGTTGCTCTGTCTACAGCACCTTCCAGCAGCCATCCTTACATCAGTCATTGTTCTGTCTTCAAACAAATCCTCTCATCATATTCACCAGAGGATCAGTTTTCTATTTGACTTGCAGAAAAGTCTATGCCTTTCCTCAACATTTGTCTGAACAATTTGGTTTCTTCTCTAGTTGATTTGACACATAATTGTGCTTTTTCTGCCCCTTTAAATAAGCAGACTATATAGCTGCAAAAGGAACATTACCTTACCTTCCACAAATATTATATAATTCTCATTTTACAAATTGGGAGAGTGTGGCTTATTGATGTCACTTTAATTTACTTCAATCACACAGTTACTAAGTTTGAGATTATTGCATAATGATCAGTGATTATTTAGTCAATGACTCATATGGGTTTACTAGTGACTATAGGTGGTTAAGGTTAGCACTTCAAATCAACATATCCAACAGCAAGTTAATTACTTTCTCTCCAATATCTGCTCCCTAATTTCTGACTGTATCCCTTCTGTCAGTGGCATAACCAATTGTCCCATTTCCCCTGTTTAAAACTTTGTTATTCCCTTAGACTCTTCCCCATCTCCAACCTCTCATATTCAAGCTGTCCATATCCAGTTTGTATTGATTCTATACTTGCAATATTTCTCTCATCTGCCCCTTCCTTTCTACTCGCCTTACTATTGGACTCATTGCCATCTGCCTGAACTATTATGATAGCTTTTTTAAAAAACACATATTCCTGCTTTCTCCCTCCACCTTCAAACCAATCTTAATATACTGGGCAAATTAATATTTCCAACTCATGGATCTTTTTAAGCACCTACTCTAGTTAAAAGGTATCAATGAGGGGGCAGCCAGGCCTGGAAATGAGTGGTCCTGTATTCAAATTTGACCTCAAATATGTATGTCACCCTGGGCAAATCATTTAACCCTCATTGCCTAGTCCTTACCACTCTTTTGCCTTGAAACCAATGTACAGTATTGATTCTTAGGCAGAAGGTAAGGATTTTTTTTTTTAATAGCACCAGTGATTCCCTACTGTCTACTGAGTAAGGTTTAAATGTTTGCTATTTTATTCAAGGTATTTTACAACCTTTCATCACTCTGTCTTTCTTGCTTATTTAGTATCACCTCTTCTAAGCTCTGTATTCAGAGCACCTATAGGTACTCTTTCTTCTCTTACCTCACATGTGTTCTATACTTCTCTCATGTATTCATATAATAATTGCCTCTTGTTATCTGCATTATTTCTGATCTCTCAGCCAGTCTGACTTCTCTTGAAATCTATTTGGGATTTCCTTGGCAAAGATACTGGAGTGGTTCACCATTTTCTTTTCCATCTCATGTTACAAATGAGGAAACCAGGCAAGAGGGTTAAGTGACTTGTCCAGGGTCACACAGCCAGTCAAAGTCTGAAGCCAGATTTAAATTCAGGTCTTCCTTACTCTTGAGTCTGGTGTTCTATCCACGTTGCCATCTAGCTACCCTCTATGCTCTAGGCCAGCTTTTCTTTTTTCCTCAATCATGCCTGACAATTTCCAATTCCAACCAGGAATGACTTTCTTCTCTCTCTTCTCTCATCTTTAAAGGCTCAATTTAAATATTACCTCCTATATCAAGCCTTCCCTTAGTCTCTGTATGGGTGCTCTTTCCTTTCCCACCTCACATGCGTCCCATAACTCTCTACTGTGCTCATACAATAACTGCCTCTTGTAGTTATCTGTATTATTTCTGATCTCTCAGCCAGACTATAAGCTGCATCAGGCAGGAATTATTACTTAAACTTTGTATCTCCTCCATTGCCTATTACAACTTGTTTTACAAATGTCTATTGAATCAGTCGATTCAAAGAGCACAGTGCTTCCTATGTGCCAGGCACTGTGTTAGGTACTGGACATGCTAAGATAAAACAAGATAGTTAATCTGCCTTCCTAGGGCTTAAATTCTCCAGGGTGGGGGTGTGGAAGAAAGGGCAGCATAAACAAGGGAGAAAACTCAAATATATGTAAAGTAAATGGATAGATGGATGAGTGGATGGATGGATGGATGAATTTCGATTACTTAAGACAGCTGGCACCTTGAACCCATCACCTCTCCTCAAAGCTAGTCACCTTCCAGATCAAGGAAGATGTGAATGATAATTTCTTCTCCTTTCCTATTTTCAGCATTGAATTTAGAACTTATTTACTTTAGAAGCTCTGACTAGTTTGCAGAAAAAAATGGTTTGCATATTGTGAAGTGATTTACACACTAATAGAAACCAGAGATCCTCTAGCTTCATTCCCATTTGGTGCCCAAACTCACAGCCCTACAATCTTTTCTACCTCGATAAGCCTCCTCAGAAAAATTTGAGCATGGATTTGCTGATACCTGAAATATAGCTGGGATTTTCTGGAAGAAGACACTATCCAAATAACATCCAGGTCAGATTTTTCCCTTCCAAACATATGCAATCCTAAAAGTGGTCTTGCTTTATCTTCTAAATCTGCAGTTAAAAACGCATTTACTATGAACATTTCTAATTTGCCCTCCAGCATCATAAAACCACTTTGACACAGTAGGAACAGAGAAGGAAGCCTTCTGTGCCTAGTTTGCCCAATGCATTCAATAAATAAAAATGAACCTAGTTCTCTCAAGCAACATGTCCTCTTGAGTGAGGAGACCAGAAACCTCTCTTTTTACGTGATTTTGGATTCCCCAGGAGAAGACAGCTGTAAGAGACCCCAGAGAAGCATTTTGCTGCTGTCACAGTCACAAGCCAAGCTAACAAGATGATTTGCTTAATTTTTGCCCATACTCCATCCCTCCCCCCACTTCTTACTAGAGCAATATCCATTCATTAATTGCCAAGAGGTAAAGGTAGGGCATCGGACAGAAGGAAAATAAAAAGCCTCTTTCCGCCTTCCCTCTGTATACTTTGTTAGAAGGAGGGCAGGAAGAAGAGAGGGGAAGAATCGAACCATCTGCACACGGGCTTGAATCCCACAAGCTGCTGCTTTCCAAATCTGACACACTGACTCTCACCATAGCTAGGGGGAAGATGCTGGAGCTTCTCCAACTGAAATGGAAGAAGGACAATAGTCCCAAACATGAATTTGGGGTTATCTTAAATTGGTTCAGGTCATTCACTGTTTACCTTTTCCCTCACAATCTCTTTTGCTAGTCCAACCTCATCTTTCTTGGAACACAGACCTTGGGTTCTCTTTCTAGGTCCCACTGAGGGTTGGTGAGGGTTAATGTAAGCCAACACGGCTCTTGGAAGAGGAAGGCACACCCCTGCATTAACGTGGAAAATATTAAGATGACTTAAAATGCAAATCACATTCTTTCAAAGCTTTCTGCTGACCAGATTTTGCTTCTTGTGATAAAATGTGGAAACAAAGCAAAAAGAAAAAAAAAACAAACTAAAAACTAAAGACCTTTCCCTGAGCCCCTGCAATCTGAAGGCTAAATTCATCTTGGGTGACTAAAATACAGAAGTGTTTAGGCTGCCTTTCACTTTGTTGTTCTCAATCTATATCTATTACCATTTGGTGTAATAGAAAGAAGACAGAGTTGAATAGAATCAAATGTCAATTTAATCCCAGGCTTCAGGAAGGGAGAAGCAAGAACAAGAAGAAGAAAGATTTGGTTCTGTTGTTTTCGTATTTCCATTTCTAAAACTCCTGTAATTATGTACAATTACCTATCATGTCAGAAATTGGCTCTCTAAGATGTAGAGCCAACTTTGTTGTGTGTTTCTTTAAAAAAAACTATACAAAATATGCAATTTAAAAAGTGAGCAGTTTGGAGTGCGGAGAAAAACGAGGCTACAGCTGTAGGATTTTGTTATGCTTTTAGTACCAAATCACAAAACCCATTAAATTATTTATCCTACAGGCAGGCGTTGTACTGCAAACATTGAACACAATTGCAGATTCCAAGAAAAGAAATGTGTGCATTTTAATTGCCTCTGATTTAAACAACCCTTAATTTCATTAGTCTTATTTTTTTCTTCTACAAAATTAAAAGAGTTCATTTTTAGTCTTGGGACACAAATCACTGTAATCTTTTTCTTTTTTTTCTTTCGTTTATTTTTTTTAGAAGCAAATGATTGACGAACAAGCCATATAGAAACACATATCTGTATGTACATGCATGCTAACTGCATACACATGCATTTCATGTGCGCACCAATATTCCAACTGAAATATACCCCTAAAGTTTTACCTTGCCCGTTCATATACAATGTTCTTCATCCATATACATTCATATTTGTTTGTAATATTTAGGTTTTATTGTTTCTACATGAAACCAGTCCAAATGAAGAGATCTTACAGGATTCCTATTTATAATGCAAAATGTTCTTTCCAGCTGAAAAATGCAGTGAAATGGAGCTGAGGAGTAAAATAGGGATGGGAAGCTCTCTTAAGTCATACTTTTTGGTTCATTTGAAAAAATCTTGGCTTTGCCACACACTGTAATTAAAACTCTTCTGTCTTAAGATTTATTGGTGCAATGGGGAACACATTTTCAAAATGTTTCTTTACAGCAGCTATTGGAAATCTCTAACTCTGCCTAAGGCAGGATGCTGCTGTTGTACTTTTTGGGGTCTCTTCTCCCCATGATAAATGAGCTTAACTCCAAAGAGAAGTGGCAATGACTCTCTGAGGGGAAATCTTTATTACTCTTAATATACGTTGCTCTCTATCAGTGCATTTCAAACACCCTTGCATGGAAAATAGACCTTATCCCACTCCTTATAGTTGTTATTGTCTATGTGGTAAGGTAACTTCCATGTAGAACTTCTTTGAAATATTGCATAATTAGCTCCTTCAAGTTGCCACATGAAATATTTTCTCTCTACAGAAGGAAAAGGGGGCATTGAACCATACATAATCCACGGTTTCCCTGTAGAGGCACAGGTCTAAAGAACAATGGTGATCACAATGGCTACCTACCATATTATTTAATCAGTATTGATATTCTGGCAATATGAAACTTCATCCATCATAAGCATTCTGTTGAAATGAGCCTTTTTTCTTGCAGTGAAATGATCTCAGAATCCTCACCAATGACGGATACAATTTTAACATGCCCATGATCATTCCCTCCTTTTCCTCTTGGTTTTTAGCTTTTGATTTGGTCTTCATATTGTCTTGCCTGATAGGTTTTGAAAAGCCATAGACCAAGATAATGGTATTAAATAATCCCTGATCTTGGGCTCACTTTATTTTTAGGGGTATCAAGATTTTCCCCAAAAGGCATTTTCTTTTGCTCTTCTGTCCTGAGTGTTCATGTCCTCCCTTCCTAGGCATGTTGCCTCCTCTCTCTGACTTGTTTGGAGAGAGTAACAGATAGATAAATCCATGCAGACTGAAAAACTGTTCCCTTTCTCTTTTGAAAGAGTTAAAGTAATAGGGGTCCTGGGGGTGTCGGTGGGGGGAGAGTTGTTGGGGCTGGCTAGTTGGCAGGGTGGGGGTATGAAGGGAAGGAAAGAGGGGAAAAATAAAAGGTTAGTGTTTTCTGTCCATTAAAGGGAGTATTCTGTTCTGAAACCAAATTGGTCATGCATTCCAGAAGCGTTTCCTGGTAGAGGGGAGTCTGATGGGAGCACCTGCCTAGCTATTGTGTACTGGGGCTGGGCCACTCTCTTCCAGCCTTTTCCTTTATGCTGGGCAGAATCTGTCACTTATTACGGACAGATTGCTCTTGGGCCCAGAGAGCTTATGAGGGTCTGAAGGGAAAGGGAGAAAATACTAACAGCACCAGGAACCCATCCAGCGCCAACCACTTAAACAGACTTTCTTTCTTTCTGCCTCCTACTCTTAGGTGAAAAAAAAAATGTCCAAGTCCTACACCACATGTCAACAGACACACCAGTAGGACAACACCATCTGGACCCAGGGTGAAAATTCAGTGGCCAAGGTAACACCCTATGGAGGAAAAGTAGATAGCTGGGCTTTGGGGGTTCAGAGGGGACAACAGGAAGGGGGTCCCACAACTAGGATGGCTCCTGCAGGTGGAACCTATTAGTTCTGTAATACACTAGGTAAATAATCAGGCTTGGCTTGCTGGATGCTGGAAGGAATTCCCCGGGGTTACAGCTGTGTTTTGCTATACCACACAGAACATCTGCTCTCTGGGTTTCTACCCTGGGCAACCACAGCATCAAGGAAGAGGAAGGACACTTCATTCAGAAATGATGTCACCAGCATCGGAACACGGCGGCGGATTGTTGTCATCTTTGTTATTTGTCGTTGTCTTGTTTTGAAAAGTCTTCGGGAGCACAAATGTTGTGAGCACTTTTTAAAGGCACACTTTTAGGGGCTGGAAATTTGGGCTTCTTTGATCAAGCCCCTCTCCCACCCTGCCACCCATATCCTTTTCTCCACTTGAGAAACGCCTAATAGACAGAAGACAAATGCCAACTTTTCCATTTTACTTTTTAAAATGCTTGTACACTGAGGGGAACTTGCAGTGATAAGATCCAGTTGTGGACTTTGCACATTGCCCTGTGGCGATCTGTTCAGATTAATGAAAGGTGTCCTTTGTAACCAAATCTTCCGAGCTCCAGGGTCACCCTTTTGAGCCCTCTAGAACTGTCCTGCTGAACATTAGACAGAAAGACAGACAGACCTGAAATCTTTTGGTCTTTGCTTCTCAGATTGATGTCTGTGAACAGATGTTAATTATAAGAAAAGCAATAGTAGAAATGCAGATGGTATAGAAAATGTCTGTTAAAATTCAATCTGCTTCCCCTCACCCCCACCCCCTCCTTCTTCCCTTAATACCAAGGACTGCTCCCTTGCTCAGAGGCTGGGCTATAAGAGCACACTGCAAAGACTTAAGCAGAGCACCCCTACCCCCTTGTGGCATAATGACACTTAGAATGGAAATTTCACCCTGTTTGAGAACTACTGGGGCTTTGAAACTCAGAAGCATCAGAAACAGATCACAAAGCACCACAGGGCTTATTGCTAGAACACCATTTAGCCATAGTTCCAGGGCAGAACAGATAAGCAAGTCAGGCTATAACAGGCTACCTACCTCCTTAGCCCTGTGAGAAAAGGAGGAACACTTCCCCCTCCCCCACTGGCAGTCATTATTGTTTTGTTCTTTGCTAAATGTCTGGGGTTTGGGGTTTTGTTTTGGGCTTTTTTTTTTTGCTTTTAAAAAACATTTTGTAATGAATGTGGCCTATTAAAGTATATATCACCTGTTCTGCCATCAGGTTTTTGGTCATTTCAACACTGGTTAATTAGGAAATATCCTCCCTTATTTATACAACACAACACCTTCTATGTTCATGTATGGTGGAGGGCAGCTGTGTCAAATTTAGATAGAAAGGAAGGTCACTAAATCCATACATACACATCCCTACAAACCTCATATTGTCTTACTTTTAAATTGTAACATTATCTATGTTTTCTTGTATTTTTACTTCTTTTATTAAATATTTCCCAGTAACATTTTAATCTAGTTCAAAGTCAGTGTTGTAGGCATACATAGTCCCAGATTCACATGCTTGACACCTCTGGTGTTGAAAAGAAAATGCTGGATTTGGAGTCAGAAAAATATCAGTTCAAATCCTAGCTGTTTGATCTTGAAGGAAAAATAACAAAAACAAAAACAAAAACAACCACTTGATTTCTCTGAGATACTAGAAATTCTCTAAGACAGCAAGCAAGATTGGTGGACATCTGTGAAGGGTATCAGAGGAAATAGTTGGTCTTTGATGAATCATCTTGGAGCACATTGTTTGGACCTCCCTTTTGTTGTGATACTCAAATTTGCATTTTGGTTATTTGTGCCTATGTCTTATTTCTTTAATTAGATTGAAAGCACCTTAAGGATAAAGACTAAACATTGTATCATCTCTCTATCCCCAGGCTAACACAGTGCCTTGCATATTCTTCTGCACAAACACTTAGGCTTCTGATTTCATTTGTATGGAGAAATCTGGATATGAAAGAAACTCCTCCGGACATACAGATTCAGCAATTCATCTGTGACTTATAGAGAGTTGTTTTGGGGGCACTAAAAGGCTAAGAGATTTGTCCATAGTCACATAGCAGCTAGTCAAAGCCATATTATACTGATCCTATGACCTCTAGTGTGCACAGGCACCCAAGGGTGAGCATTACCCTTCTCCTCGGGGCATGCTCACTGTATCCTGGCACATGGGCACTGACAATCCACTTTCTGTGTATGCCTATGAATTCTTGACATCCAAGAGTCCTTTTATTCACTTCTATTAAGTGTTTAATATATGTTTAAATGAGGGGAAGAATAAGGATAGGGGAAGAAATCTCCTTCCACAAATAGAGTACAATGTTGGTGATAGTAGTTAGTCCAATTTGGCTATAATATAGCCTGCATAAAGAGAAGTAATGTAAAATAAAGCTGGAAAAGTGGGTTGGAGTCATATTATGAATTCCCTTAAAAACATGGTCAAGGAGGTTGGATTCTAATTAATACTCAGTGATGAGCCAGTGACACAAGGTTTTTGGGCAAAGGATGAATGTAATCAAAACTCTGCTGTAGAAAGATTCCAGGAGTAGTGATAAGAAAGATGAAATGTATAGACTGGAAGCCAGGATGTCATATCCATAAAATGAAATAGCTTGGGATTTAGAAAGGCAACTAGGACTATTGGAAGAATCTACACAAGTGTTTAAATTGTGTGGTAAGAACACAAATGAGGAGATGCATGTGAGAAACATTCCAGAGGACAAATCAACAGGATCATGCCATTTATTTGATGAGGCTTGAATTGAAGGTAGAGACGGAGAAGAATAAACATAACTGATGTTTTTTTTTTTTATCTTGAGTTAGTAGTACTATTGTGGTATCATCAATAGAAATAACTGGCAATGTAACACTTCAAAGTTCACCATACAGTTTACTGACTAACAAAAGGAATTTGGAGGAAAAGGCTTTGGGAAGAAGAAGAGTTTAGTTTTGAATCTGTTAAGTTGAAATTATCAATAGTACCACTAGGGAGACATATCTAGTAGACTTTTAATGAAGCAGGAATAAAATTGAGGTGAAAGATCAGGATTTGTGTTGTCTGGATTACCCACATAAATTTAATAGTAAAAGCCATAGGAATGGATAAGATTTCTAAGAAAAAGAGTGTAGAGAGAAGAAAAGTAGGCTAGAGATATAATACTGGGAAAATATATACTTCAGTGAAAGAGGAAAAGAAATCACTGGTGGAAATTTTAAAGAATAATTCAGAAAGGTAGTATCAGGAAAAAGGGGGAAGGATAGACAGTAGCATTAGATACTACAGAGAAGTCAAGGAGAATGTAACTAGAAAAGAGGCCTTTGAGTTTGGAAATTAGGAGATTTTTGAGAAGTGCATTTTCAGTCAAGTGTTAGGGGAAAAATCAGATTGCAGGAATTTGAAGACTGAGAGAATGATAAGAAAGGGGAGACAATGGCCTTCGACTTTTCTTTTTAGAGATTAGGCAGCAAAGGAGAGAAAAGACAACTGATGATAATTTGGCCAAAGTGGCAGAATCATAAGAGGATTTTACTCTGTTCTTAGAAAAAGAGAAAGTAGGGGGCAGCTGGGTGGCTCAGTGGATTGAGAGTCAGGCCTAGAGAATGGAGATCCTAGGTTCAAATCTGGCCTCAGATACTTCCCAGCTGTGTGATCCTGGGCAAGTCACTTGACCCCCATTGCCTAGCCCTTACCGCTCTTCTGCCTTGTAGCCAATACACAGTATTGACTCCAAGATGGAAGGTAAGGGTTATAAAAAGAGAGAGAGAGAAAGTAACTGGTAAAGAAAAAATAGCATTTGAAAATAAGAAAAAAGAAGAGAGATGTTTAATAAAAATCAAATGCTAAATATGGAAATGGATAGGACCAACAAAACAAGCAGAGGTAAAGAGAAGAGTCTCATCCTCTAGAATCAGAGGAAAAGAAAAGAAGGTAGAAAGAAAAAGGTTTTGAAGTGTGGAAGAGAGGAAATGAGGAGAAAGCTTATGTGTGATAGTCTCAATATACTCAGAAAAACAAAAGGCACATCCATTTTCTTGGGAAAAATATAGATGAGGGTGGAGTTGAGAGCTTGAGAAGAGAGAAGATGGGGCAATCACTAAAGATAATAGACATATATGGAAGTAAACCTGAGAGGTCACTAAGTTCAACCATCTCATTTAATGGATGAGGAAACACTTAAGTAGTAAGTGTCAGAGGTAAAATTTGAAAAACTGCTCTTCATTCTACTACTATACCATGCTGACTCTAAGAATATGATAGAATCAATAGAAAAATGTCATTTAAGAGAGAGTCCTGGAGCAGAGGTACAAGGTACAAGATCAAAAGGGGTTGTTATAATCTAGGTGGAAGGAGAGGTTGTTGAGTAATGGTAAAGTTGAGCAAGGATATGAAAGTGGCATTGGTGAGCAAGGAGTGATAATTCTTTATCCAGGTCCAAAGAACCAAGACAGCATTTTTAAAATGCATCAAAGTTTAGTGGCAAGATTATTATATTTTGAAGCTAATTCACACCTCAGTTACTTAATAAGAGTGACCTAAAATAATACTGCAAATAAATTCTGAATAGCTGTTGTTCATATTTTGGAAGCAAAAAGAATGTAGTATTTAGCTAGAAATATAGTCTTTTTTCTTTAATTTTCCCATCTCTTTCTCAATTTCAAGGATACACTGGATACTACCAGCTTTTTCAAGTGATCCATGAATAAAATAGCCTAACCTCATCTTAGTTCCTGGGTGATTTTTGAGAAAATCATAATCTTTATAAATCTGTTTCCCGAGCTAGAAAATGAGATCAATTTAGATGATTACTAAATTCTTTCTCTTTCCAGATTTAAATTTAATTTTCTTAAGGAATGATCAGCATTGAGGAGAAAGACCAAGGATGTAATATTCTTGAGGTAGAGCCAAGTTTTAGTTTGTGGGAGGATGTCTAAGAAACAGTTATTTTTGGCAGCAGAAAGTCTTCAAGAAGAGAACCTGTATTCAAATCTTATCTCAGATAATCATGGTTTCTTGGGTAATCTTAGAACAGTGATTTAATCTCATTGGGGCTAAATTTTCTCATTTATAAAATGAAAAAGTTGAACTAACTAGTTCATAGAATCTCTTATAGCTCTATTTCTTTGATCCTTTAATTGTTAAAAAAGAAGGGATGGTCAATGAAAGTTTGTTGACCAACAAAGCAACTCATTCTAGTGATGCCAGGACATTAGGCAAAACTGGTAAGGTTGGCAAATCCTTAGTGCCCTTCCCTGATCCTGTTAGTTCTCTTGAATAGGTTAATACATAAGCCATGAAGCAAAAATTCTAACTGCCTCTTGCAATAGCCTGACCCTGACCCTGCCTGCTAGCACCAACAGTATCCCAAGAGTGATAACAAACATTCCCCGATGAGCATTCTAACCCTTCCCTCTCCCCTCAATTATTCCATTAGGCCCTAACCTAGCACTTCCAGTGAATTAAGAGGTCATACTGCTGAGTAGCTATCTATGGGATAGCAAATAAACATTCTGAATGAAAACTTCCTCTCAGCATGCCTGGAAACAACAGTTATAATGATTCATTTCTCTGAAATGTTTTTCAGAGTCCTTTACTAAAGTTTCCCCCAGAGATCTCATCTTAAATGGGAGTGAGTGTGAAAAGCCCTTCCATACTGGAAGTACTTCAAGTATGGACCCAGTGACAGATGTGTCTTTTATTCTTTAAAAGTTGATCATCCTAATAACTGTAAAAAAAAATAGTCATTAATCATTTAGAGTTCAGTTAAAAGCATCATGGCATAATGCATTCAATTCTTTGAAAAACTTACCTATTAATTAACTTTTCTCCCTTTTATTTCAGGAATCTCATTTGGACAACCTTGAAAGATACAAATAGGTTATTAATTCATTTTGAAAAGTCAGAGAGGTTGAGCAGTTATTCTAAAAGTCACAGAAAAAAATTAGCTTCATTTCCAGGATCAGAATCTAGGGTTTTTGCCCTTTGGTTTCTTCTCCTCTCGCATATTGCCACTAATAAACATTCTTAGATGATATATAATCTACTTTCTTTATTTTATTTTATTGTAAGAATTATTTTTTTATTATTTTATTGTAAGAAAGTCCATTGCAACTCCCATTTTATATCTTGATTTAATGGTAAGCTCCTTGCAGGCAAAAGCCATTTCTTATTTACCTTAGTGTCTATCACAGTGTTTTTGCTCATAGGAGCTTATTAATGTAGCCTATGCCTATTCTGTGTCCTCTTATATTTAACTAGGTTTCAATTATTATTTGCCCCAGGCTCTAAAAGGAGATGATGCTTAGGGGAGAAAGAGAATGGAAAATTTGGACACAATTCCTCACCCGGAGTTTCACAAAATGTGCTTTCCTATCAGACAGGAAACTGCCCAGCAAAATAAAAGGGGGATCACTTAGAAGGAGCCTGTTTGTATTCAGAGTCCTCATCCTTCTGCTGCTTGAGTTGTGGAATTTCTGTTTAATAGGGGGAAAGTTAGGGAAGGAAGTGGCTGCCATTGCAGCTTGCCTTGATAATCACCACGTGAGTGTCTTGAGGTGAGATGTAGCTGCTACTAGGATATCTGAGCTTCCATGAAGGAGACTGGAATAACCAGCTGAGATTGTAAGTCTTAACACTTTCACTGCCCAAGACTTTCAGTCAGTAACTGTTACAGCTGACACGAGTGACTCAGATCCTAGAGTGCTAAGAGAAGATTACAAGATCTGAAGCATAAAACTATTAAGAATTATATATTGAATGTATCAGATAGTAAAGTTTTCCTTCACTGCTCTCGTCATATTTTTCCATCATATTCCATGATACTGATACATTATCCAAGATACTCTTCTCTGTCCTTTATCTTTACTATTTATTCATCAATCAATAATTATTAGGGGTCTGTTATGTGACAAGCATGGTGCTAGATGATGGGGATACGAGTACAATGATTTGCCTCTAAATTGGGAATTTCCCTGACCACATCTGATGAACAAGGAAGACGCTTAGGAGGAGTTTGGGGGATATAATCAGAGGTGAAGAAATCTAG